>NC_056732.1:1180688264-1180840764 GCF_019279795.1 Protopterus annectens
TGTTATGCATTTATCGCATGTGCCATGGAGCTTGTAGGGTGAAGGTTGTCCAAAGGTACTTCTAAGGTGAGGAGCATCACCATCTCTTGTAAAGTATTGCAATGGGTGATGTACTGGGTGAGAAAGGCCACAAAATACTTTAAACTACACATATACACACTTGCCAGAACTGGAATTAGAACTCCTACCTAACTAGTTGTTTGTATTATAGTGTTACGCAGTTATCAAACACACCACACAGCTTATGGGCTGAGACCTGAGGAGAGGTAGTTCGAATTTGACTGATATCTGCAGGACTGCTAAAGAAGTGAAAGGGGAAGTGCACTGGGTTTGAATGGACCCAAAAGCTTTAACTTCTAAACACACACACACACACACACACACACACACACACACACACACACACACACACACACACACACACACACACACACACACACACACACACAGACTTTGACATTTGCCAGGACTGAGATTAAAACTCCTATCTAACTAGCTAGTTGTTAGTGTTACACAGTTATCGCACACACTACAGAGCTTATGGGGCTGAGGACTGATAAAAGGGACTTCTAAGATGACTGATTTCTGCAGGACTGCTAAAGTAAGGAAAGGGGAATTGTACTGGGTTTAAATGGACCCCAAAAGCTTTAACTTCTAAACACACACACCCCCACTTTGACATTCACTATGAGTGAGATTAGAACTCCTACCTAACCAGTTATTTGTACTATAGTGCTACACAGTTACCGCACACACCACAGAGCTTATGGGGCTGAAGCCTAACAAAAGGGACTTCTATGGTGACTGATATCTGCAAGACTGCTAAAGTAGGGAAAGGGGAAATGTACTGGTTTTAAATGGACTCAAGCACACACACACACACACACACACACACACACACACACACACACACACACACACACACACACACACACACACACACACACACACACACACACACACACACACACACACACACACACACACACACACACACACACACACACACACACACACACACACTCTTTGACATTTGGCAGGACTGAGATTAGAACGTTTACCTAACTAGTTATTTGTACTATAGTGTTACACAGTTATCACACATGCCACAGAGCATATAGGATTGAGGCTTGATGAAACGTACTTCTATGGTGACAGACATTTTCAGTATTTCTAAAGTAGGGCAATGGGAAGTGCACTGGGTGGGGAAGATCTGTTCATTCTTAGATCCTAATGACATTTCTCTAAATGAATGAGCATGTCCAGTGTGACCTTCTATAGCAAATGTGGGACTCCATTCCAGGAATTGTTGTACTCCAGTCAAGTTTGTTTTGTGCTACAGCCATACCTCTCAACCTGTTGGTGCAGGATATCTGGAGATAGCCTATCAAAATGGGGAGACAATGGGTCATACAGTGATTGTGAGTATTTCTCTCAGTAATGTATGGATTGCTAGGATTACAGGGCTTGTTTTAGCAGAAATCTGACATTTATGAATTTGACACTGTCATTTATTGTTTCAGTACCTCGTGACATACCTCCTCAGATCATCAAAGTGATTTAACAGAGGAATACAGGATGGGTGATGCACACACCAATATTATGGGCCAAATGCTGCACATTCTTGCACAATCCAGCCTGTTGAGAGGTGTGCCTATGAGCAATTGACTGCTGTAGTTGTGGAAACGGTCCAGCACCTTGGTGATATATTACAATTGTGGAATCTCTGTGCATTTCTGTTCTGGCCTGGTCTGATTTCGAGTCCACGGTTGGGTAATATAAGTCACACAGGATCAGGGTGACAGGCAGACTCTAGATAGATTTCTAGGGGATAAGATATGTGGGTGGGGGGTGTCTTGGGTCAGATATGTTTGCTTATAGCTACCAATATTCCTATTCCTATTCTCACTCTTTACCAACCAGCTACACACTGCTACCCCCAAAGCCAGCATAATTCAATATGCTAATGACTCAACCCTGATCTGTGCAGCCCCATCCCTTACAATTCTTCAAACCCTTACCCAAGACACCTTCCTATCAGTGGAAAACTGGCTAACCAACTCCCACCTAATACTAAATCCCAATAAAACTAACCTCCTAATCTTCTGTCCCACTAGGACTGCAACTCCCTCAACCTTCAACATTTACTCTAAAAATAACACCATTATAACTCCAACTACCCACACCAAACTACTTGGGATAGTAATTGACAAAAATCTAAAATTTGACCTCCATACAGACCAAACCATCAAAAAAGTCCACAAGAAACTAGGCCTCCTGTACAGAAATGCCCAATTTTAACAACTTCTACAAGAATCACCATGGCCAGAACCCACCTGCTATCTACACTTCTATATGCATCCCCTATCCTTATCAACCTAAGTAAATCAGACCTTAACAAATTAGAAGCCTGCTATAATAAAATATCCAAATTTGCCACAAAATCATCATACAGATCACATAACTGCCAATCCCTCAAACAGCTCGGTTGGCTTGAACTGCCACAACTCCTACACTTTAACCAGTTAAGCCTAGCCCACCAAATTCTACACCACCCAAACAAAACTCCACCCCTCAGACATCTAATCCAGCCATACTCTGCTCCTCGATCCCTCCGCTCTGACAATAAATACTTACTACAAGTTACTATAGCAAAGAACTCAGCTGGGGAAGGCCTTTTCTCCAACTATACTTCAAAATATGGAACACCCTACCAACTATCCAACTATTCTTGCCTCCATTTCCTCATCAAAACAATTCAAATCATTCCTGAAAAATCATCTAGCAAACTCTTGGCTCTGCCCTTGCATTCCCCCAGGATAAACTACACCCTAAACTCTAACCTCACTTTCTACACCCTTGTATAACTTAATGTGGTCTTTCTCTAAACTACCATTAAACATTGTACCTCCATGACAGCAAAAAAAAAAAAAAAAAAATATGCACTTTCTCTGTATGTAAGTATGTATTGTAAATACTACTTGTGAGCTTCATTACTACTGTAATAACAAGTGCTGATTGGCCAGCGTGGGACTCCATTCCAGGAATTGTTGTACTCCAGTCAAGTTTGTTTTGTGCTACAGCCATACCTCTCAACCTGTTGGTGCAGGATATCTGGAGATAGCCTATCAAAATGGGGAGACAATGGGCCATACAGTGATTGTGAGTATTTCTCTCAGCAATGTATGGATTGCTAGGATTACAGGGCTTGTTTTAGCAGAAATCTGACATTTATGAATTTGACACTGACATTTATTGTTTCAGTACCTCATGACATACCTCCTCGGATCATCAAAGTGATTTAACAGAGGAATACAGGATGGGTGATGTACACACCAATATTATGGGCCAAATGCTGCACATTCTTGCACAATCCAGCCTGTTGAGAGGTGTGCCTATGAGCAATTGACTGCTGTAGTTGTGGAAACGGTCCAGCACCTTGGTGATATATTACAATTATGGAATCTCTGTGCATTTCTGTTCTGGCCTGGTCTGATTTCGAGTCCATGGTTGGGTAATATAAGTCACACAGGATCAGGGTGACAGGCAGACTCTAGATAGATTTCTAGGGGATAAGATATGTGGGTGGGGGGTGTCTTGGGTCAGATATGTTTGCTTATAGCTACCAATATTCCTATTCCTATTCTCACTCTTTACCAACCAGCTACACACTGCTACCCCCAAAGCCAGCATAATTCAATATGGTAATGACTCAACCCTGATCTGTGCAGCCCCATCCCTTACAATTCTTCAAACCCTTATCCAAGACACCTTCCTATCAGTGGAAAACTGGCTAAACAACTCCCACCTGATACTAAATCCCAATAAAACTAACCTCCTAATCTTCTGTCCCACTAGGACTGCAACTCCCTCAACCTTCAACATTTACTCTGAAAATAACACCATTATAACTCCAACTACCCACACCAAACTACTTGGGATAGTAATTGACAAAAATCTAAAATTTGACCTCCATACAGACCAAACCATCAAAAAAGTCCACAAGAAACTAGGCCTCCTGTACAGAAATGCCCAATTTTAACAACTTCTACAAGAATCACCATGGCCAGAACCTACCTGCTATCTACACTTCTATATGCATCCCCTATCCTTATCAACCTAAGTAAATCAGACCTTAACAAATTAGAAGCCTTCTATAATAAAATATCCAAATTTGCCACAAAATCATCATACAGATCACATAACTGCCAATCCCTCAAACAGCTTGGTTGGCTTGAACTCCCACAACTCCTACACTTTAACCAGTTAAGCCTAGCCCACCAAATTCTACAGCACCCAAACAAAACTCCACCCCTCAGACATCTAATCCAGCCATACTCTGCTCCTGGATCCCTCCACTCTGACAATAAATACTTACTACAAGTTACTATAGCAAAGAACTCAGCTGGGGAAGGCCTTTTCTCCAACTATACTTCAAAATATGGAACACCCTACCAACTATCCAACTATTCTTGCCTCCATTTCCTCATCAAAACAATTCAAATCATTCCTGAAAAATCATCTAGCAAACTCTTGGCTCTGCCCTTGCATTCCCCCAGGATAAACTACTCCCTAAACTCTAACCTCACTTTCTACACCCTTGTATAACAATGTGGTCTTCTCCTAAACTACCATTAAACATTGTACCTCCATGACAAAAAAAATATGCAAAAAAAAAATATGCACTTTCTCTGTATGTAAGTATGTATTGTAAATACTACTTGTGAGCTTCATTACTACTGTAATAACAATGAAAAGTCTTGTTGATATAACTTATATTCAATTACTTTTTCACTTGTCAATTCACATTTAATACTTGTCTGAATTGCTAATTTGTATATATGCCAATGTATATGCCAACGAATACTTGTCTGAATTCTGGATTTGTGTAATTGTCATTGTATTACTTGGAGCTTTTCTCCCCAGACCTCCACTGAAAATGGGCACAATCCCAGCTCGACTTTCCCAGTAAACAAATGTAAAATAAAATAAAATAAAATAAATAATACTTTGCATAGGAGTCTTCTCAAAGGTTGACTGCACTTGGATGGTCTTGTGTGCGTCAGACTGTTTGACCAGCCTGGAGGTGTGTGTGTGTGTGTCTCACATATAGGTATGGCCTACCTCATTTTGCTTGAATGGCCACATATTGGGGTCAGGATATTGCGCAGGATGAGTGATCAGGGATGGGTGTGTTACTTGCCATGGCTGTGGGCCAGGGTTCTGTGGGTGCAGACATGTCACCATCTTCAAGGGTTAGAACTGCCTGCAATGTGTGCATTCCCATGTTTAGACTCCTTGCCCTATCTGTCAACTGTACAGAGTATCACAGAATGTTCAGATTCATGACTCATATATCTGGTTGGTTACCCAAATGAGTGTGGTTTTCAAGGGAAAGTGTTTTGCAAGTCACTCGGGGTTGAAGTCAGATATTATTGACAGTTGACATTGCAGTTTCAGACTTCATACCCGTCAGACATTCCATGCTACTACAATCATTCCATCAACTTTCTAACATTATTAGAGCAGTATTTCAAATGTGTCCTTCCCTTTAGACCTTTTTCACACCATTATTTGTGGCTTTGTCCAGATTTCTAGCTCTCTGATGTTGGCAGGTTTTCTTCTAGCAGTTAGCAGCATGGCCTTTCTTTGCATTTTGTAGACAGTGTTATGTTGGTGTTATGGACCCCATGACACTCCCTAATAGGGCACTGTGGGTGAGGCATGGACATTTTCCAGAGGCCTGTAGGCCAGGTGTGACAGATGCAGGCCATCTGTAGCAAGACAGTGCATTCTGATGATCATATGTTTTCAGGCTGCTGGCAGTGGGCAACCCTGGGATGGCACCAGTAAGTTGACAGTAGGTGTTACTGACAATTGCTTTCTGTTTGTGTTGAGCCATCACTCTAGTTGACGGCTGGATGCTGCTTAAGGCTAGGGACATGTTACTGCATTTCTATGGGACTATGGGGGGTAACACATCTGTACACAATACACATTTGCAGAGACTGTGCTGATATTTGCTTAACATTTTAGTCCCTTTTAGCATAGTGGTGTACCCTATCTATGAGACTACAGGCATAACAGTATCAATCACAGGTCAGATTGTTCTGGCATAAACATTTGTAGTTTCAGACGTCTTACCTTTCAGAGCCATACTGCCACTGCTGTTCTTGCTGTGATATCACTGTGTAAAAATGCGTAGGTGGGGATTTCATGGATGTTGCCATGTGGGGGCCTTTGCCAGAGATTTCTGTATTGTTTTCTACAGCTGACCTGCTGGGTGAGGCTAGGGGTGGGTATGTGACCACCACGTTGACATCCATGCTTGTGACCTATGACCCCCCAGTTATTTGTCTCACCACATATACTGCAGTGGTATTTATCAACTAGGGTGGTACTGCATAGTGTGGGTTGGCCAGTACTGGGAATACACTTCCTGCTATCCCACAGAGCTGTCAGTTGTCTGCTGCTATCCCAGTAAGCCACTCCATTCTCCTGCATGCTTGAATCAATACCATAGATATGCTATCAGAACATTCTACCCCATTCATTTATTGTTAAGGAGACTGACTTACCTTGTGCCTGAGGCTGCTGTGAGGACAGTGCTTGAGGACTGACTATGTTGGATGCACACAGTACACTGCTATAGATGGTAAGGTATAGGTGGTGTGATGTTTGGCATCCATTTTACTGTGTGTGCAAGTCAGAGAGAGAGATCATTCCCTCGGGCCCTACAGTGTCAGTGTAAGTGCTATGCGTAGCCTCTTTGCCAAGAACAGGGCCTACTGGGAATGCCTCCATTTGCTTACAGGGGCAGGTTCAGGATGTTCCTCCACCAAGTCCCTCTGTGCCTTTGGAGACCTTGGCAATGGTGGGGGCTTGGTGGCCCTTCCCTGTTTTGTTCCTGCTGTAGCTATTTCTGCAGGATCATATTGTATAGCATAGCACATGCTATGAACATGTGTGCACATGTGTCTGGAGAGTATTGAAAGACTCCACCAGATATGTCAAGGCAGTGGAACCATGACTTGAACATCCTAAACACATGCTCTATAATGATCCTGGTTTGTGTGTGTGTACCTCATTATGGCATTCTTGTGTGGGTGTGTGTGCATTTCTGATGGGTGTCCTCAGCCATGGCTCCAGCATCCGCCACCAGATGGCCATATGGGATGTCCCCACTGGCAAATGCCTGGTACATGTGCCTGCTACGTGTGATGAATGCCAGATGTGGGAGTCATAATAGCTTCCAGGGCTGCCAAGCACATTCCTGATAATGCCCTGGTCATTGCACATGACCTGGCAGTTGATGGAGTGGTACCCCTTGTGGTTCAGGTAGTCCCTACCCTGGTCACCAGGTGGTGCTTTGTTGTGGATGCACATACAGTCTATGGCACCTAGTACCTCCAGGTATTCTGTTACACGATGGAAGAGACGCATAGTGCTGGTCCTCTCCTCATGGCTGCTGGGGAAGTAAATGTGCTCAGTGGCATGTGTTCGTATGGCATCCAGGAACTGGTGGAGTATCCTTGAAGCAGATGCCTGTGAGACCCCCATGATATCCTCAGTTGGTCTTTGGAAAGTACCTCTAGCTAGTAATCTTAAGGCTACACATACCTTAGTATCCACTGGGATGGGTTCCCCTCTGTTGTTTCTGGGTTTGAGGCAGGGCCGGCACAGCTCAACAAATTGCTGAAGTATGTCCCTGTCCACCTTGTAGTGCTCTACTATCTCCAGTTCATGTAGCCCCTGGTAGGTTACCCTGGGTATGAACACTCTTCTTCTCCTCCTCCTTGGTCTGAGTTGGTTGTCAGCATTATCCTCGTCACCACCCTTAGTTTCTAGCACATACTGATAGATCAAAGCCACAGCAGCCCCTAACATGTTTTGTTATTTTTTTCAGTTTAAAATTCCTCTGAATGTGTACACCAGTGGTGTAGAGTTTGTTGGATAAAACAGACTAAAAGTTATTTGCATAGTTTATAGTACTGTGCTGGACTGTTGCCTGTGTAATTGTCTGATTCTGATACATTCCACCTGCCAGCTATGGTAGTTCTCCTTGATTGCCTTCCTTCTGCTGTTTCCCTTTCCCATTTCCTCCCCATTTAAGCCCTGATACATGCTGTGCATACCCCGTGCAAAAGTGTAAACAGTTTTGCTATTTCCTGTGGGGGTTTTTGTTTTGTTTAGGTCCAGTGTGCACCACACACACTCGTTTAGCTAATGTAGACACTTTTAAGGAGAACTAACCCTCCCCTGGATGTGAGCACGCTCTTCATTTCTTGGAATAAGTCAATACAGCCTCAGACACACACACTTCCTTAGCTGTGCTTACCTAAGGGCAAACACGGGCCACCAAGCTCAAATGTGCTTACAGCAAGCATGACACACCCCCTTTTCATGTCATCTAGCTCCCCTGTCTACACAGTGGTGTTGGTCACCTACACGATTAGGTGCAGTCTGACACTTAGAAGAAATTTGTGATTCAGTATAAATCCCCTCATTTGCATACACCACTGCCTTAATCCATAGTTACCACACTTAGACTGGGCCTTTCCCCTTAGCAACCACTATTGTCTGGTATTGTTTTCATTCTGCATGCCATTGACTATAATGGCAAAATGCAGATTTCCATGAAATTGCTTTTTCACATTTTTTTTTATTTTCAGCATGATCCTGTTTGCGCACCACTGCCCTATGCTTAAACGGCCAAAATTGGCCAAAAAAAAAGTTTTATTTTATAAATGTTAAACTATTTATCATGCCAGTGGCCATATATTTGGCAGTTAGCATGGCTAACAGTTGTAATAAATGCTTTATTTTGAGCTGTCATGCCCCCGTTTTGTAATTTGCAAAAATGTGTTCAGCTAGTTTCTGCTCTTACACTGTTCCTGCACAGACTCCTGCCTGCTTCCTGAATTGCTAATTCACCTCATCTGCATGGTTTTCACCAGCAAATGAGGTAATTAACATTATTCACATGTGTCCATGCAGGAATAGTGCTGCCAAGCTCGTGCACTTCAGAACAGCTGTTTGCTGAATTTCTCAGCGGCCATATTCCGTGCAGGAGTGGCTACATTGTTCCTGCATGGACTAAAAGCCTTAATGAATTCTGGGGAATATGTAAGAAATAGCAACATTTCTTTACAATACAGTAGTGTAGAAAGTAGATAATTCTCCAAAAGTTTTGTTTATTTAGCAGCATCGATCTCTTTGGATTCAAGCAGTCTCCCAAATATGAAACAAGGGCATTAACTACATAACCTTTATATACTGCAGTCATCCCTGTTTGCACTGTGAGTATGCAAATGAGGTGTGAAATCATAAGCATTTCTGAATACCATAATCTGCACTGTGTAGGGAACATAAACATGGTGTAAAGAGCTAACCAATTACATGTTCACACCCTAGCACTGCAAGAATGAGCATTGAGAAGTCCAACCTGCTAATGGTCTGTAGGTTTATATGATTACTCTGACTGCAGGAACAATCAGGATTTTTCAGTCTCCCCTCTTTGGTTTGCACTTACAGAGGATATGTCAAGGAGAAGTGACTTAACTGACAGATTTAGTAGAGCAACATTCCTAACATTCAAAGGCTGGTTTTAATGGCCACAGTTATTGCCCCTTAGTAAGAAGTTTTGTTCATATTCAAGGGAGTACTTTAAGCATAGATACAGATAGCATCAGCAATAAAACAGAGATAGAATTGCAGTAAAGAAACCATAGATAAAGGAATGAGGCACTATAAAAAAAGACAGGAATATAGCTGCAGTGTTTGCAGTCTTTGTTTAATAATGTGTAAGTATTTGTATATCCTAACTTTTGGTTATATCAGTCTTCCAGACATTTACTGTCAAATGAGAAAGGACAACTTTCATAACTTGCTTCTGTTGCACTTTCAATATAACTGGATACAATGTCACGTTATCAGTCTATCTAAACACTTTTTTATCCTTGAAAATATCTTTGTCTCTGGTAAATACAGGAAATACTCTTCAGTGTTTGTTCTTACACTTGTTGAGGGTTCAAATACATACAGATTCCTATTGCAAGATAACAACATTGATTAAACATGTATAATTAAAGTATACAAATACATCTTTTTTCCTTTCCCATTTGCCTACTATTTGGCATTGCACATATTGACCTGCAGCAGTCAGTAACACTGATTGGAAGTTCACTGCCCAAGGAAAAAATGACAATTTAATCTTGACTGCCATCAATAGTGTAAATAAGAGTTGCAGTGTTGTGCTTTCCTCAGCAAGCTGGACAACACTGAGTGCAGAAATTGAAGTTGTCACACTCATATCTCTATGCATAATGTGTAACTGTATTGAGTTTGAAGAAACATTATGGATGAAGCATATGAAACATGTTCACAGATGTTTTACTAAGGGAGGTCATACTAAATCTTGTCATGTATTTTGGAGTATGAATGTCTTGATATGGGAAACTCAAGTAAGGTCAGTATTGACTAAAAGTAACAGACATATAAGTCATTCAAAATTATATCAGTATTAATTGTTTGTGCTATGTGAACAGTGAAAACAGTTCTTCTCTTCTCTGTGCCCTTCTCTATTCCCATGACATTAGTTAAATTCCTGATATTGGGAGACGTACATGATAGTACTGATGTGACAAGGAGATGCAAAAAGGCTGAATATATTAGCGTAATGCAGTAGAAGCTCTGCTCATTGCTAGATATACACTGTGATTCATTTCATGTTTCTTCAAGTTGTTATTCCAGAAACAGTTGTGTGAATGCTTCTGATAAATATTGCCTTCTGCATTTGCATACTGCTTGGCAGCATAGAATGAACTTTCACTGATTAAGGAAAAAAGTGAAACATTTAGTTTAGGCTGGCTTATGTAGCACAAATGTATTGCACAGCCACCAGCACACTGGATAGCACTCGGTGAAGAAAATACCCCTGTCCAGTAATTTTCTTGTGCCACATGGTGTAAGTCCACCCCTGTCTGATAATTTTCTTTGTGGAACATAGTGTAAGTGCAGTGAACTTAGAGAAAAATGATAGCTGATGTATGGTTCAAATCCATCTAATTGATAATTTTACAGAGGGTGGTGTGATAACTCTGTGTTGTTGTGTAAAAACCAAGTATTGGTATTAACGTGTGAGCCATTGTATGACCACTTTCACATTATTTGTCATTAACCACAAGTCTAATAATGCATTCCACAATGTACATTTCTGATGTTACAATGAGATGTGAGAAAGATGAATGTGTCACTTGAATGTACTTCTTCCTCTGGGCTTTGCTACATATAAGAATTGATTGTATTTAATTTACTTACAGATCTTTGTTGTCATACATTTCTTTCTAATCATTTTCCATTTGTTTCCTATTCAGTAGCATGAAAATATGGTTCACAGCCTAAGGAAAAAAAAATTAGTTTAGACTATTTTATGTGGCACAAATATGCTTTGTGTTGGTAGGTGACCCTCAGAAGCATTGGTAGCAATTACTGCAGAGAATGCACCTTACAGATGTCCAGATCTGTGACACAAGGTGTAAATGAATTGAATTGAGTGAAATAAGTCACATGCTAACATTGGTAAAAATTCTACATAAAAGTCACATTGCAATTATTCGCAATATGTAATTTTTTGTTTCTTTCTAATTTGTGTTTGGTCTCCGCTTGACAGCATGCAAACAAGATTCACTACCTAAGGGAAAAAGTGAAAATTTTAGTTTAGGATGCTGTATGTAGTGCAAACATGCCTGGCAACAGTGTGCCTTCATAAAAAACTAGTAAACAAACACCAAACTACTAATAGGAAAATGGAAACTGTAACCACAATTCCACCAGGTCACTAAAAATCCAAAGAAACTTTATTGAACCTTGAATGCATTAAGCACTTTCATCCCAAGACATACCGACATGATTTACCACTGCAGCATCCCTATAGTATCATCCTCCCTGGTATGATCCGACCATAAAATAGTCACTTTCAAAGTCACCCTCAACCCTCCTCTAGCTAGGATCAGACATAAAACTTCTCCAAGCTGATTACAGCCTCCTGAGGGATAGTAGAAAGAGCTTCACAGCCCCCTCCCCTCTGTAGGAACTGGCATCAATATCCAAAACTACAACAAATCACTTTATGAGTATTTATATAAATGCATGGAATCAGGAACACCTGACAGGACTAAATCATCCTCTGCAAGGAAGAGTAAACCTGTCTGGTGGACATCTGCAATAAATAAACTTTATAACAAAAGGAAAAAAATTGCTGTCTAAGACCAAGAAGGTGCAGGTGCCTAATTAGAAGCATTGTCTCCTTAGACTGAACAAGCAAACAAGAGTACTAGTGAAATCCTCCTAAGCAAACTTCAAGTACAAATTGGCCTCATCTACTTGAGACAATCATAAGGCCTTCTTCACATATGTCCGCAACCTCAAAGGAAGCATCCAGATCTGTTAAGAACTGGTGGTCAAGAACACCACATATATAAATGCAGTAGATATAGCAAACTTGCTGGCTGACAGATTCAGTGAAAACTTCACCACTCTGTCCCCCATCCCACATCAGTATATCAGGACACCCCAGTACCTGCCCCCTTCCCCTTATATCTAGGGAAAATTATTGACCCATCAGCCTAACTAGCCTGATCTGCAAGGCCATGGAATGGATTATCATGGACCTCATTAACAAGGACATTGGCAACCTCCAAACACTCAATCCCACACAGTTTGGCTTCATCAAGGGGAGGTCATGTCTGCTAAATTTGATCGACTTCTCTGAAACAGATACCAAAGCCATGGATGAGGGGAAGATGATGCACACCACCTACCTTGACCTAGCCAAAGTATTTGCACTATTCCCCACTCAGGCTTAATAGAGAAACTCTCTCAACTAGGCATCCTTATGTTACCAGATAGGTAGTAAACTAGCTCACTGATAGAACCCACTTAGTCAAAATAGGGGAAGCCACCTCAAGCAGTAGACCCGTAACAAGTGGCATACCCCGGGGATCAGTCTTGGGGCCTCTGTTATTTGGGATATACTTTTCTGAGGTGCAGGCCAAAACCAGTGGGCTATCACTGACCAGGTTTGCAGATGATTGTAAGCTGGGTGCTGTCATCAATTCCCCTAGTGATGTGGACATCCTCCAAAAGAGTCTCACTTTGAAAAATGACTGGTGCCAGAAACATGCCCTCAAGCTTAATACCAAAAAAATACATCATCATCCCCTTTGCGGAGAGTGACGTCCCCACAAATTATCACATTAATAACAATATCCTACGCATGCAATCAGTAATGAGAGATTTAGACACCTACGTTGATTGCAACCTGACTTTTGACCACCATGTTGCTTCTGTTGTATGGAAAGCCTTCTACATGGCCCATCTCATAAGTAAGGGTATCTCATCCACGGACAAGGAGGGCATAACATCCCTGTATTCTTCCCTTATAAGGCCCATTATTGAGTACAGTGTCCCTTTTGGCATGTACCTCGCAAAGCACATGCAGCTGCTGGAGAGACCACAGAGGTTCCTTACTAGGAGAATCCATCACCTCAAACATCTACCATACACAGATAGGCTGAAAGCCCTATCCCTCTACTCAGTTTCATACAAACTCCTCAGGGGTGACCTCTGTCTGGCATACAAGGCGATCATGGACCCCACCTTGATGGGACTGCTGCATATCCGCAAGTCTAGCTCCCCTCGAGTAACTCACATGCACAGCTTCAACCTAGTCTGCGACATCAACAGGAGTTGTTGATGGGACAGATTTGTTTCCCAGACACTCCCCCATCTATGGAATAGACTCCACTCTCCATGTCAAGCAGAGTACCTCTTTACCCCTTTTTAAGCACATCCCGTAAAAATGGATGGGAAACCGTAATTATACACCTGGGATCCCACCTGTGTCCCTGCTGGACATGGTCATTGGGTGCTGACTTGTCTAAACATGGGCTAGACCCTTGGCTAGGCTTATAAGGGCCTCAAGGTCAATAGCCTTGTAGTCTCCTATGATCCTATGATCCTTCAGAACTATCACAAATACACACTCAGTAACATTTAAAGAAACCAGCTTGCTCAGGCAACCTCTTTCACACAATTACTACTCAGTGTGAACTTAAAGGCATACATCCCATATGTAAAGAAAAAAATTGTATACTTCATACCTAAATAAAATTAGATATACTAAAAACAATCATAAATAATAAATAACTCTACCACTGCATGTAAAATTTATATCATATATGTTTTCAATGGTGCACTTTCCTCAGCACTCTGGAGAGTACTGAGTGGAGAAATTGCACGTGTCACATGCCTATCTCTGTGGCACAAGGTGAACTTAGAGAAACAAAAGAGCTGATGGCAAATATGAATCCAGTGAAGTGGTAATTTTAATGAAGTGTAGGTTTGAATACATATGTATGCACATTTTGTGATATCATTGTGTTGCTGTCTGAAAATCAACTATTCTCGGTCTTCCTAACAACATGTGAGCTGTTGTATGTCCCTCTTAGCATTATTTGGCAGTACATACAGTCCTGATAACATGTGCCAGAAATTAAAGTTCTGATGTGTCAAGGAGATGTGAGAAGGATGAATTTGTCACTGCAATGCACTTCTTCCTCTAGTGTACATATACCCTATGCTTGAATTAAGTTTTTATTTCAGCTTCTTTTCTCTTTTAATTTTTATTTTTTATATATTGTTTCTCTAATGCATTTTCATTTTGATCTCCCCTCAGTAGCTACAAACCCAGTTCACAACTTAAGGAAAAAAGTGAAAACTTTAGTTTGGGCTGCCTTATGTAGCGCAAACAAACCTGGCACTATTGAGTAGCCATTAGCATTCTGCACAGTACCCAGTGAAGGAAATGTTCCTTTCAGGTAACTTTCTCTGTGGCACAAGGTGTAAATGCAATGACATTAGATGAAAAACACAAATGGTTCAAACCCAGCTAAAATATATTTTTCCAAAGGGTGTCAGAATCCCATTTCCCTCAACATTTTGATTAGGACTGTAAAACTAAAGAAAAATGATAATGTTAAACATGTTTATTGCAAGCAATGTATCAGTAATGCTTGCATAAGTAGACTGTTCTGTTTAACATATATCATTAATGCTTCACATATAACCTCATGCTAATGTGTGTACAATTTCTTTAACATGACAATGATGATATTTAAAATTCACTTGCATATGTATGATGGGCACAACACTTTTATTACATAACAATAGTTTTGTTATAATCAAAACTCTGTGTTTAGGGCAGTTACATCTTGTGAAGTATGTATGTAACAAACCTCGTCCTGTATTAGTCAACATATTCAGTTCCATCCATCTAACATACATTTTCAACAGAAATATTGACATTTACATAGGAATGCATTCCCAAGATTAATTAAAATCACACACATACAAGCCTTTCTGAAGTGTACCTCTATATATTCTGAAATGAGTATATGTCTAATTATAATTCTTAAAATGTAGTTCTTCTGTGTCAATGTCAATTAATAGGCAAAGTTTCAATTTTTGCATGCTTTTATCCCATGGGCTCAAGACCCATCTGTTGTAACACTATTTTATCGTTGTGTAAGCCCCAACATCACAATATGTCATAATTCATCCTCTTTCTCCTTCCACATTGCAAGGATTAAAAGCCATGCAATTAAGAATTCCATTGAACATTGCAACCTATATCAATAGGTTGAGCATCACACATGGCAAAGCTCAATGCTATGTTTCACACCTTTACTGCAAAGTGATGTGAGTAGTGCCAAAATGTCTGACAAGGAATCCATCTGCTTTCAGTTATGAAATGCAGATAGTAAGGCTGTGTATCTTTGAGTGCCAATTCAGACGAATCTTGTTAGCTTGACTTTTGCAAACAAGGCTGGTGATGGGGAAAATGATGCTAATTTTAGAGCACTACAGTGGGGTGTTGAGGAGTCCAGAATATTTGTGGGACTCTTTGTGAAGTGCTACAGCCACAGGCTGCTGCAGGCGGATTATACCTGGTCTCAATGTAAGGGTGAGGCTTGGAATAGCTTAGCCAAGGCTGTCTCTAGTGTAATTTTCATTCCATGCATTGAGCCATCACCACTATTGTAACCTAAAGAAGTGCAAGCAAGCCCCCCTAAGTTTATTGGAGGCTGAATTTAGGACGGCAAACACTCCTCAGTTGTGTAGGTATACTGAACAGTAACTTGTCTATGATGCTGCATTAATTATCTAGCCAGAAACTGCAGTTGCTCATTATGCTTTCATATATATTTCATTTATTTTTGTACTATACAGCTGCAGTGGAATTCACTGCATGAGGTGTACCAGAAGAGATTTACTCACCTCAGAGTGGCACAGGGTAATTATGTCTCAGGTCCAAATTCAAGCAAAAAATGTCATTCCATTCCCTCTTTGAGCAGGCATGCTTCAGTTCTGATCTCACGCGTTCTTGCTTTCCCCAATAACTCTTGCTGCTTGCAATAAACAATGAGAACACCAGATTAAATGTGTGTGGGTTCAGTACTCAGAATCAGCAATTACTTTTATTACTGGATAAGTATCTCTAAAATAGCAACAGCAATAATATGCCAGGAACAATTCAAATATGGTAATTGCAATTACTACATTAGTATGAATATATCCTATCAGTCAAAGGGAAATAAAGTCTGCTTTTTGTTATATCATATCAGTCAGATTTTTTTTATCTTATAACACATTAGTACCTTTCCATCATATATGGATGTGGGAAAGGTGGACAATAATAAATTATTATAGCTGTTTATGTATTGTGAACCAAGTTTATATAAAAAATATAAATTAATGTGACATGTCATGTATCTATCTCTTTTTTGTCTCCCCCACCCTATCTCTCTCTCTATCTTTTTAGGGAGATTATGATGTATTAACATTCTGCTGTTTGCATATCCTGCTTCTGAAAAAAAAATAACCAACAGCAGAGAGATATAGACTGACCACTCTGTGTCTTGGCCCAACATACCTAAACAGATGGCAACCCAGATACCCAGAACATCAGGGTCAAAACCTGTCAGCATTTCCTCCACAACCCCTGCTTTACCTGTTCCACCTGCATCTAGCTCTGGTGCAGTGGTATTCCCCAGCAGCAGTATCAGTGGAGGTGGAGATTTTGTCACCTGGCAGGAGCTGACAGGACGAGTGGAAGTTCTCAAGGAGAGGGGCCTTTATATACCTATCAAAAGGGTTAGAAAGGTCCTGTGTTGGATTGTAAAGACAATGCCAAGTCCATCAGTGTGCTGGGGAGCTGCTACAGGAGACAGTAATGACAGCTCAGAGGTTGAGGTCTAGAATCACACTGTTCTCAAGCTGGACACGTGTGCACCTCTGATGTCTCACACCTAACCTTTTGTCTCTATCAGTATCACTGTCTGTCTTGCATGCCCTGTAAGCCTGTGCATGTTTCCTAACTAACCTACCCTACCTACTTGACTCTCTCATTCCTAAGCAACTCCATCAGCATTCTTAGCTCTCCCCACAATATATATATATATATATATATATATATATATATATATATATATATATATATGTGTGTGTGTGTGTGTGTGTGTGTATGGCCCATACGTAGCTCGCCACTTCGCCTATGTGTCATCTTGCCACACTTGACTTGGTCCAGTTTTCCATACATTATTCTGCTGTTCTCACCTATCACTGGTGTGGTGACTCTCCAAAGTCATGAAATTGTGCCTACAATCGTACATTTATGTAGTGAAGAATTTGATAGCTATGGTGTGCTTCCACTACCCTACTGCACATTTCTGTATTCTTTCCCTGTATCCTACACAATGCTTGCAAACTCCATTTTCACCACTATCCTATCCAACCCTTTTACACTAATTTAATCAAGTAAAAAAATAGACTCACACACAACACACATAGCCAAAAATGTCTTTAGTTTATGACCTCAACATTTGCTTGGAGATTGGCATTGTGCAGCAATGCTGAGTGACTGTGAATGCTGTTTAACTTCATATTGCAAAATCTGATGATTTCAGTTTAGTCCACAGTGGTTTGGTTACTTTCATGCAAATGTGTTTACATTTGTTGCATTATGGGAATACAGAGGAATCTCAGACTAAAGGGTATTGTAAAACAGTTAATGTAACATTTCTTATGCTACTTTGCTACATCCAGTAGCCTAAAAACTGTTAATGTAACAGTTCTAAGGCTGCTGGATGTATGGAAGTAAGAGTTCTTATGTGACATGTTGAGATAATAGCCATGTTTGGAGAGTGATACTTTTTTTCATAGTGTTGTGGGTTCAATTACAGCTGTAGGTCAAGTTATAAATCCATGACATGCCATATTCCTATCATATTACATGTCATATACCTATCATACATTTAACTGCAAATGTCTGCATTTATCTCTATATCCAACATTCCATTAACAAACCATTTGAATAGTGCAAGACATCCCCCCGGATTCATGAATCCTCCGTGTAAGACTTACTCGGAGGCTGCAGTTGAACGGTATGATGTCAGCATGCCATGAATATGCATGAGGGCTCGCTGACTCAACCGTAAGTCTTACACAGACCGTGTAAGAAAGCAGGGGGCATGTCCGACTGCCGAGCAGTCTAAATGTCCACGCCCCTGCAAGTGATTGAAAAGTAAAAGCAAATACACAAGAGTGAGTCTGCTCAAATGTCCTTGCACCCAACACCGCACTCCCTGATATTGTAAACCCCCATCACAGTTACAAAAAGTAAAAAGTTAATTTTATTTTTTGAAATACCCAAAATAGCTGCCCGTATTTGCGAGTGTGTGCGCGGGATTCCCCATTGCTTAGCTAGAGTTAGCAATTCTGACATGGAAGAGCATAAGAAAGAATGTGTATGCAACTCACACCAGATAGCAATAACGTAATGGTAGGGCGTTCGCACAAAAAAGAGGCGTTCACGGTTTGAATCCCACCACTCCCCTTCGTATTTATTTTTAAATCAGTATATGAAATAATACCAGACAAAATATGTGTAAATAGTAGTAAAATGAAGTGAAATGGCCAATGTAACAGTGCACAAAATAACTATTTTAAATGATCCTGATATATAATTGCCTGCAGCTAAGCAGCGCTTCACCCAGCGCAATAGAGTTGCCCATAGTTAAATTACGGATAACCCAGCGCAATAGAGGTGCCCATAGTGAAATAGCGCTTTAACTAGTGCAATGTGTTTGCGCAGACGTGCACGCCGCGCCAACCAGGGCACCATAGGGCACCAAGGAGCAACGTAGAGCAAAGTTGCTTAAATGCAGCCACACCCCCTAGCCTGTCTGGACAGTATGAAAATAAAATGAATGACAAGGTTCGAACCCAGGACTCTGTGCATTACAAGCAAAGTACAGAACCACTAAGCCATGATAACTTAGGGGGAACAGCCACTATTAACAGACATATACTTACTAATGGTAGTTTAACCATTACTAAGCAGGTCTCCAGTCAGCCAAGAATGAAAAAAAATGGCCAATCACAAAAAAGTGCGAGAAATGCGGCATATTTAAGCCCCATATGCGGGAATACACGCTATAACTGATTGTAGCTCACATCTGCAGTTAGAATGGCTGGTGTCAGAGAGGGAACACGCTTCCGAGCGCAACGCTGGGGCATCGAGGAGTCAAAATACATGGTTTGGCTCCTTGTCCACCATCATGAGTCAAGACTCCTGCAGGGCCAGTTCCAAGGGACATAGTACAAGGCAAACGCTTGGAACCGGTTAGCTCATGACCTCACCAGTGCCACAGGCATGCCTCGGACTGGTGAGCAGGTCCGTCACCACCATGCAGACCTAAAGAGACGGAAGCAGGACCGCCTGAACCAATGGACACAGGAGGCCCGTGGGATGCAGAATGCCCCACAACTGAGTATGTAGCCATGGAATGCAGTATGTAAGAATTGATAATTGAGTATGTATAACAGATAGGTATGTCTCAATATCCCTTAATTTACTTTACAGCTGCAGGTGACCGCGCTGCGAATCAGCAAGCCTATGCTGATAGGCTGCTAAGGCTGCGCTACCAGGCAGGTTAGCGATTATTCTGCATGTATTGTTATATAAAATATGGGAGAGAGCATGAAAGAAAGTGTTGTAGTCCAATAATACAGCCATAAAATTGCCTGAATAAGTCCCCTGCATGTACTCTCAGATTAAAACATCAGAGAGGCAAAAAAAGAGTGTAGTAAACCATTAACAAAGGTAACATATGTCTGGAATAATATCTCTGCAGGCACTGTCATATAAAATAAGTGAGTGAGCCTGAAATAAGAGTGTTCTAACCTATTAATAAAGGTATAATATGTCTTGAACATGTCTGCCATATGCACTGTTAAAACAAATAAAGGAGTGAGCTTGTGGAAAAGTGTGTACTGCCATTAATAAAGGTCTAAAACCCGGAGTGTGTCTGTGTCATAGAGTCTGAAATATTGCAGTCCCATATAAAGTGGATGATGGAAGTGCTAGTAGCTGTGAAGCATATATACAGTCCGCAACAGTCAGTTACTGGCTGGCATGCATAAGTAAATCTGGCACATGTGTAGCATGTTATTTTTTCCCCAGAAATGTGAGTGCGTGTCAAGAAACGCAGGGTTCTGTACAAATCGAAGTGAAAATGTCATGTGAAAACATCCCAGATATGTAGATAAAGAAATATAAATGCAATCAAGAAATGTGTAGCAGTAACATCTGCATCCTGGACAGTTAGTATGTCAGATATAGACCAGGCATATATTGAACTAGCCAATCCCATTACACAACCTAATGCATGGTGGCAAGTGTAATAATACGTGTAGGGGATATACACCTGCAGTCACTAGGAATGTAGTGTAGACTAAAAGGTAATTATAAGATGTTAACCAAGGTTTTTCTCTGCACCCTACTGTATGTGCATAAACCATGCAATTCCACACCTCAATGGGGTATGTATAATCTTAAATATTTGTTGGGACATATGCCTATTGTTCAATAAATATTTGCATTCACGTTGATGCATGTGCCCTGTTTAAACACCACAATCATGGTGGCCTGTTGCTACCAAACATCCCTGCATGCTGTTGGAATATCCACTGTGGTTCAATATATGCATGTGTTATGCTTGCTGTTCAACTGTTGGAACCTTGGAACCTTGGTGTGTTGGGTTAATGGGAATATTACTGCATGCTGTTACAACTAATTTGGAATGCTGTTGTTTATGTTGTAATTAAGCACACATAATCACAGAACGTATGGGAAGGCCGGTCCCAGCGGACCCACCTTTCCCTCCTCAGCTGGCGAGTGCACCTGGCACCAGCAGGTCCGGTGCCCAGCCCAGGCTCCCCTCCTCCATTGGTCCTGTGCCACCTTCGGGTGGAAGCGCTGCAGGGGATGGGGCTCATCCCCCCCGTGCAAGCGTGGGTGGAGAAGGGCCACCTGTCACCCTTTAAAGAGTCCAGGTTGTGGTGCGTAGGGAGATCCAGCGTTCAGTCACTGATCCCCTACGCCAGCTCGAGGCGAGAGTGGCGTGTCTCCCGGGTGAGCCTGCCCATCCTACGCAGCCCCCAGCACAGCCACCATCGGGGTTGTGAAGGTGCAGTGGTGACTGCCCATGGGTGGGGATCTCAGTTCCACTGTTACCATCTGTGGGCTCATGGGCTTGTGATTTCCAAACATCCGACCCCGTCAGTTGTGTTCACCCACCGCATGTGTCATACACTGCCCCTGTATGTGTCTTGTCTGTCTTGTCTGTTTACCTCCCCAAACTACCTCCCTGGACATGCCTACTTCCTTTTCCTCACGTCCCACTCTCACCTGAAAAAAAAAAAAAGGGGCAATCTGTACCCACAAAAAAATTATGCCCCATACATAGCTGCCCATTTCGCACACATGTCCATTGGACATGTAAACTGATAATTATAATTGGCAGTACAACATACTTTGTTGTCCTCACCTCTCTCCCAGGGGTGGAAGGTTTCAAATATCACTCCAAATTTATTACATATGCACAGCTGTTGCTGGTAAAGAAATGGGCAGCTATGGACCTTCCCTACACCCGTCCTGTACATCCCGAGCTTGTTTACCTACTGTCTGTCCCTCTTTGTGCCCCATTTTTCACCACTTTCCTATCTCCCCATTTTCTTTTCTTTAAAATAAATTAGTGCGGGGGTTAGCGGGAGTAAGCACTTGTAAGCAGTAGTAAGCGGGTTTAAGCGAGTGTGCGCATGTGTGCGCTTAGCTAAGCATCACGCAAACCCACGCAAACCCGCTTACAACTGCTTAAAAGTGCCTTAGTCACTCTATGGCAGGGCCCTTGTTCTGCTCAGCAGCAAAAGAAAAACCCTCTGCCGGTCTCGAACCACAGATCATTGACACAACAGACTGCATGAATTACTACTAAGCCACAGCAGATATACAGATAATTGGGTTCTGAAATAAATATATCATGTATTACAATGAGGGAATGTAAATGGAAATCAGGAATGGTATAACACAAATCCTGTTCTGTAGGTCTTTACCAGCAGTTTTTGTGGAATTGCATGACATGACTGTGAAAGGAGAACCAGCCATCCTAGCAGGGAATAATGTTACAGTAGCACCTTATAAACACCACACAGTATCAGACCAGGATAAATACTGGTCACAGGAATACAGTGCAATAACCACATTAGTATGGCAGTTAATTGTGTAAGTCAGAAAAAAGTACATACTCCCATGTATCCTGTGTTAGCATTTGGAGGGGTGAGTACATGTCTACACTGGGAAGTGTGTACCGGAAGTAGCAACATTCAGGTTTGAGTACAACATGCATATAACTGGCTACAACCCTAGCTTCAGATAAGAGACATATACCAACCTTCTGACTGACACAACGTTGTCCAGAGCAAACAAGCATGGGCCCAACCTTGGACAGCTGAAAGGGCTACGCCTACCTAACCTAGCATTTTATAGCAGTGGGCTGCAATCACAGTGAGCAATGCAATCACCACACAGCAAGCTGCATGCAATTATTGAATGGTGGGCAGCAATTGGTGCAGAGGCTGTCACATGCACAAGTGCAGATACCTAGAAAAGCAGGCTGTACCTGCAGTCCACACATACAATTCTATCATTGCAGGTGCTGGGAGAGAGAGAGACACACACAGACACAGACAGAGAAAGAGACACAACAGAGAGAGAAACTGAGACATAAACAGAAATAGAGGGGGAAAACCCAAAGCAAACAACCAAAAAAAAAAAAAAACCTTCAAAACCGTAACACACGGAGCAGGGAAATACAAAGGTAAGGTATGTAACTCACATGTATGTGTTGGCATGTAGTAGATGTTCCTGAAGAGTACTCTACATACTGCAAATCATCCATTTATCTGCTTTTTTTTTTAAAAAAATACAGTATTTAAATTGATTTTAACTGTGTGGAAGGAATATTAGCTGAACTGGAAGTTTTCACTCTGCTCTTCAGTGTGGAAGGAATATTAGCTGAACTGGAAGTTAGTCAGTGTTTGCTGAATTTTGTTATTTGCTAGTAATTACAGGTGTGGGGGTAGTCACATTCTTTGATTTCCTGTCCTTGCCTATTTAAGTGGTACAGTGTGAAATATTTTCTGCTTAAAAACCTCAGCTTTGGCCGGCTAAGAACTTACTATATTCAACTGGACGTATAAGAGAATTTAAGTACCTTTATCTGCTTTTTTTTTTCAAAAAAATACAGTATTTAAATTGATTTTAACTGTGTGGAAGGAATATCAGCTGAACTGGAAGTTTTCACTCTGCTCTTCAGTGTGGAAGGAATATTAGCTGAACTGGAAGTTAGTCAGTGTTTGCTGAATTTTGTTATTTGCTAGTAATTACAGGTGTGGGGGTAGTCACATTCTTTGATTTCCTGTCCTTGCCTATTTAAGTGGTACAGTGTGAAATATTTTCTGCTTAAAAACCTCAGCTTTGGCCGGCTAAGAACTTGCTATACTCAACTGGACGTATAAGAGAATTTAAGTACCTTTATCTGCTTTTTTTTTCAAAAAATACAGTATTTAAATTGATTTTAACTGTGTGGAAGGAATATTAGCTGAACTGGAAGTTAGTCAGTGTTTGCTGAATTTTGTTATTTGCTAGTAATTACAGGTGTGGGGGTAGTCACATTCTTTGATTTCCTGTCCTTGCCTATTTAAGTGGTACAGTGTGAAATATTTTCTGCTTAAAAACCTCAGCTTTGGCCGGCTAAGAACTTGCTATATTCAACTGGATGTATTAGAGAATTTAAGTACCATTATCTGCTTTTTTTTTCTCTCAAAAAATACAGTATTTAAATTGATTTTAACTGTGTGGAAGGAATATTAGCTCAACTGGAAGTTTTCACTCTGCTCTTCAGTGTGGAAGGAATATTAGCTGAACTGGAAGTTAGTCAGTGTTTGCTGAATTTTGTTATTTGCTAGTAATTACAGGTGTGGGGTAGTCACATTCTTTGATTTCCTGTCCTTGCCTATTTAAGTGGTACAGTGTGAAATATTTTCTGCTTAAAAACCTCAGCTTTGGCGGCTAAGAACTTGCTATATTCAACTGGACGTATAAGAGAATTTAAGTACCTTTATCTGCTTTTTTTTTCAAAAAAAATACAGTATTTAAATTGATTTTAACTGTGTGGAAGGAATATTAGCTGAACTGGAAGTTTTCACTCTGCTCTTCAGTGTGGAAGGAATATTAGCTGAACTGGAAGTTAGTCAGTGTTTGCTGAATTTTGTTATTTGCTAGTAATTACAGGTGTGGGGGTAGTCACATTCTTTGATTTCCTGTTCTTGCCTATTTAAGTGGTACAGTGTGAAATATTTTCTGCTTAGAAACCTCAGCTTTGGCCGGCTCAGAACTTGCTATATTCAACTGGACGTATAAGAGAATTTAAGACAGTATTTAAATTGATTTTAACTGTGTGGAAGGAATATTAGCTGAACTGGAAGTTTTCACTCTGCTCTTCGTTTAGTCCCACCCACCCTCCCTGTTTTTGTTCTGGTGTTAATCTTAGTGGCCTTGCAGCTGCCCGCCCCTCTTGTAAATTTGTCTTTGGATACTCCTTCTGGGCCCATCTCATTTGCTCACTCAACTGAGTGCAGTGAGATCATATTCTGATTTCAGGCACTCCTACTGTGTACAAAGAGAGCATCTGGGAAACAGGAAAAAAAAATGTAAGCTTGTTTCCTGCCTTTCCTGTTAAGTGGTATAGACTATTTGTAGGCTTCTGAGCCCCCAAGCCCTTCTGTGTTGGAGGGAAGCCTTCTAGCTTAGTTTTTTTCCCTATAACTAGCCAGTTTTCTAGTTTCCGCACTCAAATCTGTTTCTTTGATCTCAGCACTTGTTCAGAAAAAAAAAAATTTCATCTGCTTTTACTGTACTTGTGTTTCTACCTACTTTTTTTTACTTTTGCATCATCTTAAAAGTACTCAATTGTATTTATTACTGCTTGGTGTAACTCATTCTAAGCCTTCTGGTTTAAACACTTGGGCTTGGGACCAGTTGTTTTGCACTGAGAGGGTTTGTGGTCTGCACTGTAGTGGCAGAACAGGTAGCTTACATCCTTCTAGGTTGGGAACTGCTGATTGAGGGCTCAGTGTCTGTTATTCTAAAAGTGTATTAATTCTGGTTTAAGCACTTGGGCTTTCAGGCCAGTTATTTTACATTAAGAGGGTTCGTGGTCTGCACTCTTGTGGGAGGAGAGGCTGGACTCTGCCCTTCTGAGCTGGGAATTTCTGATTGAAGGCTTATAGTGCATGCATATCTGAACTGCTTCTTACTGAAGTTGGTGCGCCTTGTTTGCTGTGGCATAGACTGGATTCGGGCCTGCTGGATCTAGCTTTGTTTGTGTAACTTGAGCACTAATCCAGGCATTCTCTAAAGTATTCAATTGTATATATTACTGCTTGGTAGTAACTTGATTAAAGTTTAGCTGGCATTCAAAGTATTTTGGATTAAGCACTTGGGCTTCAGAAAAGTTGTTTTACATTAGGAAGGTTTGTGGCATGCACTGTGGTGGCAGGACAGGTAGCTTTCATCCTTCTAAGTTGGGAACTGCTGATTGAGAGCCCAGTGTCTGTTCTTCTTAAAGTGTATTAGTTCTGGTTTAAGCAGTTGGGCTTCAGGCCAGTTATTTTACATTAAGAAGGTTTGTGGTATGCACTCTTGTGGGAGAAGAGGTTGGACTCTGCCCTTCTGAGCTGGGAATTTCTGGTTAAAGGTTTATACTGCCTGAATATTTGAACTGTATCTTACTGAAATTGGTACACCTTGTTTGCTTTATCATAGACTAGATCCAGGCCTGCTGAATATAGCTTTGTTTATATGCTTGTTGTTTGTTTGCTTGTAATTTCCCTGGAACGCTAATTCCACCTAATACGCGGCTTCTCAGCGCTTCTGTGGATCACTAGTGATATCTGCATTGCTTACTGTACTTATTTCCTTGTTTCACTTGAAAGAAAGTTACTGTTTGTCATTTTTGCATTTAAGTTACCTGTAACACATTGCACTTAAGTTACCTGGCACTTGCTCACTAAAGCAATTATATAAGTCAGCACTAAAAATTAAAAGCACTACACCCTCACTCCCCACTGGCCCTGGTTTTCAATTATTAAGGAATTCCCAATATTATTCTAGCATGTCCAAAGGTCAGTTGTCAATCTCCTCTCTGGTCCAGCTGGTGAATCTGGGAATCTTGAGGCAATGTTACAACTGCCTCATGTACACAGACAACCCTCTCCTCCTCCCAACAAATTCCAACACATGTGAGAGATGCAACCATATAGCCAAACTGGAGGCTAAGCTCTCTCAACTCAGTACTGGCATAATCAGTCAGGAGGAGAAGGAAACCACACTCACTACAATTCCAGTCTCACATAGACCTACCACGACAGCAAACCAAACACATAATCACACAAAACCATACTCGGAGGCTCTAAATAAAGATCTGCTGAAGCAGCAGAGACCTCCAAAGCAGACACCCACGCAGCCGCTACCCCAAAACAAAACACGTGCAACACATATCTCACAAAGCCAGTGTGCCAAAAAGTCACAGCCCTTAAGACTAAACAACACACCTGATACACTTGTAATAGGTGACTCTATCGTCAGGCACACTGACGTCCCGCTCACCAGGCTGAACAAGGAGAGGGTCACGGTGAGCAGCCTGTCGGGTGCTAGGATCCGCCACATAACACAAGCACTCAGGTCACTCCAAGGCAAGTACAAATATGACTCAGTCATTGTCCATGCTGGTGTGAATGACCTGAGACGTACCTCCCTGGACTACATGAAAAGAGACATAAAGGAGCTCTCTGAGCATGTAGCCCAGGCCGGTATGACCCTGACCTTGAGTAGCATTTTACCCTCACCAAGAATGATGCCACAATATGAAGACAAGATGATCAATTTCAACAATTGGCTTAAGTACTGGTGTCATTCAAAGGGGATCAATGCCTGTCAGCTTGGGATGATATGCTCGACAAGCCACGATGCTTCGCTAGGGACGGCTTGCACCTGTCACCCTGGGCTTTTGGATATTGGCAAAGGCTCTTGCTACCCCATAGTGACTTTTTAGGCAAGGCTCAAAAGACAAACCCACCTCCATAGGTATCACAAGGGATAAGAAACTAAGAGTAATGCTACTCAACGCCAGAAGTCTAAACCTCAAGATGCACGCACTCAAAACTCTCCTTAGCATGGAGAACATCGATATCTGTGCAGTAACAGAAACCTGGTTCAGGGCTCCCGAGAGCACCCCAGCACTACCAGGTTATACCTCATACCATGCTTTTGGCCCCAAAACTTGGACCGAACCACAAAAGGAGGGAGTATCGATATTCATCAAAGATACCCACACCTCCAGGTTGGTGGCAAAGAACGAAGCATCAGAGACTATCCATGTGCAACTAACAGTGGGTAAAACTGCCTTCCAGTTTATAGCCTGCTACAGACCACCCTCCCAAACCCAGGAATCCCACTCGGCCTTCCTGAGAACACTGGAAAATATGAAGGTCTCTCCAAACACCATTATATTGGGCGACTTCAACTACCCAAACATAGACTGGGAGCATTACTCTAGCTCCAACACCCTAGCCCAAAGGTTCCTAGAATTTATAAACTCAAATGCTATGGAACAACTTGTTACCACTCCCACAAGAGGGGAAAACATACTGGACCTGATCATCACCAACATGGGGACTCTATGCTCCAGACCAGAAGTGTATCCCTCACTGGTAAGATCAGACCATAAACTAATCTCACTGGATATTCACATCCCGACCCCACCCCCTGCCCAGAAAACCACAGTGAAAAACTTCTCTAAAGCAAATTTTACACTCCTCAAAACTGAGGTGGAATCCTTCAAAGCCCCCGGGCCTGTGGAAAATACGGCCCAGACCTCAGAATCCTTTATAAATGCATTCTATGAACACCTTCAGGAATGCATGGATCATGCGATCCCAAATAAAACCAAGACCCAAT
The DNA here is from genome assembly GCF_019279795.1 of Protopterus annectens. Taxonomy (NCBI): domain Eukaryota; kingdom Metazoa; phylum Chordata; order Ceratodontiformes; family Protopteridae; genus Protopterus; species Protopterus annectens. The sequence goes on from NC_056732.1 coordinate 1,180,716,745, forward strand.
CCTCCAAAGGCAGACGTCCTGTCTGGTGGACCCCAGCCATAAACAAACCATACAATAGAAGGAGGAAGCTGCTAAATGATAAAGCAAAATCCCAAAAAGGGAAGGCATCACTGATCAGTATTAGCAAAAAACTACGGGCACACATAAAATTGTCTAAGGCCAGCTTCGAGAGAAAAATTGCACAGGACACTAAGGATAATCACAAGGCTTTCTTTAGTTATGTTAGGAACCTGGGTTGTAATTCCCAGATATGTTCAGAATTAGTCCAAAATGACAAAAAATACACCGAACCCACAGACATTGTCAACATCCTAGCTGACAGGTTCAGCGCAAACTTCTCCCCCCACTCCCCACCAAAAGGGCAAATATCTATCCCAGCAGAGTGCTGCCCCCCTGACATCTCAGATGCTCAGGTAAGAGCCGCCCTTTCTAAAGCAAAAAACACAGCATCAATGGGACCAGATGGTGTCCCGGGCTGCGTCCTACATGAACTCAAAGAAGAGCTAAACCCAAACATAAAACTACTGTTCAATCTCAGCCTTACTACAGGATATGTGCCCAAAGAGTGGCGTACAGCAACAGTGGTCCCTCTCCATAAAGGTGGTGCCTCAATGGATCCTGGAAACTATCGCCCCATAAGCCTGACTAGCTTGGTCTGCAAAGCTATGGAAAGGATTATCATGGACCTCATAAATAAAGATATTGGGGACCTACAAACACTGGATCCTACCCAGCTCGGCTTTGTTAAGGGTAGATCCTGCCTCTTAAACCTGGTTGATTTCTTTGAAACAGTCACCAAGGCCATTGACGAGGGGAAGGTGGTCCACACAGCCTACCTGGACCTCGCAAAAGCCTTCGATACAATACCCCACTCGGGCATTATAGATAAGCTCACCAGCTTAAATATAAACCCCTATGTCACTAGATGGATTGCAAACTGGCGCAAGAACAGAACCCACATGGTTAGAATTGCTGGAGCCATGTCAGACTCCAAACCAGTTACAAGTGGTGTCCCACAAGGCTCAGTCCTGGGACCTCTCTTGTTCGGTATATATTTCTCGGAGGTACAGGCCAACACGGAAGGACTGTGGCTGACCAAGTTCGCAGATGACTGCAAACTGGCCATAATCGACTCTCCAGCCGACACAAGCATCCTCCAAAAGGGCCTCATAGAAACAGACAACTGGTGCCAGAGCCATGGCCTCAAGCTAAATGCCAAAAGTGTATAGTCATCCCTTTGGCAAAACAAAGTGCCCACAAATTACCACATAGGTGGAAATCCATTAAGTACAGAAGAAGTAATTAGGGACCTGGGGACCCAAGTTGATAGCAATCTCTCATTTGACAACCACGTGGCCAAAGTGGTTAGAAAAACATTTTATATAGCCCACCTAATCATGAAGGGATTCACATCTAGATCAGGGGAGGTCATCGTGCCTCTTTACTCATCCCTCATCAGGCCCATAATTGAGTACAATGCCCCTTTTGGGATGTACCTTACCAGACACCTGCAGCAACTGGAAAGACCCCAAAAGTACCTCACCAAGAGGATCAAAGGGCTCAAACAGATGCCATATGCTGCCCGGTTAAAGAAACTCCAGCTCTACTCAGTGGCATACTGCCTTTTCAGAGGCGATCTGTGCCTGACGTATAAAGCCATGTCCAACCCGGAATTAATGGACATGCTGCACCTCAGAAAATCCAAATCCCATCGAGCTACACGCTCGAGAGACTTGAACCTCAGCACTGAAATAAACAGGACATGCTGGAGGGACAGATTCATAACCCAGAGGCTCCCTTCACTCTGGAATAAAATCCCAGTCCAGGTTAGGCAGAGTCCCTCATTGACTCTCTTCAAGAGGAATCTTGATGAGTGGATGGGAGATCGTAGGTTTACCCCGGGTATCACTTCTGTGTCACTGTTAGATAGAGGCACAGTATACTAACCTCGAAAAAGGGCATAGCAAAATAAATTTAAAATGGGTGGCGAAAGCCAAACACATTCTGGCTAGGCTTATAAATGCCCTAGGGCAGATAGCCTAGTATGAACCTATGAACCTATGAACCTATGTGTGGCAGCAGTACGTATCTATCTGTATCTGCACATGTGCATAGGGCAAGGGACATACTGCAACTGTTAGTGAAGGGTGGGCAGATATCTGTCATTGAAGGTTGGTATGTGCATATATCTATGTAGGTCGTAGTGTGTGGCCTAGAAAACAGCATGCAGTGCTGATATATGTCATGTGGTGGTCAAATGCTGTGGGACTGATTTGTCAGATCTGCTATGTTACAGCCAGTGAGGCCTGCTAATGCTACATGGGCTGAGGACACCCACATGCATTCTGCACAACACTGTGCAATATAATCACATAACTGTACATCCCTGAACTGTCGCATAAGTGGTATCCCCACCATGAAAGGTGGACTGTACATGTGCCTATATGTACATCCATGTGTACAGCAATGGATGTGTACATGTATGTGTATAGATAGGCATATATATATATCTATATATTTATATATATATATATATATATATATATATATATATATATATATATATAAACATATATATATATATATATATATATATATATATATATATATATATATATATAATATATAGATATATAGAAATATATATAGCCATATAGAGAGAGAGGGAGAGACAGAGTGACATGGGTTCATATGTACTGCAACAGGTGTGTGGTGACTAAGGCATGGACTGTAGACAAGTGTTAATACTGCAGTGCCATTCCTCCTTTCCAAAACACTGTACCCATTAACTACCACATAGGTAAAGATCTACCTAACAGTGCAGGTGTGATAAGAAAACATGGGACACAGGTGGACAGTAGCCTCCGCTTTGATGAAGACAGTGCCACACTACACCTGTAATCAGTCAGTGTGTTATGTGTCATGACAACAGGTGTGTCATCTATAGAAATATAGGGCAGTGTTCCCCTCTAGCCATCACAATGACCTGTGTGGTATGTACCTCACATGACAACTACACCAGGTGAAAAGGCCACAGACGTACCCCCCAAAGGTTAATACTGGCCGCAAGCAGATGCCCTATGCAGACTGACTCACAAAACCACATCTACACTGTATTGCATACTGGCCACACAGAGGTGACCTCTGCCAGACATGCAGAGGTATGTCACACCCATAGCTGGGTGACAGCCACCATGGCAACATATCGCAATCCCTCCAGGATACACGGTCTAGGGCCCTAAACCTTGTCAGCTCACTAAACAGCACATGCTGGATGGATAGGTTCCCATCTCAGAGATATGCCATACACTGGAATAGACCACCTAGCAATAGCAAACAAGGCTCCTTCTTAGCAGTTGTCATAAATACCCCTGATGATTGTGCGGGAGATTGGTAATACACCCCAGGAAACACCTCTGTGGTTCTCGTTGGCAGGGTCAAGTGAAATCAAAGTACATGTGTGGCAAAGGCCAGGGTAGCATATGGCTAGGCTGCCATAGGCCCTAGGGCCAACAGCATATTACCTACCTATGACACTATGCACTCACACATGTACTCAATGCAATACCTGCTATGTGAGGTTGAATAAGTGTAACGCTGAATGTGTGCAAGGTCTGTAAAGGTGTGATAGCTTAGTGTGAAGTTGTATCTGACATGGTAGTGTCTATCCTAGCTGTGAGGACAGCAAATGATGTGTAATGTACCGTTAGGCAGACATAATAGTACGGCATACGATGTGATGTAGTTCCTTGTTGACGAATGTGGTGTCTCATTGTAGGCTAAAGCAATACATGCATGCGTAGTGAGTGGTACTGCTGGTGAATCCAACTCCCATATGAACTGTAGTACTACCAGAAGCTGTAGGCCTAAATAGCACAGTATGGTGTGTGTTCACATTGCTTGGAAACACTGTCATCTGTGTTTCCTGTAGTCTGCACAGAGGACATAACTCAGACATAAGGGTATGTAAGTAGTGGCACACAGTACTGTATGGTACACAGGTAATGCTCATCTGTGTTGGCATATAGTGGCATGTTGTATGTTTGTCTGATGTGTGTGTAATCATGCCTGTACAGTGGCTGCAATCATATGTGTGTTACAGGGTATACATGTGTATCCAGCAACAAATATACTCTGTTACAACAGTATGCCACCTATAGTAACAACTGTACACATCTGTTAGGCAGGGCTATGGCATCAATGACTAGGGTGGTTGACTGGTACTACTGTACCTGTACTTTACATCCATTGCAATGGATGACATCTCTGTTCGTGCATTGGTGTGATATACACCCCTGTCTTGAGGTTGTGCAATGTGTCACAAACAGTGTGTTGTGCACTGTTGTATACTGGTGTGATATATAGAGTGTGCCAGGCACTGTTAGTTAGTTGTGGCCTGAGAACCACTAAGTGGTATTGAATGTGTGTACCCTCTGACAGACAATAGGATGGTATGTATGTCAGTAAAGTGATATCTGTGGTTAAATTTGTAAAGTGTGCCACAGGACTCACTCACACATATTGTTCATATCTTTTTCAGCCAGATGGCACACCAACGCAATCCATCATACACAGCGGATGAGGAAGAGGTGATACTACAAAGCCTATTGCAGCAGTACACGATGCTGTTCTCCAGAAGCAGCCAGCACCAGCAGAAGTGGACTGCACTGTGGCAGAAACTTGTTCATCGGGTAAATGACATAGGCATGCATAACCGGACATATGAGCAGGTACGCCATCACTGCTGTAATTTAATTAGACATGTCCGGCGGCGTGCTTCTGATATCCAAAGACAACAACATGCCACAGGTGGTGGGGTGGCCATTCATCCCCCCCTCACCAGAGTGGAAGAGCTGCTCCTAAGCGTGGTGGCTCCTGGACAACAGCAACATCAACCTCTGACATGTGTTGTCATGGAGGCCGGAGCTACCCAGCACGTCCACCCAGAGCAAGCAGGTAACGTGCCCTATCTGTAGATGTCAGTTAACTGTACTGTTAGATTATGTCTACGTGAGATGTGTACTGTGTGTTAAGCAGTTCTGCTGCCTAGTGTTGTGCAATACTGATATTTCGAATAACAGCTCTACACCTGTGACTGTTGACTGTTGTTATACTGCAGTTTAGCATACCCACTGTAGCAATGCCACAGTTGTGGCCACTGACAACTCTCTCATATTCTCGTAGGTCCCTCTGGTGTGACAGCAGGGCAGCCGATCCATGCTGGTGAGTGTGTTATACCTGCAATGTTGGTAATGACATATGCATGTCATAGGTGAGGTGTAGGCCATGTACACGTAACACACCTACGCATAATGCATGCCGTGCATGTTTGCTGTAAGATGTTGCACTGCTCAGTAATGTCAGTAGCTGCCTCACTGACATGCAATACACAGAGCATAAGACACAGTTGTGGCAACCCCGTACTGCACATTGGATAGGCATAGTTGCAACACCTGTACACAGCATAACACATTTATCATACGCAGTATGCAAAGACATGCTACATATGGCGTAACCACACACCCACTGTAAGGTCACACCTCAGTATTCCACATGTCATCCACACACACATGATGTACCTCAGGGGTAGAGGCCTATCATGGGGCTGTGCAACACTCTTCAACACATAACACAGTCGTTTTAGGCAATACTCCCTATTGGGCACCTCATACACCCATGTACAAAGTGGCTGTATAATAGTGAACATAGCCACAGCACTGCAGTTCAGGTACAGCATGCTAGGCAGTGGTCTGTCACACAGTAGTAGCCATGAGTGACCACAAGTTGCATGAAGATGATGATGGCACATGGTAGTGCACCCCAATCCAGTTACAGTGACCACAGTACTACACATAGCGGTCTTTGCTTTGCACCTCAGTGTTGTGTGTGTGCAAACATATGCACCTATACACAATATGCATAGCATGTTGTGTGTGCGCTTACATATGCCAGTATACACAATATGCACAACTGTCGCCACCTGTACAAAGAGTCACATATATGTCCTGGAATGCTATTGGGTGTACAGGTCACATGACACACATTGGGTATGTGTGGTGTTTAATGTTGCAGTTGTGTAGCATGCCATGTCATAGCTGGCACCAACATATCTGCAATATGTCCCACACTCACCATAACCACTGTACAATGGCCATGTCGAGCATTGGGATTACGTCACATCTACATGCACCACTCATCCCATGTCTGTACATTGCATGCATTTGCTACACCTGTGCCCACTATTATTCGCTATGGACACAGACACTGTAAGCAGACATGGCAATATATGTGTCACACAGATAACACATGCAGCCATGGTATGTATACCATTGAGTGATGGTGCACAGGACATTGCAGAGCAGATAATACTTGCACACCAATGTTGTGTCCATGTACACATTGTGTTCCAGGTTGTAGTCAATCTCTGAACAACTACACACATGTATCACAGCCATGTATAATGTCATTAAATAGGGCTGTCAACACTTGCACTGCATGGTTTTGAGCAACACATATAATGCATGCTGACACGTCTGAGGTGACTGTTTGCCCTGTGATACTGTCACCCACCTTCACCCACTATTGTGTATGTTGGATTGCTGGTGTGCATGTATATGTGTGTGTGTGTGTGTGTGTGTATGTGCTGTGGTGAGCAGTGTATTTGTGTTCATGTGTGCATGTGTGCATGTGCTCATATGTGCATGTGTGCATGTGTGCATGTGTGCATGTGCTCATGTGTGTATGTGTGCATGTGTGCATGTGCTCATGTGTGCATGTGTGCATGTGCTCATGTGTGCATGTGTGCATGTGTGCATGTGCGCATGTGTGCATGTGTGCATGTGTGCTAACATCATATACAGATTTTGAAGTGTGTTTCCTGTCTTCCTTCCACAGGTGCTGAGTTAGGGGTGTCTGAATGCAGCAGGGAATCTGATGTCACTGCCACTAATAGTGGAGATGATGAGACATGTATTGTGGTACAGGAAGGTCTGTCAGGGTCTGTCGTTGGTCCACCAATTGACAGGACACAGCGTTCAACCCCATCTATGCGCACACTCATACTGCCAATACATCCCTCATCACCAATGGCCTTAGCTGAGGGACAGCATACAGTCGGCATCGACCAGGAGAGTGTGGTACCCATGGCACATGCATCCCCTCACAGCAGCCATACCCAGATTACTGGAATGGTACCACATAGGCGTATGTCCAGGGGTTCTCGGGGGAGCACCACTGGATGTATTGCTCCTGCAGATGTGCCCCCAGAGGCATTACAACCTCCAGTATGTTCCGGGCTGTAATGCAGGCACAGGCACGTATGGAACAGTACACGCGAGAGGGACTAAGGGCGCAGAAGGCCCATTACACTGCTATCAATGACAGCATCCGTGACCTTGCAGGTGCCATCCGGAATTACACTGAGGTCATTGATGGTCGTTGGAGGGAGACATTAGATGTCCTCCACAATGTGTTAGCCATGAGCCAGGACTATGCGGGATGGATGAGAAGTCGACGCGGATGCATGCCAGCAACAGCATCAGCTGGCAATCATCGCGGATGGACCACGGATCACAGCCGCTCCCGTAGTGGCAGTAGCAGCCCCAGCATTGCTGGGGCTGGCCTGTCCATTGACCGTCCTACTAGACCACATGCATGTGGCACTGGCCAGTCCCAGCAGGGACATGGGTCCAGTCATCATACCTCTGATGATAGCACCCAGTCAGGGTTGGTACCCGATACTGCCCATAGCACCCCTGCCAGGCACAGGTACCGTGTGCATAGCCAGAGACAGTGATCTGTACAGCCTAGCAGGTACAGTCTGTGGCTGTCCCACAACCGCCCATATATGGCAGCCACATGGTGGAGTTGCGTGCATGCAGACACATACACATTAACCAAACAACTAGGGCTCACACATACACACACACACATTACATCAACATTGGCCCATGCTGTACTGTTGTCCCTCACACACACACACACACACACACACACACACACACACACACACACACACACACACACACACACACACACAAACACACAGACATGTCGATTGGATGGGTCAATGTCGGGCTCTGGAAAACCAACAACACACCCTGTGCATATGATGACACCTGTGCCACCTCCTGTCATCTGTCACATTGATGCAGGAATAGGCTAACATGGTTCTGATGCACAGGGTGACATTATAGTAATGTAGCAATAGTAGCATGTTGCCAACAGGAAAGTGTACTGATATCCCTGTAGGTATATCTGAGCAGGCATTATGCATCACAGCTCTGATAGTCATTGTAGCATTGTTTACACCAGTGTTAGGTCTGAGTATGTATTGTCCACCCATGTGCCATTTGGCTGAAGTGCACAGTGTTGCCAGCATGTGTTAGTGAGTTGACAGTACGTGTGTGATGTTTGCATTACAAATTAGCAGGTGTACATATGTGAACATGGTGTGTGCGCACTGTCTGCATGTACGTGCATAGTGGACACGTGGGATGTGCGACACACCCTGTTGTACACATTGTTAACATCTCATGGTATCTTTCGATGGCCAGTATGCATTCTACTACAGATATGTATTAACATGGGTACACATGTGTATATGACATGGGTTGACACAATGCTGTGGGTGATACTGTTGATATCTAAGCCTTTTAGTTTAAGCACTTGGGCTTCAGACCAGTTGTTTTACATTAAGAAAACAATGTGTGGGTGGCACAGTGGTGCAGTGGTTAACATTGTCACCTCACAGCAAGAGGTTCTCTGGTTCGATTCTCGGCTGGGATGCTTTCTGCATGGAGTTTGCATGTTCTCCCTGTGTTCGCGTGGGTTTTCTCCGGGTACTCCGGTTTCCTCCCACATTCCAAAGACATGCATCTGGAGCATTTCTCCCTGGGCCTCCGCTGAAAACAGGCTCTGTGGAACCTAGTCGGACTTTCCCGGTCAACAAATGATAAATAAAAATAAAAAAATAAAAAATAAATAAAAATAAAATAAAAAAGAAGGTTTGTGGTCTGCACTGTAGTTGCAGGACAGGTAGCTTACATCCTTCTAAGTTGGGAACTGCTGATTGAGGGCTCAGTGTCTGTTATTCTAAAAGTGTATTAATTCTGGTTTAAGCACTTGGGCTTCAGGCCAGTTATTTTACATTAAGAGGGTTCGTGGTCATGGTTGGAGCTCACCAATCATCTTACCTATACTCAACTTACTGTTGCCCACAAGCTAATTTTCTACCCTTCCCTCTGTCCCTCCCTTTCCTCTACCTTCAAAATGTGCCTCCCTGATAGACTACTTAGATCTAACAACCAAAACCTAATAGAACTATATAAACCATCTCGTCCCCCAGGAAAAAATCTCCTATCCTATAGTCTAGCTCGTCTCTGGAACTCCCTACCACCACCCATCCGCACCACCTCAAACATCCGTTCTTTCAAAAAATCTCTTCACTCACATCTATTTTCCCAGTGGGAATGCTCTCTCCTCTCCTCTCTTCTTTTCTCCTCCTATCTCATACATCCTGATGTCACTTGTTTAAGCCTTGATACCGATTGCATAACATGCACCTCTTAGTGTAACATACCATATATGTAAAGTCACCTCTGTTATCATATTGTAAATTTTATTCTCTCTTTTGATTGTATATTAATTACTATTCTGTTGTATTTGTAATTGTTTTTACTAGGCTTTTGTAACTATAACAATTTGTAACAAGATATTTCACTGTAATTTTCTGCTTGGAGCTTTTCTCCCCAGGACAATATTGAAAACGGGTTCTTTGTGACCCAATGGACTATCCTGGTAAACCAACTGCAAATAAATATTAAATAAATAAATAAATAAATAAACTAGATCCAGGCCAGCTTAATCTAGCTTTGTTTGTATAACTTGAGCACTAATCCAGGCATTCTTTAAAGTATTCAATTGTATTTATTACTGCTTGGTAGTAACCTGATTAAAGTGTAACTATCATTCTAAGTCTTTTGGATTAAGCACTTGGGCTTCAGACCAGTCGTTTTACATTAGGAAGGTTTGTGGCCTGCACTGTGGTGGCAGGACACGTAGCTTACATCCTTCTAAGTTGGGAACTGCTGATTGAGGGCTCAGTGTCTGTTATTCTAAAAGTGTATTAATTCTGATTTAAGCACTTGGGCTTCAGGCCAGTTATTTTACATTAAGAGGGTTCATGGTCTGCACTCTTGTGGGAGGAGAGGCTGGACTCTGCCTTTCTGAGCTGGGAATTTCTGGTTAAATGCTTATAGTGCCTGCATATTTGAACTGTTTCTTACTGAAATTGGTACACCCTGTTTGCTGTAGCATAGACTAGATCCAGGCTTGCTGAATCTAGCTTTGTTTGTATGCTTGTTGTTTGTTTGCTTGTTATTTCCCTGAAACACTAATTCCACCTAAAATGCGGCTTTTCAGCGCTTCTGTGGATCCATAGTGATATCTGCATTGCTTACTGTATTTATTTCCTTGTTTCACTTGAATGAAAGTTACTGTTTGTCGTTTTTGCATTTAAGTTACCTGTAGCACATTGCATTTAAGTTACCTGGCACTTGCTCACTAAAGCAATTATATAAGTCAGCACTAAAAAATTAAAAGCACTACACCCTCACAAACTCCCCTTGAGTACCTTGTTCCCCATTGGCCTTTTTTTTCAATTATAATGGAATTCCCAATACAATTCTAGCATGTCCAAAGGTCAGTTGTCAATCTCCTCTCCGGTCCAGCTGGTGAATCTGGGAATCTTGAGGCAATGTTACAACTGCCTCATGTACACAGACAACCCTCTCCTCCTCCCAACAAATTCCAACACATGTGAGAGATGCAACCATATAGCCAAACTGGAGGCTAAGCTCTCTCAACTCAGTACTGGTGTAACCAGTCAGGAGGAAAAGGAAACCACACTCACTACAATTTCAGTCTCACATAGACCTACCACAACAGCAAACCAAACACATAAACATACAAAAACATACTTGGATGCTCTAAATAAAAATCTGCCTAAGCAGCAGCGACCTCCAAAGCATACACCCAAGCAACCGCTACCCCAAAACTAAACACGTGCAACACATAGCTCACAAAGCCAGTGTGCCGAACAGTCACAGCCCTTAAGGCTAAACAACACACCTGATACACTTGTAATAGGTGACTCTATTGTCAGGCACACTGACGTCCCGCTCACCAGACTGAACAAGGAGAAGGTCACGGTGAGCTACCTGTCGGGCGCTAGGATCCGCCACATAACACAAGCCCTCAGGTCACTCCAAGGCAAGTACAAATATGACTCAGTCATTGTCTATGCTGGTGTGAATGACCTGAGACGTACCTCCCTGGACTAAATGAAAAGAGACATAGAGGAGCTCTCTGAGCATGTAGCCCAGGCCGGTATGACCCTGACCTTGAGTAGCATCTTACCCTCACCAAGAATGATGCCACAATATGAAGACAAGATGATCAATTTCAACAATTGGCTTAAGTATTGGTGTCATTCAAAGGGGATCCAATGCCTGTCAGCCTGGGATGACATGCTCAACAAGCCATGATGCTTCAATAGGGATGGCTTGCACCTGTCACCCCTGGGCTTTTGGATATTGGCAAAGGCACTTGCTACCCCCATAGTGCCTTTTTTAGGCAAGGCTCAAAAGACAAACCCACCTCCATAGGTATCACAAGGGATAAGAAACTAAGAGTAGTGCTACTCAACGCCAGAAGTCTAAACCTCAAGATGCACGCACTCAAAACTCTCCTTAGCATGGAGAACATCGATATCTGTGCAGTAACAGAAACCTGGTTCAAGGCTCCCGAGAGCACCCCAGCACTACCAGGTTATACCTCATACTATGCTTTGCGGCCCCAAAACTTGGACGAACCACAAAGGAGGGAGTATCAATATTAGTCAAAGATACCCACACCTCCAGGTTGGTGGCACAGCGAAGCATCAGAGACTATCCATGTGCAATTAACAGTGGGTAAAACTGCCTTCCAGTTTATAGCCTGCTACAGACCACCCTCCCAAACCCAGGAACTCCACTCAGCCTTCCTGAGAACACTGGAAAATATGAAGGTCTCTCCAATCACCATTATATTGGGTGACTTCAACTACCCAAACATAGACTGGGAGCATTACTCTAGCTCCAACACCCTAGCCCAAAGGTTCCTAGAATTTATAAACACAAATGCTATGGAACAACTTGTTACCACTCTCACAAGAGGGGAAAACATACTGGACCTGATTATCACCAACATGGGGCCTCTATGCTCCAGACCAGAAGTGTATCTCTCACTGGTAAGATCAGACCATAAACTAATCTCACTGGATATTCACACCCCGACCCAACCCCCTGCCCAGAAAACCACAGTGAAAAACATCTCTAAAGCAAATTTCAAATTCCTCAAAACCGAGATGGAATCCTTCAAAGCCTCTGGGCCTGTGAAAAATACGGCCCAGACCGCAGAATTCTTTATAAATGCATTCTATGAACACCTTCAGGAATGCATGGATCATGCAATCCCAAATAAAACCAAGACCTAATCCTCCAAAGGCAGACGTCCTGTCCAGTGGACCCCAGCCATAAACAAACTATACAACAGAAGGAGGAAGCTATTACATGATAGAGCAAAATCCCAAAAAGGGAAGGCATCTCTGATCAGTATTAGCAAAAAACTATGGGCACTCATAAAATCGTCTAAGGCCAGCTTCGAGAGAAAAATTGACCAGGACACTAAGGATAATCACAAGGCTTTCTTTAGTTATGTTAGGAACCTGGGTGGGAATTCCCAGATATGCTCAGAATTAGTCCAAAATGACAAAAAATACACTGAACCCACAGACATTGCCAACATCCTAGTTGACAGGTTCAGTGCAAACTTCTCCCCCCCTCCCCAACAAAAGGGCAAATATCTATCCCAGCAGAGTGCTGCCCCCCTGACATCTCAGATGCTCAGGTAAGAGCCGCCCTCTCCAAAGCAAAAAACACAGCATCAATGGGACCAGACGGTGTCCCGGGCTGCGTCCTACATGAACTCCAAGAAGAGCTAAACCCAAACATAAAACTACTGTTCAATCTCAGCCTTACTACAGGATATGTACCCAAAGAGTGGAATACAGCAACGGTGGTCCCTCTCCACAAAGGTGGTGCCTCAACGGATTTTGGAAACTATTGCCCCATAAGCCTGACTAGCTTGGTCTGCAAAGCTATGGAAAGGATCATCATGGACCTTATAAATAAAGATATTGGAGACCTAAAGACAGTGGATCCTACCCAGTTCGGCTTTGTTAAGGGAAGATTCTGCCTCTTAAACCTGGTCGATTTCTTTGAAACGGTCACCAGGGCCATTGACGAGGGGAAGGTGGTCCACACAGCCTACCTGGACCTCGCAAAAGCCTTCAATACAATACACCACTTGGGCATTATAGATAAGCTCACCAGCTTAAATATAAACCCCTATGTCACTAGATGGGTTGCAAACTGGCTCAAGGACAGAACCCACATGGTTAGAATTGCTGGAGCCATGTCAGACTCCAAACCAGTTACAAGTGGCGTCCCACATGGCTCAGTCCTGGGACCTCTCTTGTTCGGTATATATTTCTCAGAGGTACAGGCCAACACGGAAGGACTGTGGCTGACCAAGTTCACAAATGACTACAAACTGGGTGCTATAATCGACTCTCCAGCCGACACAAGCATCCTCCAAAAGGGCCTTATAGAAACAGACAACTGGTGCCAGAGCCATGGCCTCAAGCTAAACGCCAAAAGGTGTATAGTCATCCCCTTTGGCAAAAACAAAATGCCCACAAATTACCACATAGGTGGTAATCCATTAATCTGGAAGTAATTAGGGACCTGGGGACCCAAGTTGATAGCAATTTCTCATTTGACAACCACGTGGCCAAAGTGGTTAGAAAAACATTTTATACAGCCCACCTAATCATGAAGGGATTCACATCTAGATCAGGGGAGATCATCGTGCCTCTTTACTCATCCCTCATCAGGCCCATAATTGAGTACAATGCCCCTTTTGGGATGTACCTTACCAGACACCTGCAGCAACTGGAAAGACCCCAAAAGTACCTCACCAAGAGGATCAAAGGGCTCAAACAGATGCCATATGCTGCCCGGTTAAAGAAACTCCAGCTCTACTCAGTGGCATACCGCCTGCTTATAGGCGATCTGTGCCTGACGTATAAAGCCATGTCCAACCCAGAATTAATGGACATGCTGCACCTCAGAAAATCCAAGTCCCATCGAGCTACGCGCTCGAGAGACTTGAACGTCAGCACTGAAATAAATAGGACATTCTGGAGGGACAGATTCATAACCCAGAGGCTCCCTTCAATCTGGAATAAAATCCCAGTCCAGGTTAGGCAGAGTCCCTCATTGACTCTCTTCAAGAAGAACCTTGATGAGTGGATGGGGTATCATAGGTTTACCCCGGGTATCACTTCTGTGTCTCTGTTAGACAGAGGCACAGTATACTAACCTCAAAAAAGGGCATAGCAAAATTAATTTAAAATGGGTGGTGAAAGCCAAACACACTCTGGCTAGGCTTATAAATGCCCTAGTGCAGATAGCCTAGTATGAACCTATGAACCTATGAACCTATGAATCTGTCAATGATCTGCAGTCTGGTAGTATATACCACCTCAACAGCATGACTATAACCAATCATTAGATGATGTCCTGACAAATGACACACAGTTGTAGGGAACTCAGTAACAGTTGGATCCTTCCGGTATTATACTATAACAGTAACCAGTGGTATTGACCGCCACACATTCCTGGGACCACACCTGTGTGGGATATAGCCCTCTTAGGTACATGCAAACACACTAGGGATATGTCCATCCACATCTGGAAATGCATGCATTGGCCTACACTGCATTCCCTGCATGGGACACATATCCTACACAAGGGTATCATACAGACAGATACCTGTTGCCCAATACATGCCATATAGTTGTAAGCCGACTATGGCATAGTCACCCACATTTACTAGACATACTATCCCGACAGTACCACATAGGTGGTAGCCCTCAACATGTATGTTGGGTACCAATGTGTACAGACAGACACGTGTTATGTCATATGTCCCTTGGTATCCACATATCCATAGGTATTGTGGGGTCCATCGGTGTTTCACATAACACATTAGGGTCCTGCATGCATATCCACAGGGCTGTTGTACACCTATAATGACTGTCCATTACTGCCAGTCGTTGTTGTGTATGAACATGTGTGACACATACCCCAGGCAATTACCCTCACTCATAGTACTCTATAGTACGTGTCATGGGTGTGTGTGGCACAGATGACTTTGGCCACGGATCACTACAGTGGCCAGGCTTGTTGCATACATACATATGTTACCTATGATCTGAGAAGCAGTGGCACAATCTGTCAAAGGAAGCAAATGTATTCATGTAGTATGCAGGCTTCACACCTATGTACTGATTGAGGTCACATGTACACATATTCATTTGCCATGCAGATACCCGATGTGGGCAATGTACATACTGTTTTAATCATATGTCATACCGTAGTAAAAGCAAAACCCACACTGCATTGACCACCTGTGGCACACATACAAACACTCAGTGTTTGCAGGATTCAAACCCCTACCTAACTATGTTATGATACTACAGAGATACACATTAATATGGCGCTTTACATGCTTTACTGGGTGGTTTCTATTCTCCTTGAATATTTGTAGGATGCTGACATCAGCAGACATTCCAAAGAGGGATGTACCTCTTTTAATGTGTTTTCCCAGTCTCAAAAATAGGCTACTCTTCTCAAAGGAAATCACACACATACACCCCCTCCACACACACACTGTCAGCGCTTGCAAGATTCAAACCCCTACTTAACTAGGTTATGACACTAAAGAGATACACATTAACACAGCGTGCTATATGCTTTATTAGGTGGTTGATGTTCCCCTTGAATATTTGTAGGATGCTGACATCAGCAGACATTCCAAAGAGGGATATACCTCTTTTAATGTATTTTCCCAGTCTCAAAAAAGGCTACTCTGCTCCAAGGAAATCACACACATCCCCCCACACGCTGTCAGTGATTGCAGGATTCAAACCCCTACCGAACTATGTTATGACATTAGAGAAATACACGTTAATACAGTGCGCTACACGCTTTACTGGGTGTTTTTTATTCACCTGATATATTTGTAGGATGCTGACATCATCAGACATTCCAAAGAGGGATGTGCCTCTTTTAATGTGTTTTCCCAGTCTCCAAAAAGGCTACTCCTCTCAAAGGAACTCACACTAACAGCGCTTGCAGGATTCAAACCCCTATCTAACTATATTATGATACTAGAAAGATACGCATTAACACATCGCACTATATGTTTTATTGGGTGGCTTTTGTTCACCTGATATATTTGTAGAATGCTGACATCATCAGACTGGACATGGGAATCTGTGTGCACTTTCTTTTATGCAATCCCAGGAATGATCCATGTGGGTCGGCAGGTATCAACAGCTTGAACTGGACCCTGTGAGTCGCACCTTGTGGGATCTAACTGTGGACACATTGACATCCCTTCATATGTCAACACATATCTATGCACAGATTGTTGGTTTTGTGGATATGACATGTATCTGTGATGTTGATGAAGAGCTATGCAATGTCTTTGTGGGACATGTGTAGCTCTGTTCAGTGATGTATGTCCTGGGTGGCTGCCTTGCAAATGGTGTAGCATGTTTGGGAACCATGATCTGCAGATGAACATACCACAGTTGGTAGGGTTGTGTGTTTGTCAGCTTCCAATAGCTCTGTTTATGACTTCAACCATGATGCACTCCATGGCCTTGCAGATCAGACTTTATAGGCTTACTGGACTATATTTCCCATGGTGTGTTGTGCACCCACACTTGTGGGGAGTGCCATATGTTGCTGTAACACATTCGATGGTTCCAGACCCTGTGGAGTGGGTGAGGCTCAACAGACTGTTCAGGTGCAGGGTCTGTTTGTTCTGTAGTGCATGCATGACACATATTGGGAAACATTGAAATCCAATTGCTGCCATGCCTTTGGCTTTGGGGGGAGCTGGTCAGACATTCTACACGTGATATCTCCTGGTATGATGTCAGGGACTATCATCAGTGGGAGGTGGTTATATATATATGGGCCTGTCTGACAGGATGTCAGCATTGTCAGTAAGGTACAGCTGGCCCTGACTCAGGACATATATGAGTGTAGATTACTATTTATGACATAGCTGAAAGACATGTCATGATTCTCAGTCTGGACTCCTTCTCAGCTACTCTTTACAAAACACCAACAAACCTGAGCACTAATCCCGGTTATACTCATTTACACACTTAACACCCTACTGATCCTTTGTGATCAGGCCACAGAGTATGTCATCATAACATACTGGCATGTCCAGGGGTCGGTTTTGTGTGTACTCTCCAGTCCAGCTAGTGAATATTGTGGTTATGACACAATGTCACATCTGCCTCATGTAAACAGACAACCCTCTCCTCCTCCCAACACACTCAGATATATGTGAGAGATGCAACAATACTGACATACAGGAGGCTGAGCTCTCTCGACCCATGACTGCCATGATATCAGGTGGTGGAGGTGACCACACACACCACATATCAGTCTCACATATACCAATAGTGACAGCAATCAAACCACATTATCACACATACACATACTCGGAGGCTCTACATACACTCTGTCTAAGCAGCAGAGACCTCCAAAGCAGACACACAAACAACTGCTACTCCACTACAATACCAACATATCACATAGTTCACAATGTCAGTGTGCCACACAGTCACTGCCCTTTGGGCTAAACAACGCACCTGATACACATATAATGGGTGACACTTAATGTCAGACACACTGACATCCCTCTAACTAGGCCAAACAAGGGAATAGTCACTTAGAGCTGTCTCTCAGGTGCCAGGATCCACCACATAACACATGCACTCAGGTCACTCCAAAGCAAGTCCAGGACTGGCTCCATCATTGTCCATGCTGGTGCGTACAACCTCAGACGTTCATCCCTGGACCACATGACATGATACATAGAGGAACTCTCTGATCATGTAGCCCAGGCTGGTATGACCCTAACCTTGTCTAGCATCTTACACTCACCAAGTATGATGTCCCAGTATACCAACAAACTGATCACGTTTAAGAGTTGGCTAACATATTGGTGTTATTCAAAGGGGATACAGTGTCTGTCAGCCTGGGGTGACATGCTCGACATGCCACATAGCTTCCTTATGGACAGCTTGCACCTGTCATCCTTGGACATTTGAATACTGGCTAAGGCACTTGCTGCCACCATACTGCCTTATTTAAGCAGGGCTCAACAGACAGACCCACCTCCATAGACATTAAAGAGTACATGACACTGAGGGTAATGCTGCTCAACACCAGATGCATTACCGTCACATTGACCACACTCAGGAATCTCCTCGGTATGGAGAAAAGCAATATCTGTGCACTAACAGACAGATGGTTCAGGCTCCCACATGCACACCAGCACTACCAGGTTATATTTTGTACCAAGCTTTCTGACCACATAACTCGGAATGGCCAACACAAATAGGGGGAATATCCATATACATCACAGATACACATACCTCCGGGTTGGTAGCACTGCACAAAGCATCACAGACCATACATATGCACCTAACATTGTGCAAATCTGCCTTTTTTTGTTTTGTTGCCTGCTACAGACCACACTCACAAACTCAGCAACCACACTCGTCTTTCCGGGGAACACTGGACAATATGACGGTCTCCCCAAACACCATTATATTGGGTGATGTCAAATACACACACATTGACTGGAGATAGTACTCAGGCCCCAACACCCTCGCCCAACAGTTGCTACAATCTGTAAACTCATATGCTATGGCACAACCGGTCACCACGCCCACAAGACGGGACAACATATTGGACATGATCATCACGAACGTGGGGACTCTATATTCCACACCTGCGATATACCCCTCATTGGTAAGGACAGAACATACTTTATCTCACTGGACATCCATATACCATCCCCACACCCATCCTGGGTAATCTTGGTGAACTTCCCAAAAGCAAACGTCACACTTCTCCATACCATGGTGGTATCCTTCAGAGACCCTGGATCTGTGGTAAGTATGGATCAGAATGCTGAATCCTTTACATGCACAGTCTATGGACACCTAGTGGACTGCATGGATCATGCTATCAGAAATAACACCTGGACTCACTACTCCAATGGCAGGGGACCTGCCTGGTGGACACCTGTCATTAATGCGCTATGCAACATAAGGAGGAAGCTACTACATGATAGAGCACAATCCCAGACAAGGAAGGCATCTGTGATCTGTACTAGCAGACAGCTACAATCACTCGTGTATTTATGACAGGGCCACTTCTAATGGACTATTGCACCAGACACATCGGACACTCACAAAGCCTTCTTCAGTTAATTCAGGTACCTGGCTGGACACTCACTGATATGCTGTGTGTTACTGCATACTGACTGAACATACCCTGAACCCACAGACATTGCCAACATCCTGACAAACAGGTTCAATGCAGATGTCTCCCCCATCCCCCCTAAGGAGGTACTGTCCATCCCAACAGATTGTAACTTCCCTGACATCACGAATAAACAGGTGAGTGCTGCCCTCCCCACAGTGGACAACACAGCATCAATGGGACCAGACAGTGTCCTGGCCTGTGTTGTACACGACCTTCATGACAGACGTAACCCTCACATTACATGACTGTTTGATATCAGGGTTACCGCAGGATTCGTACCCATGGAATGGCGTACAGCGATAGTGGTCCCACTCCACTGAATACTGCCATAACAGACCACAGACAATATCAGCCTATAGGGCTAACTAGCCTGTTCTGCAAAGCTATGCAGCGTATTCTAATGGGACTCATGCACATAGACATGGGAAACCTACAGACACTGGGTCCTACACATTACAGCATTGTTGTGGCAGATCTTGCCTGTTGGACCTGTTTGCATTCTTTAAACAGTTACCAGGTCCATCAGTGTTGGGAAGGTTGTCCACACAGCCTGCCTGGACCTTGCACAACCCTTCAACACAATACCCCACACGGCCATTATGCATAGGCTCACCGGCATCAATATTGACACATATCTCACATGATGGATTGCTACCTGGATCAGGGATAGCACCCACATGCTCAGTGTTGCAGGTGCCATGTCGGACTATACACCAGTTACACATGGCATCCCACAAGGCTCAGTCCTGGGCCTCTCTTGTTCAGTATATATTTGTGTGATGTACAGGCTATCACAGGAGGGATATGGCTGCCCATGTTTGCAGATGACTGGAAAGTGGGTGCCATAATCAACTCTCCAGCTGGCACATGCATACTCATACAGGGTCTCACAGAGATGGGATGACTGGTGCCTGAGCCATGGCCTATGGCTACATGCCATTAGTTGCATAGTCATCCCCTTTGAGAATGACAACATGCCCACACATTACCACATAGGTAGACATCCATTACATACAGTAGTAGTTGTTATGAGTTTGGGGACACGACCTGTTCGTACTCTCATCTTTGACAATCACATTGCCAAAGTGGTTAGGCAGTACTTCTACATAGCCCACCATATCCCACATGTTTTCACATGTTGATCACGTGTGGTCATTGTGCCCCTATACTCATCACAACCATGCTTGATTACTATGCCACATTTGGGTTGTACCTTACCCGACACCTGCAGCAACTGTAATGGCCACAAATGTTACTCATAAAGCAGATGTAGGGACTCACACAGATGCCCTGCACAGTTCAGATACATTAACTCCAGCTCTACTCAGTCACTTACCACCTAGACAGATGTGTTGTGTGCCTGTGGTTTAAGGCAATATCTGACCCAGAATTAATGGACATGCTCCACCTCAGGATATCCAACCACCTTGGAGCTACACACTCCAGGGACATATACCTCAGCACAGATGTTGATAGGACATGCTGGGGGGACAGATTATTATCCGTAAGGCTCCTCTCACTGCAGAGTGTAGTCCCAGTTTTGCATAAGCAGAGCCACCCAGTGACCACCTACAGGTGACATCTTGACAAGTGGATGGGTGATCGTATGTGTACCCATGGGATATCTTCTGGGTCCCTGCTAGACGGAGGCACAATACACTAATTGTAAATGGGCTATCTTGTGTGACCTACTATTCACGGGCACAGTGTTCTGATTTGACTGGGTTGCAGCAGCCAAACACACTCTGGCTATGCTTGAACATGCCCTAGGGCAGATAGCCTAGTATCAACCTCTGAACCTATGACAATGTTCATGATGCACAATGTTTATTGCTGATACTGTTTGCAGGTTTTTATCATCTTTGCTTTCCCACTTTCTATGAACCGCTTAGGTATCTGCAGAACATATTTGATTATGACAGGGTTCCACTATACTATATACGTGTCTGTTGTCATATAAGTGTGTGCACAGGGCCGATTGCTGGATAGTGAGAGATTCCTGGGTTAATACATGCAACTGCCTGATAGGTGTGGCCCACTGCTGTACTCCAACATGCCCAGTTCAGACTGTCAGTGTTCTGTTGCCTGACATTTGTCTCTTGTATTAAAGTGTGTGAGCATGCCCAGTGTGACCTTTCTGTATGTTGCTGTCTGAGATCCACTACATTTGTTGATGTATGTGTACATGTCCAATATTAACTTTTGTACTGTGTGTGTTGAAAATCAGGTTCTATTCTTACTGCAGGACTCACCTTTGTGTCATAACTCGACAGGGATTATGCTGTGCCTGCAGGGTTTCCATGGAATACTTTGCATAAACTTATCAACATTTCTTCATACAGGTTAACCACTGCAGTACTGTCATGGTTTAGTGGTTCAGTACTATGACTATAGTGCACAGTATCCTGGGTCCGAGGCCCATCACTGCTTATATTTTCATACTGAGCAGACTAAACTGCTTAAGGGCCAGTAGACCAACTATGAGCATGTTGGCTTTTGTTCAGCTATGCCCTACTTAGGCCCAGCTTGTCCAACATTGCTCAATATTAACCATCATTGCTGGAAGTTGGCCAATATTACTCAACATTGACCACATTTGTACTAGTTGGTGTGTGCAATTTGGTTTACATATACTACATAGTGGTAAATGCTGTTTAGCACTGCTTTATATTGCTTAACACATAGCAATCATGACTCAGATGTTGATGCAGGGCTGCCTATGTCAGATGCACATACTACACTCCCTATACATGTTTGACTGCAGGTAGTGTCAACGTAGGCATCCCTTTTACTATATGTGAGGGTCAGAAAGAGGTATCATTTCCAGAGTTCCTACTGAGCCAGTGTATGTGCTACGCGTTGCCTCTTTGCCAAAGCCAAGGCATACTGGGCATGCCTCCTTCTGCCTACTGGGGCAGGTTCAGGTTGTTCCTCCTCCGAGTCACGCTCTGCCTGTGATGGTCCTGGCAATGGTGGGGGGCTGTTTGGCCCAGGCCTATGCTGATCCTGCTGCAGCTGTTTTCGCGGGATCATATTATGTAGAATAGCACATACTATGACAATGTGGGTACATGTAGTTGGTGAGTACTGCAAGGCTCCACCAGATGTGTCCAGGCACCAGAACCATGACTTGAGCAGCCCAAACACATGCTCGATTACATTTTGTGTTTGTGCGTGTGCCTCATTATGGCGTTCCTGTTCAGGTGTGTGTGCATTTCTGATGGGTGTCATCAGCCAGTTCCAGTGCATAGCCAACATCCCCCACTAGGTGTCCATGTGAGATGTCCCCACTGGCAAATGTCTGGTACAGCTGCGTCAGATGCCAGATATGGGAATCATGGTAGCTTCCAGGGCAGCCAGCACACACATTCACTATTATGCCCTGAGCATCACGCATGACCTGGCATTTGATGGAGGGGAAGCCCTTGCAGTTGAAGTAGACCCTACCCCACTCACCGGCTGGTGCTTTGATGCGTATGTGCATGCAGTCTATTGCACCCACTACCTCAGAATATTCCGCTATTTGCTGGAAGAGACACATATTGCTGGCCAATACCTCACGGGAACTGGGGAAGTATACATGTGCTGACATGGCATCCAGGAACTGGTGCAGTACCCTGGATGCTGATGCCTGTGATATTCCCATCATATCACCAGTTGGTCTCTGGAAGGTACCTGTTGCTAATATTCTTAGGCCAACACATACCTTTGTTTCCACTCGGATGGGTTCCCCTCTGTTGGTTCTGTGTGTGAGGCGTGGCCTGCAAAGCTCAACAATTTGCTGTAAGAGGTCGCTGTCCACTCTATAGCGCTCCACTATCTCCATCTCATGTAGCCCCTGGTAGGTTACCCTGGGCCTGTACACTCTTCTTAGTCTCCTCACTGTGGGTTGTACAGCAGCATTTGCATCATCACCACCCTCAGCATGTTGCATATGTTGCCTTATAACAGCAATGGCAGCCCCTAATATTTTTTGCCTCAGTACAGCTTTTTCAGTTTTCACTGCTATTAGCTTACTGTAGTGTTGCAGTGTCTCTTGAGAGAAACATAATGAACTGTTGTTTGTAGTGTTTTAAGTGCTGGGCTGGGCTGGGCTAGTGTTCTGCCTGGGTAATTGCCTGATTCTGACTGTTTTCACCTGCTAGCTCTGCTAGTACTCCCTGGTAACTTCCCTACTATTTAGTGTGCTTCCTTTTTCCTTTCTGTTTTGTGAGGGGGAGCAACACACACACAAGCGCAAACATGCGCACACCAGCTAACATGCGCTCACAGATGCTTACACGGACTAAAACCTGCTTATTCTTGTCAAAACGCACTCACACCAGTGCAAACACACTTACAACTGTTTACACAGCCTTACATATACTTACTCAAGCTTACACGTGCGCACACACGCTTACACGCACGCACACTGTCTTACTCGGGTTTACTGGCACGCACACTCGTGCATGCACGCTCAGCAAGAAACTTTGGTGTTATCCACGGCATACACCTTCCATTTCTTGACTTTACCTGGCCTACCTGTTGACACACCTCTTTCAATAATATGTAATTGTCGGCTGACACATGACACTTTGCTCCAATGAGGTTCACTCCTTTCATACATACTCCCCTAATGATGTCACCTATCTGCTACTCTGTTACTCTCCTTATCTTACTCCTACACTCCACTGACTGTGCTCATTTCTTATGTAAACTTGCGATTCACTATCCTAACTCTCATTTGCATAGGATTGCCTACTAATGCTTGGTTACATGTCTTAGACTGAGCTTCTCCCCTTAGCAACCTCTACTTGGTGGCCATGTTGTCTTCAGCCTGCCATTCACTTGCATTGTAAATTCATTTTGGGTATAAATTTCACATTTGTGGATCTTAATTATTAATTTTCTGTTTTTTAGGGCACAGCGCGTTTGCGCAGCTCTGCTTTACGGTTAAACCCCGGAGATCGGGATAAAAAAAATTATTTTATTTCTATTTTGAATCACTTCCCATTGTCAATGGCCATATTTTTGACCATTGGCATGCTTCTTCCTGTAAATGCATGCTTTTTTTGCAGCTGTCATGGCTCTGTTTTGCTATTTGCAGAACTGTACTCAGTTATCAACTGAGTACATTTCTGCAAATAACACTACTCCTACTCGGACAGGTTCAGGTTTCCTGGATCGCAAATTTACCTCATTTGCATAGCTTTCACCTGCAATTTAGGTAATTTGCATATCCAAGCCCTGTCCGTGTAGGACTAGTTTAAGGAGCTCTTTTACATGCTCCTACCAGCTCTTCCTGGATCGCTCGGCGGACATGTTGGCTGCATGGAGTCTTACTCTACTCTTAGACTCCGTGCAAGCCTTCGTGAATCCGGCCCATCATTTGCAAAAACATTGCAGACCCAACAGGGAGACTTATTAAACCAACCTTATCCTGCTTTTGTCTTTATGCTCGTTGCACTCTCCTTCCCCTTATTTTTCCTCTGTGGCTAGCACTGTATTACAGAGAATGACAGATTAATGATGATTTGATAAGTAACGGGAAAACACCATACAGATGTTCCTACATGTTCCCCACAACATATTTTTGGTATTTCTCTGTGCATCTGTCTGTATCTCTTTCTGTTCACCCCTTCTGCTTCAATAAGTTGTCACTATGCTTCAGTTGTGGCATTTAAATGTTGTGAAATAATAAATCCTTTGTTGCATGATGAGATAATCCTCACATGTATAGATAGATTTTTGACTTCTTTCTAGCTTTCTAATCCAGCCACTATCTTGGTGTTACTGACTGTTTTGGTACACTTTTTTATGTGCACCTTTTGACTGCATACTGTTATGAGCCAACATTATCCTTCTTCTATCATAACCTACATTGTCCCTGCCTCCATCTGACCCTGTTGATGTATCTTCTCCCTTCTGGATCATTATTGTACCACATGAGCATTCACACAATATTTGCCACTGAGCATCAAATGGAACTAATGGTAAATGGATGTACACAGCTTTATGGCAATATCTTGTGATTGTATTTTCTTCATATGCATTACTTTGGTGTGCTTTGTGATGCTGTACTTAGCTATGTTTATTCAGTTTAATGTACAACAAGCTAAAATATTGGATGCACAAATTACAGTGGTAAATATGGAAATGAGGATGAATATATACATTCATGTTTGCTGAAAGCTGCTGTAAACTATATGACTTCCTCTGTAGTATGATTAGATAATTAGATAATACTCAGGTATAAATGTTTTTTGCAGAATGTTGTAAAGGTTTGAATCCAGATGGATGAAAAATGTTTCAGAATGTTATGTCTGACTCCTGTGGCTGTAAATGTTGGCTGGACTTTTCTTTAACAAATCATTATCCTGTTGTATTAATGTGTCTGCTCCCTATTGTGAAGTCTACCTTTTATAGATCTTTGCAAGAAAGTTGGCACAGAGCAACATAGAGTACTGCTATTTCCTATTCTATGTTTGACACTTCAAGATATGATTCCACACATGCTAATACTTTGCCATCAGCAGCACAATTCAGCTTGGCAGAGATGCACTCAAATACTAAAATAAAAAAAAAATCAAATATTGTTCTAGCTTGCACAACATTTGTATGTCTGTTTTACTTTTGTCAATAGGTTGTTTTGATTTCAGACCAATGTCAACTCAATTATTTCAGTCAGTTAATGTATATCTGCTCACCAATTAGTCAACCTATTCTCACTAAATCCAACAGTGTTATTCTGCAGTGCCCTGTCCTATGTATAGCTTGTGTGTTTGTCTTGTCAATGCTCATTGCATGAGTATGAGATAAGACAAGTGTGCAATCATTCCAGTATGAAGTGGCAGGAAAGTTTGATAGATAATCCATAGGTTTACAACTGCGAATTTCACTAGCATCCCATAGTGTAACACATATCAACATCTCTCACAATAATGCAATGTACATGAAGGACGGTATCTAAATATGTTAATATGGAGCTATGTAATTACAGGGACAATCATGATGGCGTTACATTGTCCTGTGCATACATATGCATTTGCTGCACAACCTGTAAAGCACAGTACCATCTGTTCCAATGGATTTTCAAGAAGTACAAATATGTTTTTTTCTCATCGTTCAAGTCAGATTTCTGCTGTGGAGCTTACAGATTATATTGGGCTTTGTAGATTGTGTAATTAAACAGGTATGTGATTTGATAGGAAACGTGTGTCTCTGTGTGTGTAATGCTTACTGCTATATCCACATCTCCTGAGGATAATACATTTAACTGTTCTCATAGCTCCCTTATCCCAGTTTTTTATGGAATCATCCTCTACTAGACAATCTGATGAGGTAATCTTGAAAAAGTATACTCTCTGTCCTTAAGAATCAAACTTCTCCTGTGGTGCTAGCAACTAATACAGTGCTCTCTACATTGTGTAATTCAATAGATAGGAGGCTCAGTGTCCAACATGGAACATTTATGTATATGTGTATGTAACAATTGGTGCTATAAGCACTTACATTGGGAAGAATACATTTAACTGTTCTCACAGCTCCCTATCCCAAATTTTACAGAAACATCCCATATGAGACACGCTGATGAGGTCATACTGACAAAAATGCACTCTCTACCCTTATGAGTCAGAATTCTCCTCTGGCACTTATGACTGGTACAGTGCTCTCAAGACTGGGTAACTAGATAAGTAGGATGTTTGTTCAAAAACGTGTGTCTGTGTGCATGTAATGCTTAGTGCTGTATCCACCACCCCTGTGGAGACTAGATTAAACTTTGCACATCTCCCATATCCCACTTTTTATAGAAACATCTTTTCTGCAACACACTGATGAGGTCATCCTGACAAAAGTGCACACTCTCCAATAAAGAGTGAAAATTCTTCACTTGCGACTAATGCAGTGCTGTCTAGATTGTGTAACTAGATAGGTAGGGGGTTCACTGCTAAACATGGGAAATGTGTGTGTGTGTGTGTGTGTGTGTGTGTGTGTGTGTGTGTGTGTGTGTGTGTGTGTGTGTGTGTGTGTATGTGCAATGTTTGGCACTGTATCCACTTCCCTTGAAGAAAATGCATTTAATTTTGCATACAACTCCCTTTTCTGACTTTTTACAGAAACATCCTCTCTGCAACATAATGATGATGGCATTTTGACAAAAATGCTCTCTCTCTCTCTCTCTCTCTCTCTCTCTCTCTCTCTCTCTCTCTCTCTCTCTCTCTCTCCTTAAAAGTCAGACTTCTCCTGTGGTGCTTGTGACTAATACAGTGCTCTCTATATTGTGCAATCATATAAGTAGGAGATTTGAGGCTCAACATGAGAAACTTGTCTGGGAATGAGTGATGCTTGGTAGTATATACACTTTCCCTGAGGAGAATCTATTTAACTTTGCATGCAGTCCCTTACCCCACTTTTTAAAGAAACATACTCTCTGCAACACAATGATGAGGTCATGCGATCAAAAGTGCACTCTCTCCCTTTAGCAGTCAGACTTCCCCTGTGGTGTTTGTAGATCCTATTGTGTTCTCTAGATTGTGTAATCAGATAATGAGGTTTGAGGCTCATAATGGGGAAACTTGCACATGTCTGTGTGTAATGCTTGATACTGTATCCATGTCTCATGAGGAAAATGCATACAAATGTGCACACAGATCTCTTACTCTAGTGTTTATAGAAATATCCCCTATGAAACACTCTGCTGAGGTCATGATGTCAAATGTGCACACTGTCTCTCACAGTAAGAGTTAGATATTTCCTGTGTAGTTTGCAACTAGTACTGAGTAGATTGTATAAATGGATCAGGAGAAGGTTAAGTACACTATATGGGAGTTTGCGTGTATGTGAGAGGAGAGGTGTTTAGAGTCAAGTAAGCATATCCTCCAACACAGCTGCCCTGGACAAACATTTTAAACTTCTAGATGACTCCACCATCCCCTTATCCTACCTTTCACAACCGCATCTTCTTTCCAACACAAGGGTATAGCTAGGCAAGCCCTTTGTACTCCACAGAATTCAATTTTCTACACATTACTTAGAGAAATCCCATTTTTTAGGCCATATTATGTCCACAACTGCCTGAATTAATGCTTCCATCAAGAATTTTATAGACTGAAAAAATATCTATTTAATATTTTTTGAGGGAAAATTATGTAAATATTTAAGTGTTCAGGGGATTTCAGTGTTTTAACAGACAGATGGGTTGGGGATAACAATAAGTGCACACAAGTACAAAACTATATTCTGTGGCTATACCCCTGGTATGACACACTAATGAGGTCATTCTTTCTAAAGTGCACTCTAGCACTTTAAATATCAGACGTTTCCTGTGGTGCTCACCTTTCTTACACTATGCTCTAGAATGTGTAAATAGATAGGTTGGATGTTTGATTACAAAAGTGATTAACTTCTGCAGGTATTGTGTGACTGTAAATTAATTTAGGATTGGTTTACTCACATTTGTAATGACAATTTTTGCAACCACAAATGGCTGTAAAGTCATTTTAGCATACACATCTCCTTGGCGATGCACTGCTGATCTCATCCGTTCATAGATGCTGTATGCCTCACTTATACTTAGTATTCACCTCTGGCACTGGGTGTTGATAATGTGCTGTCTACATTGCATAACTAGATAAGTAGGGGGTTTGAGTCCATCCCTGCTTAAATAGTATGATTGTGATTACTGTCACATACCATTGCCACTTAATGCCAGTTTTTCCTAACTTCTCCTAGTGGTGTAACTCACAACCACCTTTATATTCACTTCCACTAATTAGATGGATTTAGAGTGACACAGTGTTACACTGGCAAATCCTAGCATCCTCTGGGAAATAACTATTTGGTGATGCAATGATACCATAATGCTACTATACCTGCAGTATCTCACAGTCCTAGTGCGCATTCTCCTGTGTTGTGTGTCTTTCATGCTGCGTGTTGCACATTCTGTAACTTCATATGTAGGATGTTTGAGGCCAGCAAATTGTGTGCCTTTCACCCTTATACTGTGTAGACTACTCTTCAAATACATACATTATGTGTAGCTGGACATTGTTATTGTGCCTTTTAACCACTTTTTGGCATAAATATCCAGCTAATAAACAGTGGTGATATCATCCATTTATCTGTACACTGTTCCAGTTTACCACAATATGACACGTGGTGCTTGGGATTCAGGAACTAATCTGTAGCTTATGATATTAGATATTTATTTCAAATCTAACCATTACTGCTCATACTACATTGCGTTAGTCTTATTGTTGCTGTACGTTCACAAACACTGTTGTCTAACACGTGCTGTATCCATGTATAGACTTTGATTCCTCTTAAAAATAAAACTATGATAATTTCTCATATACTAATTCTTTTATTCAGAGTAATGATGATACGTGTTTACATCTTCCTTATATAACATATGTACAAAGCGTTATCCTCTGCCATGATGGAATGAGACAATATTCTGTATGTTGTTGCTTTAGTACAGCAATTACAGGCACACATATCCCTCAAAGCAATAACATGATGGAAAGCCTTGGTATACTGATATATGTCACAGCTGCAGTGACACTCCTACAGTGGACATTCACTCCCTACAATATCATATATTTTCTGGAGTGAAATACTCAGGTGTTCAACATCCACATTCAGTGACTCTTAGCATTGCTGGGTCTTTACTATAAAGCATGAATGGCATCTACCACAGTTATAATGTGTACATTTACAGTGGGAGAGGCCTCCACTATCACTTTTATCACAAAGACATTGTTTACAATATATACATATGATGTAATAAGTTAGCACAGGTGGATTGTCACACTTGTGATGAGACTTCCACTGTGCCACTTATGGTTCATCCACATGTCATTAATCAGTAGAGTTGCATAGCTTGCTGTTCAATTCCTGAAAGGACAGCATTATATGAATATAATGATGTTACACAAACACCACTGAATCTAGTTATTCTTATCCAATTTTATGTTAGGCAATGATATATCATCACATGTTGTGATTGCATGACAGTGAAATGGTTATTCAGGGCATGTTGTGCTGCGAGTGCTCCTGTGGCACGTGGATTTATTACTGGCCTATATAGCATTCCTACATGGAAGACCATGGTTAAGTTCAGGTACAATGTATGTGCACAAAATGGAAACAGCTTTCTTGACAAAGAAACATTGATACTATACTTCTTACTGTTGTGTAGACAGTAACATGAAGCTCCTTTTTGGCATTCTAACTAAATATAAATGTTCATATTATACTCCTAACTCCATTCTTACTGCTCACATTGATTTTAGTTATTTCTGACAACTTCCATTAATATCTGCTGTACCACATGCAGTCAATATAATGGTCTGTAAGAAGCGTATATAATAGGCAGATGTTTGCATCTGGTAACATTTGTCTGTCAAACAGCAGTGACGATTTATTATATTTTGCTATTAATAACCCATAGAAATTGAAAATTTAAGTAAATTGTTTCATGTAACAGTCCTAATTCTTTCATCATCCTTTTTCTCTCTTCAAAAGCCTTTTCATCACTGTGTCATCAGACCTAATTCTCAAATCTTCCCAGTATTGACAACTGCGACTTTCTTACAGGGAGAAAGACATCTATATCAAACCTACTTGCTCCAGCAAGATGATCTTAAAGACCCTCTTTAGTAACTTGATACCTTTAATGCTCCTAAAATAGTTATTTTATCACATGGAGGAAAAGGAATCCTATTGCCTGCAAATATATTATTATGCTTATGAATAAGTATAACTTATCATCATCAACCCCCTTTCCCATTTTCTACATGGGGTCAGAGAGCTGTGCCAACTGTCTTTATCTCTCTCTATTCAATGTCAATCTCCTTCCTTCTTTGACACTCATGCCTGACTCTCAGAGGTCTTTTCTCGCAAAATCCATCCACCTCATTGCAGGATGCCCTAGTTTCTTCTTGCATTCTTCCTGTCTGTCCCAAATTTTCTTCATCAGCTTCTCTTCAGTTTTCTGAAAATTTGCATGAACTACAATGGTCTATTCTCTAAGAGCATTTCTGCAATTGGAGCTACTTTGACTTCTGCTCTTATGTCCTTATTTCTTCATCTGTCCCATAGTGTGCACCTTACCACCCATCTCAGATACCTCATCTCCATCACTTCTAGAATTAAATAACTGCTCTGCCTTTACTGCCCAGGTTTCTGTTACATGGAGTAGTACTGACCACACCACTGTTTTATATGCCGTACTTTTCACCTTCTTTGGCATTCTTCTGTCATACACTACATCTAACACTCTGTGCCAGTTGGCTACAGCCCCTCTAATTCTAGCTTTGACCTCCTCATTCCAACTACAACTCCCAGATAAATGAAGATGTTAACCTGTTCCACTGTTTTCCATTCTAGCTCAGTTCTCAGCTTCTTTTGATTCCCCATTTGCTGCCATTACAACCATCTTATCTGTAGTCAGTTTCATCCTATGTACCTTCAGTTTTGCATTCCGTCTTCCTATCCTTCGCTGAAGTTCTTGCTCTGAGTCTGCCTGTAATGCCACATTGTCTGCATACAGCAACTATATTGCAATGTCCGTTCTGACCTGTTTGATAATGTAGTCCATCACCAGTATGAACAGGAGTGGGTTCTGAGCTGAACCCTGATGCACACCACCTCCCACTGGGATCCCCTCTGTGAGACCAAACACTGTTTGTATTGCAGACGTTGAGTCTTCTTACATAGCTTACACTATTTCTAACAATGTTTCTGGGACTTCATACCACCCCGGTACTGCCCAAATCAGCTTTCTTGGGATTTTGTCATATGCTTTCTCCAAGCCTAGGAATGCCCAGTCAGGCTTTTTATTCAGTCTTAGCTTCTTCTCAACTATATGTCTCACTTCAAACATGAGGTCAGTTGTGCTGCACCCTGATGTAAATCCAAACTGCTCATCATCCATCTTACATTCTAATACTCTACATATTTGTTAATCAATTACCCTGTCCAGTACTTTCATGCAATATGACAGGAGATTGGTACCTCTGTACTGCATACAATTTGAATGTCTCCTTTGTTCTTGAACACTGGCACTATTATAGTCATTCTCCAGTCATATGGAATACACCTTTCTCTCCATATTGCTATAAATACCCTCAGGAGCTATTTTTCTCTTATCTTACCTAGCATCTTTATCATATCAGCTCTGACCTTATCTGAGCCTGTTGCTTTCCCTTACTTTATTTTCCTTAGTGCTGTTCTTACTTCTTCTATGATGGGTGCCTCCTCTTCCCTCATTGTAACCTTTATCTGGATCAGTACAGCTTCTGTGTTTTTTTTTTCATTCAGAAGCTACCAGAAGTACTCCTTCCATCTGCTGTTGATGTCTTGTAGACAGGTGAACAGGTTCTTGCTGGTACCCCTTATGAAGGGTGTCTGACTATCTTTATCTTTCTGTCTTTGCCTTGCTGCCTGATATATTTTTTGTGCTATCTACTGACTCACTTTCCAGAAGCTAGTAGAGTGCCTTTGATGCCTTGCCTTCTTCTTTGCAATTGCAGCTCTTTTCTTAGCCTCTTTGTTAGCCATCCAGTATTCCTTCCTAGCCTGTTTTTTTCTGCCCTCCTTTCTTTTAATGTCTTCCTGGACTTCTGTCACCAGCTTTCCTTATGTACCGTATTTCCGTACCTGGCTTGGCCGCATGTCTGTCCTGTAGTCCTCACATATACTGTTTTCAGGCACTGCCATTTTTATTTTCATCTCCACCTATTTTGTCTTCTTCTTGCTGTGGGAAAGCACTGAGTAAAATAATTCCTTGAACTGTTGTGGTTTCTCTCCAGTCAATGAACTGTTGTACTTTCTCTCAAGCCAACTTCCAGGTTTTCAGCCTGGTCTCTGTTGACCTTAGAGCCTTCTCTGACCACTGCTTGCAGGTGATCGTGGCAACAGGTAGTTTATGCTGTGGGCTGACTGTTTCACTGGACATGACTTTGCAATCACTGATTCTACCTCAGTGGCCTTTCCTTCCTAGGAGAATGTCTACCTGAGCTGTGTGTTGGCCACTCTTGTATGTGATCTTGTGACTTTCTTTCTGAACCATGTGTTGGTCACTATCAAGACATTTTCCAGAGAGAAGTCTAGAATGGCTTCTTCTTCTTTATTCCTGTTGCTCCACCCATATGGATCCTTCTAGAGCTCATAACCTGTTTTGTCTGTCCTGATATGTGCATTCAAGTCAGCCATTATCAACATCAATTCATGTTGTCCTGCTTTATCCAGTTGGGTCTGCAACTGCTATCTGAATGCATTTTTTTCCTCACAATCACAATCATGCTGTGGGACATAGGCTGAAATTCTGAATACTGCCCACTAATTAGGCAGGAGTCTGATTGCTATGAGTCTGTCACTAGTTCTGAAGTCTCGCTGCTTCTGAAGTCTCCCAAACCATTCTAACCTATCTTCCTCCTGAGTAGTAGACTATGGACCCCAACCCAAATAGCTTTGTTGCACTGATCTTCCATCTTGTCTCCTGTATACAGAGGATGTCTAGTTTCATTCTTACAATCATATCACCCACCTCCAAGCTCTAGCCTGTCAGTGAACCTACGTTAAGTGTAGCAATTCTTACTTCATGTTTGGCAGGTCAATTGGTTTTATGTCCAGCTTTTGCTCAACAAAGCCATCCCAGGTAACCCATGCTGGGCAATGGGGCACTGGCCTGCAAGTAGCATATTGACTCTGGGTTGTTGGGCTTTATTGTGAGCACACACTGACAATAGGTCCACATACACCCCCTCCCAGTGTTAGCACTGCTCTCTGGCATAGGTGGGAGTAGGCCAGGTCCTCAAACCACTTATCACTGTGAAATACCTATGCCCATTTGGCTACATTAGTCCACATGACTGAATCACCAAGAGCCATATTTTTATACCTTTGAGTGGCTTGTACTGCCACAGCATGCAGTCTGTGATCTGTGTTCTCCTATCTTGAAGATACTGGGCACCATAGTAGATGCCCAAAGTGGGTGGTCTTTGCAACTCTTATTTTATTTATTTATGTATTATTTGTTTACCAGGAAAGTCTGACTTGGAACAAACCAATGTTCAGCAAAGGCCCGGAGAAATGCTGCAGACGCATGTCTGTGAAACATGGGAGAAAACCGGAGGACTCAGAAAAACCCAGATGAACACAGGGAGGACCGGCAGACTCTGCACAGAAGGCTCTCCAGCCAATAATCAAATCAGAGAACCTCTTGCTGTGAGGTGACAATGCTACCACTGCGCCATCCAACTCTTCCCCCATAGTGCACCATCTAGAGTCTGTACTGCTGCCCACAATTCCATTCTGGGTGAGTTTGAGGTGGAAACACTCAGCATGTTTTTCAGAGGTGGAAAGAATCCTACAGAGACACATGCAGGATATGCAGACTCAAAATAGGCATTGGCTGGAGGTCAGGACTGAACCTTGCATCTTGTGTATGGCAGACCTTAACCATGATGCCAGCTGCTGTCTTTACATATAACTATTTAAAGCAAAGAAGATCATAGGTGTAATATTTTATATAATTGTTTTCTGCTTTATTCAAATAATTATTTCTTTACTGAAAAGAAAGGTAGTCTTTCAATGCATAGCCAATTATATCATAAGCATAGTTTCAGGTCCAAACATACAGTATTTAAAATAAACATACTATCACAGCAACAATTTGGCATTTTTTTTTATTTTTACAATTCAACATGCATTCTGTACCTTGCATTTCAGTAGCTCTTCCAGATCTCATTATTTTTCAACACTGCACTCTGGTCACTATATCTCATACTTGCTGAGAGAAATGATTTTCCCAGCTTCAAATGTTCAGGAAAAGTATAAATAAAATTGAGGAATTGCTGTGAACAACATGTACTTTTACTGTGGTACCCTTTCAAAGGGCATTCTTAAATATGAGTCATCGAAATTAAGAACAGCAGTACAGAGCCATGTTGAATGCTTTCCCAGTGTGATATATTCAATTCTGTTTGTATCAGTAAAATGATTCATAGTAAGTAATTCAGTATGTAATAGTAGTTACTGACAAGGGTGATAATGTGCCCTTTTACATGACTAGAAATAAACTACTATACTAGATGGTTTATTTTGTTTTAGTGAGTATGGATCTGTTTCTCTGAGTGTGTGTGTGTGTGTGTGTGTGTGTGTGTGTGTGTGTGTGTGTGTGTGTGTGTGTGTGTGTGTGTGTGTGTGTGTGTGTTTGTGTGTATATGTGCCAGCACATATGCATAGCATATTTTTGCAACAGAAAAATAGAAATCAAAGCACCACATATGAAATATTGTGCTCATTTGTGCCCTGCATTCTTCAGATTTGGGAGCTAATGCATAATGTCATTGAGAGATATGATGTGCTTGTTTTGCAAAAAAAGGTTAATGCTACCCCTCCCATCCAGCAGCATTAATTTAGGATAGGACACACATTCTCCTTGGTGAAAGCAACATTATAGTAAGGAACAGACCTGTGAAAAGTATACCAAACCACAAGATGATTTATCAATGTTTTGTGAGGATACACCCCATCACAGCTGTTGTAATGCCCTCTCAAAAGCAGCAAGAAGAATTAAAGCAACATGATTGGAAATTAAACAGCAGATGTTGTCTTATCTCTGTCCACTAGCTAAATCAGAAGTTCACATTAAGTTATTTTATCATCCAAGTTGTAAAGCTATGAACAAAAAATACTGCTGGAACATAAAGCTGGCTATCATTATGTATATAAGTTGAAAGAACACAGAGGAAACGATATGGTTTATTTTAATTATAAAAGTTGCTTTCCATTGACTTTGTTTCATTTCTCACTGCTTCATATTTTGGCATCACTACTCTCTGTACTTATCCTTTCTCTTGTTTATAATATATATTTTTTATCTTGCCTTTCTTAAAAAGCATGCTTGCCATGCCCTGTGTAAACATCTGTGCCAGTTATCTCCAATGAATCTGTATTTGCATTTTAGCATCCATAGTCCATATATGTCCATAATTTATTTTGTCATGATACATAAATTGCATCTTTAATATAATTTTACTTTTTTTCTAAATTGCCATGGCAACCAAATACTTTGTTTGTATCCTACATCAATATGTCCATAGTTTTGTCGTCCATAAGTCTAGTGTAAGTCATGATGTGTGAAAATATATAGTGTGTAACCCATAAATCTGGCGGAGCAGAATGCTGAAAGGTTTGCCTAAATTTAACTCACCTCCCCCAAACTACACAGATGCATGCACCTCCTGTCAGTTCTGCTGAAAAGGTTTTAAGTCAAATGGAGCACTATTTCTTGAACTAGATAGGGGTGAGAGATTGAACATGATATCTATTTGATGTTATACGAATGAAATGGCATGACTTGCAACCCCCCAAATATTGCAAAACATTGAAGTAGAATTATTTTTCATACTGATATCAATCACATGTATATTTACAATAAAGGTAATGTGTTTATATTCATTTTGGATCTACTCCAAGTAGTTGCGTACAATTAGCAGACAACTTATTTCCTTGCTAACATCTACTCATTTTGCCAAGTATTTTGAATCCCAGTAACTCATTCCCCATTAAGTAAATGTATGCTATATATAACCCTACCAGAACCCTGATACTAACTAAAAACGCTCTCCCAGTCCCTATACCTAAACTCCCAATCACTCCATAAACCTAATGTACCAGTCAATCTCTAAACTTAAAATCCCCCTCCTCTCCCTAAATCCAATGTACCAATCACTCCATAAACATAAAATCCCCCTTCCCTTTCCTAAATCTATTACTACCAATTACTCCCTAAACCTAAAATCTCCCACATTTTCCTAAAGCTGAAATCCTACTCTGTGTGGCCCCTCCTAACTTACCTAACACACCAAGCACTTCCTGTCTTCCTTCCCTAGTACAAGAGGAATTGCACGTCATAGCTGTTTGCTTGAACTTTTATTACAGTTGCAGCATGGACAGCTGGCCAAGCAGACTACAAGCCTCTCAAGTCCTTGACATTGATGGCAACTTGCATTTGAGCACTTAAGGCTCAAGCTCTTGTAATACACCAATTCATTTTAGCTTCTCTGTGTAAGACTTAAGGCTGTTATATAGATACCTGCATGGCAGAAGTTGATTTAAACAAATATGGAAGTCCAATACTCATACATTTCCTTGATGTCCCTGATTTAGCTCAGTGTTTTGCTCTTAGTATTTCTGATTCTCCAGATCATTGACAATTAAAGTAAAATATACTGACATACATTATAATTAATGCTTCCTGTTTTCAGAAAACTAATGAAAATGATCTTCATCTCTGAAATCTCTAAGTAGTCCCTATATTTAAAAACGATCTGCCATAAGGAGAGAGGAGGTTGGCATAATAGTTAAGGTGTTCACCTTACAGACACAAGGTGCAGGGTTTGATTCTCACAAGGAATAACTGGTGAGGCTTAAAATGCCCAAGAGGAGCAGTTAGCCTATTACTAACCTATGAACCTGATGTAGAGTCCTTGTCCCTAATTATCATTAGTATAGCTAGGGTAGGGCAAAGAGAGCAGCTACACCAGGTGCAAACATGTTGGGGGTGCCATCAGACAATCCCAATTTTTCTTTATTGCATACAAGTTTTTGAAAGCCGGTATTGCACTTGGAGTCAAATCTGACTGTTACACAACTTTGTGTGTAGTCTAAACTGTAGCATCTGCTTGCTATGTGATAGCACGCAGTTTCCTACAGTTTAAAAAGTAGAAAAGAAATGTTTTAGCAGAAACGTGGACACCATAGTGCTCCATGTTGAGTACAAACCATAACAGCTGCTTGCTACATTTGTAGCAAGCAATCAAGCAGTTTTCTACAGTTTAAAAGAAAAAAAATCTTTCTTTTTTTAACTAAAATGAGTGGAAGGAGGGTTGGGAGCAGGGTTCAGAAATGGGACCTAATTAGTTGGGGCAGCAGGTGAGTGATATTGCATATCTGGCCACCTGGTTGGTGTGTGTATTTTGGCTCTTGACTTTAAGAGCTGGGGGGTGGCATACAGATTGATTACTGTCAGCAGGAAGACAGTCAACTGACATTGTGTCCTGCAGTCTTGCAGAAGTATTTATTTATTTTTTTTGCACATCACTGGGGGCGGGGGAGTGCGGGTGCTAGTCCATGGTATTGGTACAGGGTGTAGGTTGAGCCAGCTATTCTTCTGCTAATTATTTCTGGATCTGTTACAGATTCTTGAGGTAGCAGGATAAGAGCGACAAATATTAACAAGATTTATGAGCAGCATGTAAAAGGTCATCTTTTTGCTTAACCTGTTTATTTTAATTATATATAGACAGCACTTTCAAGAGTATATAAGAAAAGTGCAGGAATAGCTGTTCACTTTTTCTGGGAATAGCGCATGTCCAAGCACATCTGATATTACTCGAAACCAATTCCTCTGTTTTTACAATATGTCATAAAAAGTTATATATACAACCTGAACTCACTGAAAAACTTAAAATATATTTTATTACATATTAATGTTTTGTGATAGTATCTTTGTTTTTTTATAATTGTATTTTAATTTAGTAGTATAGCATTCTATATATTGCTGTAACCATCAGAAGGATAATAGGTAACCTAACAATAACAGCAGTACCAACTTTTAGCTAGAGCCTATATTAATAAACATGACGTTAACAATGGAGTTTACAAGGTTGCATTTGCAATTTAGAAACTAAACGATAACACCACTGTCCTCTTTTTCTAAAAAAAAAAAAAACAGCATTGTTTATAACATATAATAGCTTAGAAGACAGGTTAGGAGATTTGTGCTGTTTTTTTTTCATTTTTACACAACACTAAAAACAGTCAAATGCTAACATCTACAAACCAGGAAATTCATTGCTGTGCTACAATGAAAAACATACTGATTATTTTTAAACC
Source organism: Protopterus annectens (assembly GCF_019279795.1). Taxonomy (NCBI): domain Eukaryota; kingdom Metazoa; phylum Chordata; order Ceratodontiformes; family Protopteridae; genus Protopterus; species Protopterus annectens. The sequence continues at coordinate 1,180,756,161 of NC_056732.1, forward strand.
ATCACAGGCTTGTATTTCAAGTCACTTTATTCCTTTGTCATATCAACAGTTGATTTTCTGTAGCAGTGCTTGAACTGATTGGAAATGGGGTGCCACTCATTATTGTATAGCTGCTTTCTATCACTTTACATTATCTACTGTCTTTGTAGCAGGAGTGCATTGCTTTGTTACTGTTATCAACAAACTGCAGTAATATATGAAACATAAGAAAACAAAGTAATTTATGCAACAAACTGCAGTAATATATGTAACATAAGAAAACAAACCCCGGGATTCATGAAACTCGGCGCAAGAATGGTGTTAGGCTTGAGCCGACCATGCGGCGTAGAGATGGCATAGTAGTGCCATATGCATATTAATGAAGGCGAGCTGCCGCCACATCCACGTGCATAGGAAACGTACGCGAGTGCATGGGGCATGTCCAAGCACCGCATGGAGGGGTGGACATGTCGGCTGTTTATGTGCAACCTAAAAGGCTGAATAGTACAGCCTGCCTCTAATAGTAATCACACCTGTCAGTGTCTGTGGATACAGAAACGTATGCAAAGCATGCAAGACAGTTTTGTCAACACAAAAATAAGAAGCAAACACAAATGCACGTAGCTGAATATTGAGTCCCCATCCCTCGAACAAATGACATTTAAAACCCCGTGCCCGTATTCCATTGTAGTGTCGATCGTTATACCAAGTGGAAGCAAAATGCATCGTGTTAGCGTGCCACCAATAGCTAAGTCTAGCCCAACGGTCAGGGTTACCACCTGTCCCACATTGTGAGGGACAGTCCCCCTCTGGGCAGTTGTGTCCATACCAAAACCATTATAAATGTAAAATATTCTGCGATTGTAGGACATAATTATGTCCCACATCTTATGTAATAGTCACATACAATAGTTATTTCCATATGTAAAATACCTACATGTTACAAGAAACAGAATAAGCAAGTAAATGAAACAGAAGAAGCAGCTAAACTGCTACAACAATAAACTTACATTTAGGCATAAAATAAAAGTACTATCTGTTGTACTGACCATGGGTACGTGTTGGCCTGAAAAATCTGGTGTGTCCCAAATATATCCCATCCTGGCCATATGAAAAGGTGGCAACCCTACCAATGGTCAGAGCATTCGCACAATAACTGGCCAGCCTCTTAATCCCCCCTAAAACCAGTGACCTTTGGAGGAAAGGTGGTGAATTACACTGAATGAATAATGACTATAATTAAGAGTAATAGACGTCTTTTACTTCAGAAAATAAGTATTAATACATATGGTCTGATTCTGTCAACATTTCAAGTTAATAGTACTAATATTTTAAAAGTGTCCATGATTGTCCCTGATTTGTCCTTGCCTTGTCCCTTTTACTGTTGAAATTAGTCCCTGAGTGGTTGAGAGGTCCATACACATATGTACACCAACCAACTGTCATATTTGTTGCCAGCACTGTCAAATACCTGTAGCGAAGTAATATATCCTAGCTACCATCTATGAGGAATGTACCACAGATGGTGTAGTGGTCAAACCGGTGACTAAAATGTGTCTGTTTCAGGGTCCAACCAATGTAAGGGCTACTAATTTTATGTGATGCCCAGAATAATGTCCATCGGATATAGGGAGGTAAAGCCACATACAAAAAGACGTAAGCGGGGATGCACGGTGGACATTCAACAGTATGGGAAATGTAAATAGGTATGTAGGTGTATATGTATGTGTATGTACAGACAGACAGACAGATAAATATATATATATATATATATAGTATATTTGTACTGTTATAGTACTGTTAGTACCTTACTCTATCTTTAACCTTCCTTAACCACTTTTACCCTTGCACCTACCACAACTCTCCAACTAACAAATTGTCCCGTTTTCCCCTTTCCCTTTTCTCTGCAAATATTACACTATTCATTTTAACATTTTTGACCTTCCTTTGTATTGCTAGGAGTTAACCTCTAACTTAAACTCTTTCTAATTTACCCTTTTCCAGGTAGACTCGAACTATAATATACGTGTTTATATAACACATTAGTTCTATGCAATATTTGTAATTGTAAATTGATTCAGCCCTGGAGCTTTTCTCCTCAGGCCTTTTTTTTTTTTCAAAGTTAGCTTATTTAGTTCATTAAGACCTTTAATATATATGATTGTATTTCATTCTTCCCATTGCATAACAAACTTGTACTTTGTATTATTAATATTTGTAAAATTTGTATTTGTAAAATTTTCTTATACCTCTGGAGCTTTTCTCCCCGGGTCTCCACTGAAAATGGACATAAATCCAGTTGGACTAGCCCGGTCAACAAATGTAAAATAAATAAAATAAAATAAAATATATATATATATATATATATATATATATATATAAATGAACATGGTCACAATAAAGCAGTCGTAACGAATGTAAAGGGAAACACCAACGGAACCCCCCCACCCCGTATTGTGTAGTGCCGACAAATCAAGCTAGTCAAAGGTGGGCAAATCCCTGCATCTGTAAACACAGGTAGAATGGCAACGTTGGGACTAACTCTGTCTACATGCTAATTCTGACTTTCAAACAGGTACAGGGCTGTCCCGATCTCCAGTTGGACAAACCTAAACCTAAATGACCACATGAACACCCTGACAATCAAACACACCTATGTGCCAGGACTATAAGCTCTGGAGTTCTGAATATCCTCGGAGTGAGTAAACATGCAGCACTGGTCCAGAACAGTAGGGAATAGGGAATGACGCATGTGTAGTGCCGCGGTTTTCCCAGCAGGAGAATGGATGCCTGCGGTGTAAGTGAAGTGTTCAGGCGTGTGTTCGGGTAACTATGAACCATGGGTATACATATAAATGAAGCAGAACACCAATAGTGTAGTGGTTAGAGCCTCCACCTAACGTAAAGGCATTCCCGGTTCAAGTTCAACTATAGCAGATATCATTTTCCTCGTGGAATGAATGTTGCTGTGCTGTAAAGCCAACATTTAAACATATAAAAGTGAACGTGTGTTTCGCATGGGGTTATTAACCAGATTCCTTCAATAAACGTGGTACTGTCATATGAATAAGGAACACGTAAGCACAAATAAATGGCAGTAGACATATGTAACTCACAGTAAGCATAGGCGAGAGTGCCTGCACGGGTGTAAGCAGCTTCCAGCATAGGAAATGTATGTTTGTATGTACAGATGTAATTTATATATATATATATATATATATATATATATATATATATATATATATATATATATATATATATATATATATATATATATATATATATATATATATATATATATATATATATATATATATATATATATATATATATATATATATATATATATATATATATATATATATATATATATGCCATAAGAATAAAGCATACACAAGGGTTGTGGGAATCGAGAGCAAGTAAGGTATTATATAGTGCCTGCAGCGTATGTCAGATAAAGCTGCCCAAGAGTGAGCAGAGTACCGCTATTCACACCACAGGCAGGGTTCTACCAGTGGGCATAACATCATTGAACTGCTACATCTACATTACACACAGATGGAATGTAGTCCATGTTGGGACCACCTACACTTGTAAACTGCAAATGGCCATAATCCATAACCCCAGGAAAGGCACGTATGTGCAAATATAAATGGCGGGAGACCCTGTGAATACACGAGGTGGGGCAAAATGCATGTAGGGCCCCAAACACTCTGGAGAGGGCAATACGTAAAGGTGTGTCATGGCTGTGATATCAAGTGGATAATGGGTGTTACACGTGGAAACTCAACACGGGTGGGGTGGGGGAACTATGGGTATGCAATTATGGATCCAGGAGAGCCAGGGTTGGTTGAGCCGTTTACAATGGACCGCCCCGTGTAGGTCAGCTAGTACGTAATAGGTATATATGCATACGCACATGCAGACAACAATATGTTAAAGTACATTCTCTGTTTCACAAGCACTCCATTTATTGACTTAAATAATATGAATGTGCACAGACAAACAAAGACAGTAGATGGAATAATAGGCTGTGCAGACGAGGAACAGGTCAGATGACACTGTATCACAACCCAATTACCATCGGTAATCAGTACATGAATATATTGCGACTTCTGTCTGCTGTATAATGTGCTAAATACCGATTACAAGATAACCGGAGTGAAGTGTTGGTGTCATAATGACTAAGGCAATAGTATGCTGGTGAAGCATATACAAAACCCAATACGCATGTGTAAGTGCGTATGAGCAGGAAATGTATTGGTCAATGGACACACAGAGGTCTATATATATTCATATATATATATATATATATATATATATATATATATATATATATATACAAACACACACACACACACACATATATATATATATATATATATATATATATATATACACACACACACACATATATATATATATATATATACACACACATATATATATATATATATATATATATATATATATATATATATATATATATATATATATATGTTACTCTAAATATACACATGTACATACCTAGGTTACATTACAGCAATTACGGGTAACATATATTCAGATCGGGCATATGTTAGTGGGAGGTCCAATAAACAAACGTCTACCTCCCACACACCCCCCCAGCTAGGCCAGTGAGACATATAGACATGCAATAAAGGTAAATACTCTGCTGCTTTCCAGACCACGGGCAGGAAACTACCAGTGGGAGAGAACTGCAAGGTCTACACTTTAAACATGGATCACGGGGTCCCTTTTGGGACAACAAAAATTCCCCTTGTAGGCAAACCTGTAGTGATCGACGTGACCAGGATGTAGCTGTACATGGAACAGTAGGTTGTGCAAGTCTGATAACATATGGGTTGACAAAATGTATGACATGTGTCCCGACATGGGGAGAGTGGGCAGTGTGTAGGGGTGTGTTCATATGTCAGCTGTGCTCACAGTAAGGATGAGTGCTGTAGAGGGGTGTCAGGTAGGAGAATCATGTGTATGCAATCATGGGCCTATGTGTGCAGGTGTTGGTTGGCAGAGACGTATTAAGCCCGCCCCGTGGAAGTAACTAATATTCCAATGTGGGTATAGCAGATGCCCATACTTCCCAAACCTTAAGAGCACATCTACTGGATAATCCTTAAACCATTGGGGGAGCACATAGGGAGCATATCAGTGAACTGTACCCGATTATCATGAACGTCTGTGATTACGAATCAGAATCTAACACAGTCCCAACTAAACCCTTCTAGAACTAGTGATATTAGGTGGATAGGTGGCGGAATACACGTAATGAATAATGACAGCATATATGAGTCATAAACAGCATGTACCTCGACAAATGTGTATGAATACATATGCTCTGGGACTGTCAATGTGTCAGGTTAATAGTACCAATCATCTAAATGTGTCCCTGAGGGTGTTATACAATGTCCCTGATTCAGTGTTCATTCTCCCCCATTCGTATGTGAGGTCTGCTAGTGACGGAAAGTGCATATTCCGCTGACTACCTTAGGCAGATGATAGCATAATAGGTTGGGGTTACCACCTGTTCAATTTTGCGAGGGACACTCCCTTTTGGGCAGTTGTGTCCTGCAAAATAAATGTTATTATGGCACATGGCCTGTGATTTAGGGCAAAGAATCCATGTATTGTCTGTAGTGGTTGCATAAAATGATTATGTTGTATCTGAAACACCTAGATGTTATAGGAAACAGTATCAGCAACTATAATGCTACAAGAATAACCTTTTATTTAGGCAAAATGGTGAAGTACTCTATTTTCTACTGGCTGTGGGTATGTGTTGCCCTGCCAAATCTGACATCTCTACATATAGGTCCTATAGGGCTGCCACCTTTCAAAATGGCCAAAGTGGAACCTGCTCCATAGAAATGTCAGACGTACCAGGTCAGAACATACCTACAGCCATGCATAGTACAGAGCTATACATATTTACACAAATAAAAGCTTAGTCTAGTAGCAGTCCACTTGCTTATGCTACTTCACATAACATATAGAAGTGTCATATATACAATAACTGTTACATGCAACTATTAGAGAAACATAGAATATAATATTGTCCTGTAATCAGGACATTTGCTATGTCTTGATTATTTTCGCATGACACATCTGCCTAAGGGGGAACTGTCCCACACAAAGTGGGACAGGTGTTAATCCTAAAGTCCCACCTCGGCCAATTTAAAAGGTGGCAAACCTACAATAGGTATGCGGTAGCATGACCCGGCAGATGGATGTGGGTCCCAAAACACATTTACTTGTCTGCATTGCAGAGTATTGGTTCCCTTGTATCATCCAGATGGGAACAGATTGTATGAGGAGCACGCATATAATATGATTAACTCACTGGACAGGCCGCCGATTCTGTACAGTGAAACGCCATGCCGTCGCCTAATGGTCAGCCATACCCGATCCTGTAGTCATGTAGTCTGAAGTAATAGGCATCACAAGGGATCACGTCCACCCAGCATGAGTGACACATGCAAACACCAATGTCAGTGCATGTGCAACTGAGGGAGCGAGCGGGTGTAAGCGTGTTTGGCTACCAGTATGCAAGTATTGCACTGGTAAAGAAATGTGGAGGCTAACCAAGTGTAAGAAGCTGTAACCAGAGGTCAGCAGTGCTTAACACCGTGCAAACCCAAGTACAACCACTCCCAACTGCTTCAATGTGCCTTACTCCCTCCGTATCCAATGGGCTTGTTCTGCCCGCAAACAAATAACCATCCTTTGCAAGTGTTGGTAGCAACACCCTGCGCACACAGCTAATGTGAATTACCAATACACCATGGCAAATATACAGACAATAGACAGTACCACACACATACCATACAGCACAGTCATCCAACAGTATAGCAATGTACCGGCAGATATGTCCAGACCACTGGTGTTTGCAGACCTGGCCTTCTTGTGTTTACGTGTGTGAGCATGCCCAGTATGACCATTCCACATGTTGTCGACTGACATCACTGTCATACCATCATGTGTTTGAGCATGCCCAGTATGGCCAACTGTATTGCATGTGTTACATGTCCAGGTATTCTGTACTATGGTGCCGACCTCTGCGTTGTACACTGACAGGTGGCATTATGTGTCTGCAGGTATCCATCGGTCATGTGGCATTGACTGTTGTTACGTTTTTGCACAGCTTGGGGGGACATCAGACTGTATCCACATTCCTACACAGCACCGGGGGGGGGGGTGCACCTGACTGTTGCTATATGTGTACATTGGAAGGGGGCACCCCTGACACTTGTACACTTTTACTACTACTGTACTGGTATGTCAGGTACTCCATTTCAGTGTGTATACCTACCTATTGTGCTGGCTAGAAGCATACCAGTGTACTCCAGATCTTAGCTTTAATTACCAACATATTAGTTTCAGACGTCCTAGCCTTCACAACCTATATCCAACTGCCTGGCCTGCTGCAGTCTGTCTGTGTGGGTCTGTTTGGGGGGGGTCATCCATAGGGCATATTCAGAGGCCATAGTGTAGCATTTGTCTGTGTTGGTCTACACCTGTCCAGCTGGTTGAGACTTGTGTGGGCTGTATGGACACACATGATGTTCAGCCCATTACCCACAGTGGGTTATGACACCCTGTGTACTACTGGCTACTATGGTGACCCCCATATGTGCTACAGATGTCATGGTGCCACTATGGACATCTACTGTCTGCTGCCTTAACATTCGGACACCAAATTCTCTTGCATGCTCACATCCATACCATAGCTACAGGTACCAACACATTCTAATACAACTGCCAATTGGTAGGTTGATTGACTTACCTTGAGGGTGTGCCAGACCTGAGGATGGTGCTGGAGGGCTGCCTATGTCAGAATCACATAGTGCACTTCTTATACATGGCTGAGCACAGGTAGTGTCACGTTTGGCATCCCTTTTACTGTCTGTGTGAGTCAGAGAGGGTGACATTCCCTGGGTCCCTACTGTTTCAGGAAATATGCTATGCGTTGCCTCTTTGCCAAGGCCAGGTCATACTGGGCATGCCTCCTTCTGCCTACTGGGTCCGGCTCAGGTTGTTCCTCCTCCGAGTCACTCTGTGCCTGTACAGGCCTTGGCACTGGTGGGGAGCTGTGTGGCCCTGCCCCATGCTGTTCCTGCTGCAGCTGTTTCCGCAGGATCATATTGTGTAGCATAGCACATACCATAACAATTTGGGTGCATGTAGCTGGTGAATAATGCAAGGCTCCACCGGATGTGTCCAGACACTGGAACCATGACCTGAGCATCCCAAACACACACTCTATTATATGTCTGGCCTATGCGTGTGCCTCATTATGGCATCGTTGTTCATGTGTGTGTGCATTTCTGATGGGTGTCATCAGCCACGGCTCCAGTGGGTACCCAGCATCCCCCACTAGATGACCATAGGGGATGTCCATATTGGCAAAGCTGTGGTACAGCTGTGTCAGATGCCATATATCAAAATTATCATAGCTTCCAGGGCAGCCAGCACACACTTTCAGTATAATGCCCTGGGCATCACATACGACCTGGCAGTTGATGGAGGGGATGCCCCTGTGGTTAATGTAGGCCCTACTCTGCTCACTGGGTGGTGCTTTGATGCATATGTGTGTGCAGGCTATAGCACTCACTACCCCAGGGTAGTCTGCCATTTGGTGGAAGAGACACATATTGCTGGTCAACACCTCACGTGTTCTGAGGAAATGTATGTGCTCACTGGCATGTGGTGACATGGCATCCAGAAACTGGTGGAATACCCTGGATGCAGATGCCTGGGAGATCCCCATGATATACCCAGTTGTGCTTTGTGAGGTACCTGTGGCTAGTATACCTAGGCCTACACATACCTTGGTATCCACTGGGATGGTTTCCCTTCGGCCTGTTCGATGTGTCAGGTGTGGCTGGCTCAGCTCAACAATCTGCTGTAGGAGGTCTCTGTCCACCCCATAGTGCTCCACTATCTCCAGCTCATGTAGTCCCTGGTAGGTTACCCTGGGTCTGTACAGTCTTCTCTGTCTCCTCACTGAGGGTTGTTTGGCAGCATTCACATCCTCACCACCCTCAGCCTCCTGCACATGTTGGTCTATGTTGCCTGCTGCAGCCCTTCTCATTTAGTAGCATTGTTTGTTAAAATTTCCCCGCATGTAAACACCGGTGGTGTAGAGTGTGGAAAAACCTGAGGGGATGGCGCTTGCTCACTTTATCGTAGTGTTCTGGGCCGGCTGGTCTGCTGGGCCTGTAATCTGCTGATTCTGATAAATATCACCTGTTTGCCCAGCTTGTTCACCTTGACTACTCTCCTACTGCTGTTGTCCCTCCCAATTGCACTAGGCAGGTATAGACACACCCCTAGCTTAGGCGTGCTAAGCTAGGAGCAATCCCGAGACACATGGCTCCAATCTACGTACAGTATGCCTGACACCCCCCCCCATGCTTTCGCCTATATTCGAGTCCTGCACCCAGCTATCTATACACGTACACTCTTGGGACCTGCATCGCAACCTGGGGATAAATGGGATTCACTATTTTCCGCCTCATTTGCATAGTATTGTCTTCTAATGCATAGTTACATGACACATACTGAGCCTCCCCAAAATAACCACTGCTTACTGTCACACAGACAAGCACACAAAGTACTTTACTATCACTGTATTCAATGTCTCTTGTTCTTCCCAGCAACAAAACAACCTACCTCTGCACGACTCAAACTCAGGACCCTACACACCACAGACGATGTGCTTTACCACTAAGCCATGGCAGATATACATACATTTGAGGGTATAACGTACAGATCATCCAGCACAGGCATTCAACAGTATAGGACATATATTCCATCATGTAGATTTATGTGTGCTAATGTCCACATATATATATATATATATATATATATATATATATATATATATATATATATATATATATATATATACACACACACACACATATACATATACACACACACATACATAGATATAGAATACATATCGCAACAGCAGACCACATGACACCAAAGCATTAGACAAGAATGAAAAGGAAACCACATGCTCCTCCTGCATTATGTTCTGGTGTTAATATCAAGGCAAGTGTGTTTCTGTGCATCACATGGGTTCAGACTGTATTAAGGGTACGATTAGGCCTGATGACATTACTCACTAGACCTATTGCCGAATTTATGTGTATGTCTTGCCAACCCAGTCTCTTGGTCGATTGTGACATTTATGGCCACTATATAGGAAAACAAAAAAAAACATGCTCCTCAACACATCCAGTAGCTAACCACTCACAGACACCAACACACAGGATATGACTGCCAAACATATACACCTGTCATGCCTTGGAATAGGACACCTATCTGTTTATTTTATCACACTACAGCATTATGCTGTTACAGAACATGCTACCGAGATTACTGGGATACAGCACTCCTAGAGGTGTACTTCTAGGTGGGTGATATCATCAGCATTGGCAAAGACGGCAATAGGGATTGTATGGAGTGTGAGCAGTCTAAAAATATTATTCCATCCCAAGGCAGATGGACACACACAGTTGGCAAGGCTGGGATTCGAACACTGACCTAGCTATCTTATCACACTACAGCATTATGCAGTTACAGAACATGCTACCAAGATTACTGGGACACCGCACTCCCAGAGATGAACTTCTAGGTGGGTGACATCATCAGCATTGGCAAAGTCGGTGATAGGGATTGTATGGAGTGTGACCAGTCAAAAAGCATTATTCCATCCTCAGGCAGATGGAGACACACACACAGTTGGCATGGCTGGGATTAAAACACCCACCTAGCTACCTTATCACACTGCAGCATTACACAGTTACAGAACATGCTACTGAGATTACTGGGATACAACATTCCTAGAGGTGAACTTCTAGGTTGATGATATCATCAGCATTGGCAAAGATGGCGATAGGGATTGTATGGAGTGTGAGCAGTCTAAAAGCATTATTCTGTCCTCTGGCAGAATGAGATACACACACACACCAAGTGTGGGACCAGAACACTGGCCTAACTATTTTATTACACTACAGCGTTATGCAGTTACAGAACGCGTGACCGAGATTACAGAGACTCAGCACTCCCAGAGGTGTATTTGTAGATGGGTAACATCTTTGGCCTTGCTAACAGTGGGTATAAGAAATGTATGGAGTGTGAGCAGTATAAAGGTATTACTCAGTCCTCAGGCAAATGAGAAGACACACACATGCCAAGGGTGGGACTAGAACATGACCTAACTACTTTATTACACTACAGCATTACGCAGTTACAGAACATGCTACCGAGATTACTGGGACACGACATTCCCAGAGGTGTATTTGTAGATGGGTAACATCATCGGCCTTGCTAACGGTGGGTATAAGAAATGTATGGAGTGTGAGCAGTATAAAGGTATTACTCAGTCCTCAGGGGAAACACACACATGGCAAGTGTGGGAGTAGAACACCGACCTAACTACTTTATTACACTACAGAATTACGTAGTTACAGAACACGCTACCGAGATTAGTGGGGCACAGTCCTCCCAGAGGTGTATTTGTAGATGGGTGACATCATCGGCCTTGCTAACAGTGGGTATAAGAAATGTATGGAGTGTGGCCAGTCTAAAAGCAATTTAGAGTCCACCGGCAAATGGGGACAGACATACACACACACACGCCAGTGTCAGGTACGGAACACCTGCCTATTTAGATTACTATTACAATACTACATATATACAAATCGCACCACACAGACTACACATGTCAAGGCTGTCATTATGACCATCTGGGAATGTGGACATCAACAGGGATGCTGGCAGTTAAGATGTACATACCTGTGAACCTGTGTGTTTAAAGTATGAATCCGCCCTGAACTGGAGTATGCACATCTGTGGAATGGACGAATATTACCACTATACAGAGTTACAATGGCAATACCCATACAGAGAGGCACATAACCAACACAAGGTGCCACTGGGCATGCTCACACACTTAGTAGCATAGGGCTGTTCGGAATGCACTGTGTCCATCTACACAAGGATATACTGGGCATGCCCATACTCCTAGTAGAACAGAGCTGACTGGGATGCACTCTGATGGTAAACACAGAGGGCCATAGTGGCCGTGCTATTACAGGTAGACGTAAATAACACATTGTAATGGGCTCTGATGTTAGTAGTTGTCATTGTTAGTGGGAACGCTGCTCTACATATATCTGACACTGGTCTTTAACAAATCAGCTGTCATTCTGGGATGACATGGCTGACAGTAGGCAGGCCTTTGCCACATATCACATGCATCCATGATACAAGGGAGTGTGGATATTACTCAAGTGACATCCACCCACACAGTGCCATTCCAAGGCAAATGTCCTAAACACAGGTTAACTCCCATACACCTACAGGACAACTGCATTGTTTTCTTATGCTAACCAGTGCTAGATGTGTAGCATCCATATTCACAGCTGGCCACTGTAGATCCAACAATGGGGAGTACTGACATCTGTGCAGTGAGGAACACCTGGCTGATGTCTCTGTAGTGCACAGTAGCACTACCACCACATACCTCAGAACCTAGCACTACCACCATATACCTCAGAACCAGACATGTGGGCCATAACACAGGTATGTGGTGTACCCACATACATATAGGCCACTCACATGTACTGACCATTCCCCCCATGAAAGGCATCACAAATGAGCCATGTGCAGGACACAGTGTCACATGCTGCATTCTAGGATGTAAACTGCAGACACCACCATGCCCTCGGACCACCACACAACCATACATGTTGTATGACAGATGAGTATGCCACCATGTGACCCTTGACCTGTATACTGTACTAAGCTCTACATCAACTGTAGACAGTACACATGTATTGACACAGTTGCATCATGTATTATGCAATGCAATGATACCACTGTCTGTGACCAGGTCAGCTGTACACATACCAAGGGCCCTCAGTACTGTCCACCATTAGCAGATGTCTGTTGCTGTACACCAGTACACACCCTCATGTATGGATATGACATACATGTACCTGCCCTGGGTATGTACATGCCACACACACAACATACCTGTAAATAGCATAGCTGTTGTAGTCCTTTGTGCAAACAGGTGGCCACAGCCATTACACACATGCACATGGAATGTAGGTTTATGGCTGCTGAATGCTAAAAGTACATAAGGTGTGATATCAATGTTGACAGAGGTAACATCCCTTCTGTACTGGTCACCCATCATATCATACAACAGTCCATGTGGTATGTATGTTATTACACATATCTGTCAATTGCAATGCCTACAAATATGACCAAATGTCAGGATTGTAGGACCTACACACCTGTACATGTAGTGTGCGTTCAGATAACATGCATGTGCAGTTCCTGATGTATGCAGGTGGTGTGTATCATAGTACATCATGCAGCTGCAATGCAGTCTCAACATTGCCAACTGTATATGGTGATATGCTGAATGTACAGAAAGATGTACCACAGGTATGGACAGATGTGTTGAAATAACTAAGGGGTGGGGCATCTTTGCAGATGGATGTTTGCTGTGGACAGCTCACAGGTGTGTCACAAGTGGTCCTACAATACTCTGTGTAACTGGTAAGCAATGGTTTTGTTAATTGAAGGATATAATACACAACTTAGACAGCAGTCAGGGTGATAGCGAAGGTAAATCACTTGACACCTGTTAATAGATATGACGTCCCTAGTGCATATATCAGCAATGTTGTCACAGGAAGCATCAGTACAGTTTGTAATGCATGCAATACTGTTGTACATCTGACATACATAACATGAGCTAGGCAGGTCTGAGATTCACAGAACTGGCATGTGTGGTTGCATGTGTGTCCATATTTGTCACGTATTGTGGGGAATACATCTCAGTTGTTACTCACTCTCCTGTACACTAGTGTACATATCTGTATAGACTGCAATGTATAAAGCAGGACATAGTCAGGGGCGTGTATCTCACACATGTGAGGTATCTGTATGTGCATGACATAGGTGTATTAATTACTGAATGTCACAGTGTGTGTATGTAGGGCTGACAGGTTCCTGGTGTGAGGATGTATGTTACCATACTGAACTGATAGGACCCCTCCCACCATCCAGGTGATGCATTCAAATATCCGTGTTGATGTCCCCGATCTTAGGCCATCCTGACTACCTGTACATGTGTATTCTCTGTGGCGCATCATGCAGGTGCACAGTACTGTAATGATTATTTACACATAGGCAGGGGTCCTCATCCCACCAGTAGCAACTGTGTGCGATTGTGTGTTACTATGTGGTGAAGCCGTGTGTGTGTGTGTGTGTGTGTGTGTGTGTGTGTGTGTGTGTGTGTGTGTGTGTGTGTGTGTGTGTGTGTGTGTGTGTGTGTGTTACAGTGTCACTAAATACATGTGTGTCAATACCTGAGTGTGTAGGTGCAGTTTTGTGTTGGCATCCTGTCATGGGAACGTGTATTACTGATTCCCATTGAAGCATCACACTTCCTTCTGGCCTCTACCCTTGTAATCAGCTAGACCACTCTCTTACCTCACCACTCCATGTAACTGTACCTGTGAGATCACCCTTTATGGATGTCATGTCTGTGGCCACAGTAGCTTAATACACAGTTATCATGCTCTTGGAATGGTAGATGTGCTTATAAAGTGGGACATTCTCACTAGTATGTGGCAGCTACACGGTGCATGCTGGTATATTCATACATACCTGTGAGTAGTCCACAATGACATATGGGACACCTAACTGCAAACACTGACATCCACCAGCATGTGCAATTAGACCTGAAGAAGGACAGCAGAACAACATGACCAACATGCATTTACTGCTGTTACACAAGACACATACAGTATTGTACACCTGTACTACATGGTATATCTGCTGAGTGACAACAGTCCTCAACATTTGTAAACTACACATATCATCCTAGTCTATTCACTCTGTGCATCAGGCCATATGAGCATGTCCCTGCACCAATGGTGTGGATGTCAGGGATGTGGCACAGACATCATCATATGCACAGGGTGTTAATGTTTGCCAGTGGCCTAGGCTGCACCATTGGATGACATTATGTGTGTGGGTTTGGGCCTTTGATCTAATTGGGCATTTGTGGATGTTATGCATGTGTGTGTTGCGGTGCCCTACATATGTGTCCAGTGTGTGCGTGTATGTCTGCACACAGTTCTCCCGTGTGTCTGGCCTACACAGGGATATTATTGACAGCTGCAGACTGTACAGGTGAGGTATTACAGTTCACGATGTCCGGCCACGGACATGTGACCTGTGCCTGCCAGGGATTGCACAGGCACTACCAGACAGAGGTGCAGATTGGGTACTGTCTGATGTCACTAGTCCACTGGAACTATTTCCCTGTTTGGACCATCCCAGGCTACATGCACGTGGCCTGCTATGTCATGGCGTGGACAGCACAGCACCAGATGCACTGCTGCTGCTACTGCCACTATGGGAGCGGGCATGTGAGGTAGCTCGTACACGTAGACCTGACACAGGTGATGTAGCAGGCCTATGTCCACATGCCTGATGCCTCACTCCTACCAAATGTTTCAACACAGACAGCTCATGCTCACGGATTGTCATGCCATGGTCAAGGACTCCAACCATGTCACCCAACCATCTATCCAAAGCATCAGCAATCTGCTGTTGAGCATTTACCATTGCCTGGATGCTGTTGTTTAAAGAATGGACAGCAGCCTCTGAAGCCTTTGACCTTCCCTGTTGCACCATTCAGCACATGCCTGTGCCTCCAATACAGCCTGGAACATGCATCTGGTGACACCAGCTGCTGTGCTCTGTTGTGCAAGAGCATGTTGGCCAGAGGTCCTCCTACGAGCAGCAGTGGCCATGTGCCTATGTGGGCCACTACCAGTAGTTTGGCTGACACCATGGTGTGCAGGCACACCTTCCATAGCCCCCACACCTTCCTCTTCAAAGCTACCACGTGCCAACTGTCCTTCCTCTATGGCCACTGGTGATGGGGTATGTGCAGGTATGGGATCTGTGTGCAGGGATGAGGTGGATATAAATGGAATGGCAACCAATGGCACAGTTTCAGCCCCTGACAACTCTGCTTGTGACCCAATCATATGTTTATCTTCACTGCTAGAGTCTGTGGGGACACTAACATCTGATGTACCACAGGAGGGCAATACACCTGTGAGGGCTGACAAGAACTGTACATGACAATCTATACAATAGACACACACACGCATGTGATGTGACAGAAGGCATGCAAAATGCATGTGATACGGCAGATGGCATGCAGCGCAGACAATAATAGTGGTAGTTATCATACTTCCCTAGGTTGCACACAGCATGCATGTGTGATAGCAGATGGCATGCAAATTACACAATCATAGTAGTGGTTAGCATACATCCCTGTGTTACACCATGTGGACCAGCACAGGTTAGCAGTACACCTGCCTGATGTGTGGCATATGACCTTGATAATCACATGTAGTATGACATGTGATCTGCTGATGTGTGCAATGACATGCATACATGTTTAACACAATGGTGTCCTGTCAAATATACAGGGGGGCAATGGTGTACCAATTCAGTGTTGTCTGTCCACCCTACAGATATGTGCATGGCCATAGCAGGGAATCATGAGGAGTCTCTAGTGCTATACAGTGTGAGTTACAGACAGGGTTCATAGTTCAGAGAAAACTGTATAAAGGAATAACCACAAGATGCCCAAATCTTATCCAAAAATATGATACAATGAAATAAGGCCATATAACGCATAGCACAATAACTAAATAGCAACCCAAATAAACAATATAGCAACCATAAACAGAAAAGTGAACAAAGTATAAGCGTCCTTTTATCTGAAAGTGGTTGATTATGCTTGCTATTTTTTTTCTGATTAAACCATCATAATAGTGCTGAAGAGATTGGAATATGTCTTGTGGTATTTTTTCTGAGGACATGGTGTGGCACAGTTTCTAGTTACAACTATTTTCAAGACCAGGGTTCATAGCCATGACTGTGTTCAGATACAATACATATATACTGTGGAATGTGATCCACGTCACTGAGGTGTATACTCACTAAACCACGATGTGGAAGTTGTGACACAGGTCACTGATGGGTATACAGATGACACCTCTGCACATCTGCAACCATATTGCTGCAGCCTGGCAACTATGGGCAGACATGGCGAACACGTCAGTACACCATGTCCCACATGACATCTGTGTATCACACACACAGATGAGGAGCTAGTATGGCATTTATGTCCATCACCAGCAATACAAATGTACTGTATCTGTGGCCTGATGTGGATATTGTACAGGTAACTGCTGTCATTTTGGAACACCTTCAAGATGTTCAACTCATCCTATGTGGTGGATTGATGTTATGCCTACACAATATGTGCACAGGCCTGTAGGATGTCTAGCATTCCGCATCTACATTATGACCATTATACAAAGGCCATGGCTGAACCATGAGTAGCCATTGTACGACAGGGTGTACACACAAGCACAACACTTCTAGTGTGTGTGTGTGTGTGTTGTTCCATGTCTCTGGCCATCCTTCATGGTCATGTGTATACATGTGTTGTCCAAATTATAGTGATGTGCATCTATTTCCCATGTCTGTGTTGTTACATATGACATATATGCTCCACTGATAACAGGGTTATGCAGATAAAGGGTGGTATGTGGGATATGTTTTCAGGTTAGGTAGGCAGTGTAGCAGCCAGGCCAATAGATGTCATGGACATGTCAAGATAACACATCACATTGTGTGACATTCATAGCAGGGCTATGATCCACACCAGTGAAACGTGTGTGCTGGCCCTACTCAAGCCCACTGTGTAGTACTGTTTGTATTCCCCACATGTGTAGATCAGATCTGTTGTACGTTCCTAAAGTGAACAGCACCACGACCATTGTATGCACAGCTGTCAACACATCTGGCAATAAATTTTGTGAGGATTCATGTCAGTGAGATGATTCACATAGTTTGCAAGTGTGGCACATGGATAGTCATTGTGATGCATTGCAAGTCCAACCTGTATATTGTGACAGGACCATACATTATGAGTATATGTTGTGAATGGCCACATGGCGGATAGATTTGTGCATTATGGTTCCTGATAAATAATAACACTCTCACCTGCAATGGGTTGCTTTCACCGCGGAATGCCAGAGGTACCTTAATAGGAGTAACACAGAAGTATGAGCATAATCCACCCCATATAAAGGCTACAGGGAGCAATGTGCATAACACATACACTAGTACATTAGACTGTACTATGGTGTATGCACATGTGTGCATACACACAGTAGCATACTATAGTATGCGGCATGTGTGTATACATGCCTTGCATATGATGTTACATTACATATTGTACAGTGACACATGCAGCTATATGGAATATAGTTGTTATAGGTACAGTACTGACTTACCAGGCAACTCCAGGCTCACTGGTTGACAGACACCCACCTCCACAATATTAGTTAAGGCTTGTGGATGTGGTTCTGCAGGTGTCCACAGGTTGGCCAGTAGCTCCTCTGTACGTGTGAGTGGGGGCTGGGCTGGTGGTCCACCACCTGTTGCACCTTGTTCCCTGGCGATTGCATTCAGATGCTGTTTCCCCATCTAATGAGGTCTGTACAGTGTCTGCGCACCTGCTGGTATGTGCGGTTGAGGCCACCCACATCATTAACCCACCTGCAAAGTTCCATCCACAGGGCATCCCACTGCTGTGCATCCTGTGGCACATGGCTGAACAGGATGTCATGATTATCAAGTAGGTATGGGATGAGGGCCTCATTCTCCAATCGTGTAAAAGGGGGAAGCCTTGCACACGGCATACCTAGAAGACATAATGATGGAAACAGGTCACAGTACCTCAGCAACATACAGAGCTACAGTTGAACATACATATGTATCGCATTACTTCAGTTAAATTATTGTATTTGCAAACCTACATGACACTGACATGTTTGTGTCACACAAATGTGACACTCAATGTTGAGTGGATATTATCACCATATATGTGTGTGTGTGTGTCACCTGATTACATTGCTCATACTCTATGTCATTGCTGTCTTGATGTGGGCATGTCTGCTTGACTGTACTGGTGTTCCTACCTATCAGCACATGGCTGGATGTGCCCACATTAATGCAGTCGACCTTGATGCAGTGTATATGTCACATATAAGGACTTGCACTGCCTTAACAGACATGACCTGTGACCCTGCAGACACGCTCACATAAGGTTTTACATGTATGTGTTCTGCCATATTCATCTACACGACACTGTACATCGATTCAACATACTGCCATGTATCACCTGTGTTGCACATGTGATACACATGGGACACTGGCTAGCTAGATGGTATTTGCAGGGATGGATATCAACTATGGCATGTACAGTCAAAGTCAACTAGTGGGCTATATGCCATGGGCCATGTATGCATCTAGGATGAAAGGTTACCTGGCAGTAGCAGACTGGCGGGTCTGTGGGGCCAGGTGGAGGAGTGCCACATTACTGATCCACAGGGTTAATGATACATATACCATGTGTTACCATGCGGTCATCACACCATGTCTGAGAGGGGAGTGATGTGCAGCTTTGAAGGACAGGAATGCATAGTATGGCAGGACTATGTCAAGTGTATGGGACAAGGATCTGTCCAGCGTGCGGTAGGTGGATGTCCATGAAGTATGTGTTCGAGAGCAGGATGAGTACATGTAGCATGTCCAACAATCACTGGGTTGGACGTGGATTTATTCAGAGTATGCATCATGCTACATAGTAGAGATGGGGAATGGGAAGGCTGGTGTATGCCATCTGCACATGGCCAATACCCCTTAAAGGAAATATGTGATCCGATATGGGTCACTTGAGTGGTCTGTATGGCTGGACAATGATCTCTATATTCATGAATGGCACCCTATTATTATTAGGGTTGCCACAGATGACTCCCTGACAGATGTGGTGACGTAGCTATCACAGGAAAGACAACTGCCCAGCTGCATCCCTCACACACAAGTGTCCATTATGTTGACCGCTGCCTAGGTGGTAGTTCATGGGTACAGGTTTATTAACATAGGGGTGACAATGCGAGTCAGCTATTGCTCCTAGGTCATAGTCATTCACATACTTCAATAGGCAGATGCTTTCTGTTTGTCTGTGAGGTATGGACTACAATGAGAGGGAATAGAATTCATTAACCCTGACATACTGTAGCTGCCACTGGTGTGATGATCACGTATTATTCAGACACCTTCTGTAGTGTTGTTTCGGCCAGCAGTCCTGTTGCTAAACACTACTGTGACATAGGAATGTACATCTAGTATACCGAGTGTAGGTGGTACACAGTATGGGCGATGATGTCCTATGACCTGGCAAGGTTATGATATGCAGTGTGACATCAACCATACTGTCATCTAGATCAATACTGCTGACATCACTTAAGTGATCAAGGTTCATGGCCTTCCAGATCAGACTCAGCAGGGTAATAGTGCAGTACTTCCCTTTATCAGTGGTGTCTCCCCTTTTGTTTGGTTGTGATACCTGTTGGTGTGTACCATTCAGTATGTACACAATCTGACATGGAGCTATGTTTTACATGATGTGTATGTGGAGAGCATCTTGTTTTGCCTTATGTGTATGCTACAACCTGTTATGTGGGCAGGTCCCATGCAGTCTGAGTGCAGCTTGTACCTGCATAGTTGTGGGTACAGGGGCCCTGTGGTGTACATGGATATATGCTTGCGTACCTGTTGGGGGAGGGGGCCATATTTTTATATTATCCAAGACCCTATCTGGATTGCTTATTCATGCTAAGCACTTGTTCAGGACTTGTAAACAGTACGTAAGCTAATGATTACAATAGCACTCAATCTTCCACATCACCAACAGGTAAGGGTGAACAGGTTTCGTACATACTTTTCTCACTTGCGTAGAGTAATGTAGCTGTTGTACTCACTTTCCTCACTTATCTAGGTGAATGTAGTTCTATATTCAGGCATGTCCAAGAGTCAACTGCCACTTTTCTCACCTGTCTATCTGATGAATCTGGACATCTTGATGCAATGTACACATTGCCTCATGTACACAGGCAAGTCTCTCCACCTACCACCCACCACTACAATCTGTGAGAGATGCACTCATCTAGCCAAACTGGAGGTAAAGGTCTCTCCAACCAAGTCTGACCCTGACTGTCATGTGGAGAAGGTACACAGTCGCACAACACCACACTTCTGGAATTCATAAACACCAATGCCCTGATTCAACATATCCACACACCCACCAGGGGCAACAATACCCTAGACCTATTCATTACCAACATGAGTGACTGGTGCTCCACACGTGAAACCAACTCCTCGTTGGTCCGATCAGACCATGTGCTGAACACCGTTGATATCCACATCATGCACCTACCCCCCATTAAGCAAACCACAGTATAATATGTCTACAAAGCCAATTACATGCTTCTTTAGGCAGACGTGATGGACGTCATAACACCCATGCAGATGGGCAGTACTGTTACAACTGCTGAGTCCTACACAAATGCACCCTATAAGCACTTACAGGAGTGCATGGCTTGTGCTATCCCAAACAGAACCAGGATGCTATACTCATAATTAACTAAACCAATCTGGTGGTCCCCTGCCATAAATATATTGTACTACAGGAGGAAGACACTGTTGCAAATGAGAGTACAATACCATGCATGGAGGAGATCCCTGGCCCGCCTCAGTAAGAAGGTGAGATCCCTTATACGATCCTCCAAAGCTAGCTACAAAAACTTTAATGCAACTAATACCAACAACAACCACAGAGCCTCAATGTCAACAACCAGATCTGCTCTGAGTTACAGCACAAAGGCATGAACATTACAGAAACAACGGATATTGGCAACATCCTGGCAGATCCCTCTCAAAGCTGCAGACTCTGAAGGCAATATCACAGCATCCATGGGACTGGACAACACCCCAGGCTGTATTTTACACGAACTTCGGATTGTACTGTCTCCTCACCTATGCACCATGTTCAATAATATCCTCACATCGGGCATAGTTGCCCCCTGAATGGCACACAGCAACAGTTATCCCACTCCACAAAGTTGGTGCCACAATGGACCACGGGATCTATTTCCCTATAGGCCTGACTAGCCTGGTCTGCAAGGCTATGGTGCACATCATGGATCACTGTCAGAGACATTGGGTACCTCCCAAACTTTGACCCCTCCCTGTTTGGCATTATTAAGGCCAGACCATGCCTCCTAAACCTGGTGGGCTTCTTAGAGACAGTTACCAAGGCATTAAATGAGGGTAAGGAGGTCCACACAGTCTACTTAGATCTCTCATAGGCTTTCAACACCATTCCTCCTTCTGGTATTATCAACATACCCATCCGCCTGAACATAAACCCCTACGTCATGTGATGGTTTGCAAAGTGGCTCATGGACAGAACACACACAGTAGGAGTTGCATACCCTAGGTCCAACTGTATACCAGTTACAACTGCTGTCCCCCAGGGCTCAGTCCTAGGACCCCTCATGTTCGGTATATACTTCTCTAGTGTACAGACAAGCACAGGAGGGCTTTGGCTGAAAAGGTTTGCAGGACAACTGCAAACTAGGGGACATAATTGTTTCCCCAACTGTTACAGACACCCTCTGGAAGGGTCGCACTGAGACAGATACCTAGTGTTAATATCATGGCGTCAAGCTGAATGCCTAAAAGTGCATAGTCATCCCCTTTGGATATAACTAATTACCAGTGGACTACCACATTGTTGCTAGTCCTCTACATACAAAAAAGGTAATACGGGATCCGGAAACACCAGTAGATAGCAATCTCTTCTTTGATACCCATAATGACAAGGTGATTAGAATATCCTTCTACATGGTCCCCCTTAATCTCTAATGGGTTCGCATCCAGATCAGAGGGGCCATTGTGACTCTACACATGTCATATCAGACCCATTAAAGGGTACAAAACCCCATTTGGGATATACCTTACAAGACAACTGCAACAGTTGGAAGACCACACCAGTACCACACCAAGAGGATTACTGACCTCAAACAGATGACCTATGCAGCCCAACCTATGAAACTCCAGCTGTACTCAGTTGCATACCGCATACTCACAGCTGATCTCTGCTTGATATACAAGGCCCATGTCCAACCCTGTATTGCTGGATATTCTCCACCTAAACAGAAGCCCCCAAGAGCCACATGCTCTAGGGATATACACCTAACCACAATAATGAGTAGGACGTGCTAAATGGATAGATTCCTGACCCGGACACTCCCTATGCTTTGGAACATGATTCCAATGCAACTCAGGCAGGGCCCCTCATGAGCACTCTTCAAGGGAAACCTTGCCGTGTGGATGGGAGACAGACATGTATCCAGGGATCACTGCAGTGGCTCTGCTGGACAGAGACACAGGGAACTATTGGCTCTGCCATTCAGAGGCATAGGGAACCAACCTATGGGGATGGTGAATGACAACACATGCTAGCTAGGCTTACAGATACCCTTGGTAAGACAGCCTAGTACCTATCTTTGCACATATTACATATCTTATATGCATGGATAGTTAAATAGCTCTTCCATTTTACTTTGCTATCATGCTGATAAACTGTCGGCTCACTAAAAGACATATGTATCCTGTTATTGTGTATTGTAAATGCCAATTGACATAACTAATGTTTGCCTACCATTACAGTAATGCTATGTAGTGTGTAATAAATATCTGTCTACAATACTGTACATTACACAGTTACTGGCACAGTATCCCACAATGCAAAACATACTTGCACAATAGCCCAACCTTCCACATGTTATTCTCTGTATTACACCCATACATATGGCTACAGTTACAATATATCAACATTAACTATCCCCTGTTATAGCACATACATGTTGGACCAACTCTGCCACTGACATCGGCTGATGAGGAGTATTTCTGTTCAAAGCCCTTATATAGGATCGCTCGTGGTGTATGCGATGTTTGCCTTGTGACCTACAGCAGTAGACACAAATACTACAAGCGTGACTATGCTCAACAATGCATCACTACAAGATAACTGTTTCCACTATATGGATTGCATGCACTTTAAATACTACAGAATAGTACTACATACACAGACATACTGAATGTTCTACATACCTTATTAGTAACCCGACATATTGTTAACAGTTGATTCAATACATTTCGGTTTGTGTTTCAATGTTATTTGTAATGTTCCACTGGTATATACGGATGGTTTGAATATGTGATGACACATCTTTTTCTAGTTACTTATAAGTAACATGTGGTATCCTGTCCATTAATTGCTGTTCCAAAGTAGTTAATTGGATGCACATCAGCTGTGCAGCTACTCCATTAGCCGATACCATGGTAACAGTGGTGTATAAGTGAGTACTCCTTTTAGCGTTGTCCGTTTGCCTTATTTTCAAGGTAGATGGCCTAGATGTGTTATTGCCATATATTTCAACAGCTATATGGAGGCACACAGAGATATATTAGCTTCATGACTTCTGTGGACTGGTGGAATGGCTAGACGATTTAGTTCTACATGTGAGTACAGCTGTTATATTTCGGAACAGTGCTTCTTATGCAGGGTTTGTTTGTACCTGATACTTCTGCAGATGTTTAAGTCTGGCAAGGATGTTTGGCCAGCTCAAGGCCATGAACTGTTATGTGGTGTAAAGTGTGCTCTCCAGACAATCTTGATTTGGTGTACAAGTATAGCATACTGTGCTGTTACTCACTAATTGCTAACACATCCTGGTGTACGCACAACCCTCTGAAACAGGATTAGTGCAAACAAACCCTATTACATCAGCAGCTGTTCCATTGTATAACAGCCGCTATTTCACTTAGGGCCATATTAGTGTGTCTCTGACGAGGTATGTTAAGGCTTCTGCAGATGTCATACAGTGTGTGAATGATTTGTGATGTTATTACAGATTGTATTGTAATATGTTTGGGTGTGGGGGTGATGTTGGTGGGTGTGCTTAGCAAATGCACGTGTGTAGGAACTGCTTTTATACATAATCGCATGTGTGTGAGGGTTCCTTCCCTATTTGAACACCTATCTTTTTGTGGACTAATACAATGGTATTTGCAGGCTGATTCATTAAGGCACTGTTATGTGGTTCCTGTATAGCATGCAGGTGATGTTAGTCCTTTAATCCCTTCGGTAATACATCTGAATGTAATAATGTATTGTTACATGATAGCTGTGTATTTCTGTCATAAATATTTGCAGTCATCATAGTTGTGTTGGTGACTGACCATCTTTGGCTTGGGTTGCCACCTTTTCATATGTCCATAGTGGGTCCTTTTTGGGACACACATCTGATTTTACAGGCTGACACAAACCCATGGTCAGTACAAGGGATAGAATTTTCCTTTCTTGCCTAATTATAAACTTATTCATGTAGCAGTTTAGTAGCTTATCCTGTTTCCTGTACCATGTAGGTACTTTAGATGCAGAAATAACTATTGTATGCAACTATTAAAGTACATATGAGACATAATTATGTCCTACAATCTCAGGACATTTGCCACGTTTAATATATATGGTCAGGACACAACCGTCCAAAGAGGGAGTTTTCCTCGCAAAATGGAACAGGTGGTAACACTATCATTGGCTCATGTCCATAGCGCATATTTGTAATGGTATATAGGCATATACTCTCCATAACCTTTCTTCATAAAGGTTGGTAGTGGCGGAATGTGTGATTGCTATGGTCTATGTTATACACATATGTGAACACTTCAACCGCTGTATACGGGAGAGCTACGGAATTCTGAAACCACAGTGTTCCGACGCACACAGTCCCGGGAACAGACTCCCATACCGCACATTACCAACATCGACAGTAACTCAAGAAGGTAACACGAACATGGAACACACACATGCACACACAGACACACAGCTACCCAACACATCCAAACAAAAAATCCTACACTACGTATGAGCAGGTGGCCAAGCCCCCCTACAAACCCCATGTAGGTGTCTGCGCCCCACACATCACCCACTACTTTAATATTCTACATCCTAGGTCACACAAAGCTAACCCACAACCACACATTACAGTCCAGCAACAACACACACCACACACAGAACACACACTTACACACACTACAGCCCTAAGAAACACACGTACACACAGTAACCTACCGAAACCGCAACACCAGAAGCACTGACTAACTGTCCATTAACATTGTGAGATTACACCTCGTGCATCTGGTGTTTCGATACTGTGTTCTTTTGGAACTTATGCCTTGGGATTACGTGTGTTGGTATGTAAAGCAGTCGGTATGTGGTAGGTATCCCATTTATATGTACCTCCATGGTTATGTAGATGTTCTTAACCTATCTATATATCTACATATATATGTATATCCCCATATATCGACAAATCTCTCTCTCTCTCTCTCTCTCTCTCTCTCTCTCTCTCCCTCTCTCTCTCTCTTTATATATGATTTTGTGCGTGTATATATATATATATATATATATATATATATATATATATATATATATATAGGTATATAAAACATGCACCTTCCATGCCGGTTTGTCCTACTTCAACACATTCCTACCTTTTGTGTTTTATCCTGTCAGTATACATGACTGCCATTGGTACATCTCAGGTAGCTTAGTGGTATGTTATTGTGATGAATGTATACATGGTTGCATGTTCTAATCCTGGCAGTGATATCTTACCTCTCAGAGCAGGCACTGGTAGTGCAAGGGTGATGAACGCACATTTCAACGGTTGTGTGTTCCACATGCTTATCATTCTGTGGAGAAGTACCTATATATGCAAGCTGTGTTTAAGGTATACTACATAACATGTACACATCTGTGAAGATTCCTGTCAGGGATACTCCCCATTATTTGGAAACACATCCCTGATTACATTATACAAAACCCCTCACTGACACTCCAGGGAATCCTTGCAGAGTGGGTGGTGAACAGTAGCTACACCCCAGGGATCCCGCAAGTGGCTCTGCTCCACAGAGGGACAGTTAGTTGATCGATGGGGTGGCGACAGCAGACACATTTTACCTATGCTTATGAGTGGCCTCAGCGTTTGGGCATGTACCTACCTATGTATCTATGAATCTGTACATACAGTATGGACACATGCTGATAGCTTAATATACTGTTCAGGTATTAACTTACCTTGTGCCAATGGTGGTTGTGTGTATAATAGTTGAGGGCTACCTATGTAGGATGCACATGGTAGACCACCTATACATGACAATTTACAGGTGGTCATGTGTGTGTGCCATCCATGTTTGCTGTGTGTGCAGGTGGAGAAGGGTGTCAGTCCATGAGTGCCTGCACTGTCAGTTTGTGTGCTGTACGTTCCCTCTTTGCCAAGGCATGGGCATACTGGGAATGCCTCCGCCTGCCTACTGGGGCTAGCACAGGGTGTTCATGGTCTGAGCCCCCCTGTGCCTGTGGGTCCCTTGGCAATGGTGGTGGGCTGTGAGGGCCTTCATCATTCTGTCCCTGCTGAAGCTGTTTCTGCAGGATCATATTGTGTAGCATGGCACATACTATGAAGATGTGGGCACACGTGGCTAATACTATGAAGATGTGGGCACACTTTCCTGGAGAGTACTGCAAGGCTCCACCAGATATGTCCAAGCAACGGAACCGTGATTTCAGCATCCCAAACACGCGCTTTATGATGATTCTGGTTTCTGCGTGTGCCTCATTATGGCATTCTTGTGTGGCTGTGTGTGCATTTCTGATGGGTGTCACCATCCAGGGTACCAGTGCATAGCCAGAATCCCCCACTAGGTGGCCATATGGGATGTTGCCCCTGGCAAATACCTGATACAGCTGTGAGGCATGCCAGATGTGGGAGTCGTAATAGCTTCCAGGACTGCCAGCACACGCATCCATGATAATGCCCTGGGCATTGCACATGACCTGGGAGTTGATGGAGGGGAATCCCTTGCTGTTTATATAGCTCCTACCCTGCTCACTGGGTGGTGACTTGATGTGTATGTGCGTGGAGTCTATTGCACCCAGTACCTCCGGGTAGTCTGCCACAAGGTGGAAGAGACGCATATTGCTGGCCAACTCTTCCTGCATTCAGGGGAAGTGTATGTGCTCATTGGCATGTGGTAACATGGCATCCAGGAACTGGTGGAGTACCCTGGATGCTGATGCCTGTGAGATCCCCATGCTATCCCCAATTGGCCTTTGGAAGGTACCTGTGGCTAGTATTCTCAAGCTTACACATACCTTCGTGTCCACTGGGATGGGTTCTCCTCTATTACTTATGGCTCTGAGGCATGGCCGGCACAGCTCAACAAGTTTCTGTATGATGTCCCTGTCCACCCTGTAACACTCTACTATCTCCAGATCATGTAGACCCTGGTAGGTTACCATGGGTCTGAACTCTCGTCTCTCCTCCAGTGCCTGAGATGGTTGTCAGCTTCATCCTCCACACCACCGTCAGTCTCTAACACATGCTGGTGAATCAAAGCTATGGCAGCCCCTAAGATATACAAATTTAAAGTTCCCCCTCTGTATTCACCAATGGTGCAGAGTGTCTAGAAATACACAAGTGTGTGTGTGTGTGGGGCTTTCACACCTTATACTATTGTGCAATGGATGAAGCTGGTGTAATTGGGTGTGTTTGTGCTATTCCAGCTGCAGGGTATCTTAATTATTGGGTTTAAAGCAGGTACTGCTATTGTGGGGCCTTTGGTGTTGACTTACGCTTGTCTGCCGTGATTCATCTATTACCCTTTGCTTCTATTTTCAACCCGATTCACCTCCCATTGTCAGGCATGCATCCAGCTGCCTCCTTTCTTCTTTTGTGCTTCCACTACCCAGGATTGTGTTGGGAAATGTGTTATGTAGCTGATCTACAGCAAGTTTGCTTTGTTCTGCTATGACAGTTCTCTTTTCTTTGCTGTACGGCACCTCCCCTTTCCTGTTCTGCAGGTAGCTGCTAGCAGCCCTGTTAGCTGTTGTCTATGGACCACTGTGAGTTTCTAGGCGTTAATTACTCATTTGTATTCCAGTTACCATGCTGCAACATTTCCTTAATGTCTTCCCATAACCATCCTGTTTCACTTAAGTTGCGTGCTGCGCGTGCACGGTTTTCGGCTTTTGAGTGTGTTTTCATCCAAGTTCACATGCAGTTTCGGTCACCTTGTGTGCTCTCACCTAAGCATAGCTATGGCTAGGTACAAACCCCTATCCTGCAGCTTTGCTTAGCAATAGGCAACCCGGATTACCAATGCTCCAATGTGCTTACAGCTACAGTGGCGTATACCTCTCAGGATGTCATGTTTACCTCCAGGCCACTCCTAGGTGTTGTACTGCTGTGCCATGTGGTACATCTTTATGTCGGCGGGAAGTGTGCAATTCAGTATTACTTGACTCATTTGCATGGCATTGACTACTAATTTCTAGTTACCGTGTGGAACACTGTCACAGACCCTTAGCAACCCTTTGTCCTTGGTTGTGGTGTAGCATGCATACCATTGACTATTATGGCAAAATCATGATTTGTGTTACATTGCAGTTTTATGACATCTAAATATATGTTCCCTGTGTTCCCGTTTGCTGCGGATGTACTTTGCATTAGTGTGGCCATGACATTAAATGTTATTTTTGATGTGTTGTGCGTGTTTTTTATGCCATTGGCTGTATATTTAGCCATTGGCATATGTTAACATTGTAATACGTACATTTGGTCTACTTTTATAGCTCCGATGTTCTGTTTGAAAAAATATAAACCTTTTTTTTGGCTTACATTTCTGCATGCTTACGCTACACCTGCACCACTTCATGAATCACTATATACCTTCTTTTGCATGCTACACTGCTGTACATGGGGTAATTAGCATACAAGCGAATGAGCTGCGCAGCTCTGGCGTACGCTGATAGTGCACGTGGAAATAGCTCATACCTCGATCGGCCGGCGGCCATATTTGGCATTAAACACCAACGCTACGCCTGCGCCTGGTGCAAGCTTCATGAATCCTGGGGAAAGTAATTTATGCAACAAACTGCAGTAATATATGCAACATAAGAAAGCAAAGCAATTTATGCAGGTTTGCTGCTTTTAGTGTGTTCCATCATATACTGTAATGTTATTGTCCCCAAACCCTATGCCCAACAGAAATGAAGACAAGAGCATAGTCAGTTACTGCAAACCAACTGACAATATAGTAAAACTTCCCTCAGTTCAGATAAAGCAACAGAATACAATATTAGACCATTCAAACTAACATTACTGGCATCATGGTAGAACACTCAACTCTTGCAGCCTAGGCTGGCTAAAAGCAACTATTAACATTTGTCAGTATTTAAGGATACCATGATAGAATGCTATCCTAAATATCCTACCCTAACTGTGTAGTAAAACTGCTCACTAAGTATCAACCAAACCCTTCCAATATGAATGTAAGCCACTGTTCACTATAAATAAGACAGTTGGAAGGAAGTTAGGGAAAATAAAGACTTCCCTCTTTTTTCCTTCCACCAGTTTAGCAAAGGGTACCTGTTTTCTCCTTTCTTCCTAACTAACCAACCAGTCAGACCACAGCAAATAGTTCCTAAAGTTTACAGGAGCAAAGACAGATGCGCATTAAACAAATCCAACCCAATGTCACTGAGGTGTACTCCATCTGATCTATACCATACTTGGTCCTTGTTTGCAAAATTCCAGTGCTCAAACACTGAGAAGCCTAAACCAGATCCTACCATAGCCATCCTGTGAATATCAAATTTCCACACATCTTCCACTGCCTTAAATCTGACAGCAGACCTCCAAAACAATCTTGATGTGATAACAGACCAATTTAATATAATCGCTGAATGCCTCTACTTAATCAACATGCTGTCCATAATAATTCATGACAGAAATCTGTGATTGGGTATCTTACCCAAATCATTGCCTTCTAAATGGATAGCAAAAGTCATGGCATTCTGCACACAGTCTGCACCTCATCCATCATACCCACCAAATGACTTCAGTGCAATCCTTTGTGGCCTTGCCAATGGACATCCCAAACCAGTGGACCAAGGTCCTATGACAACCCCCTCAGGCTCAATAGTGTAGCCTTCTTCTTACCTGGAAGAGAAAACATGAGCTAATCATCTTAGCCCATAACTACATCCCCCATGTATCCAGTCCATACTAATATATGACCCATATTATAAAATGTCTCTGCATTTGAATAAATGACTTGAATACCATCCCCTGGCAATGCCTTGAAACCTTAAAGCTCTCCTAATCATGAGAACAAACTGCCCCGCTGACAGTGGCCTACTATTCTGATCTTGAAAAAAAAAACAAATTTAACTTATCTGCCTCTTTCTTATTACAGACTATCCACCACAAACCAACAAACACAACAGAGACCCCTTTTCTTCTAGGC
Organism: Protopterus annectens; assembly: GCF_019279795.1. Lineage (NCBI taxonomy): Eukaryota > Metazoa > Chordata > Ceratodontiformes > Protopteridae > Protopterus > Protopterus annectens. The sequence goes on from NC_056732.1 coordinate 1,180,787,577, forward strand.
AGGAACACCTGCTGCTCTGTAATAACATGGTCTACTTAGGATCTCCCTAACCATATCAGCAGTCTGATATGAGTTGTCCATACATCCCCCCACATATTTTGCCCCAAAATTAATTCATATGAAAAGCGCCTAGATGTATGAAAACAATGGCAATAAGACATATTTATCATAAGTACATGCTACTTCATTAAAAAAAAACTTTCAAGAATAACCATGACAAGTGATTCAGCAAAGGGAGCCTAATATCTACCCTGAGACTCCAAACTTTCTCCCACTCTTTTAGATCTTCAAAATATACCAATACTTAATTACAGGAAATGCAAGCAGGGTCTTAATAAACAAGAAATTGACTTTCTTAGATCAAAGATATGCCTTCTTTAAAGATCAGAACTAATTTCCTGCAGAAACTCATGTTGTAGCTTCTTCTTGAAATTAGGGATCTTCCATATTTAGGTTATCAGATGTCCTTTAATTTCTATTAGCGATCTGTGTCATTAAAGGGTGTTTTCTCTTTTGAAGGTCATGTTTTTGCTGGCTTGGAGTTAGGTAGCCCACGGAGTTCATTATAACTGTGTCATGTTACTGTAACATAGAAATGTCATAATTTTTTGACTAGTCTTTTCTTATTGCTGGTCTCCCTGAGCTACCTGGTCCTGCATGTAGATCTCACAATAACGATTTACAGGCTACTTACTGTGGATCAGGATGTGTTTGTTAGGATTGTTTTAGTTGTCTATGTTCTGTAGATTTTGGTGCATTGAGATGGGATACAGTACCGGGGTAGTTTCTAACTTAACAAATATGGAAACATCTGGTGGTTCCTACAAGTTTTCAGTTTTTTACGGGACTAGCAGAAGTATCCCTTACTCTTCCAGGTTAGGAGAGTTAGTGGATAGGCACGGGTCTAAGACAGGAAGAGTGGCTCATCTTTACCCAGATATTAGTTTGATCTTATGGCTTCCTTTTGTACTAACGCTATTTACCTACACATACAGTAAACGCAAGCATTTATCGCACCCCTCATGGATAGCATGTGGACTTTAGCTTCATGGAACGTTAAGGGGCTGCAAGCAGATAATAAAAAGAAACTTTTTGTGCATTTAATTTTTAAGGCAAAATTAGATTTTATTATGGTTCAAGAAACACATTTACTGAAAGAGCATTGGAGCCCGATTCCGAAGAAAAAATGGGTTAAAACTATTATAGCCGCAGGTAATAAAACTAACAAAGCAGGAGTAGCAATTATCATTAAGAATTCCTTCCAGCATTATATCATTAGACAGGGATCAGATCCAGAAGGCAGATGGTGCTACTTCATAGTTCGACCTAATCACCTTAACAAACCAGTTTTAGTACTTAATATATATGCCCCATGCATTCTGCAACAGAACTTCTTGATGAGTGTTTATAAATTGCTAAATTCTTTTCCTAAACATTATTACATTTTAGGGGGAGATTGGAACTCCATTCAAGACCCAGAGGCAGACAGATCCAACATTAAATCCAATTATAATGTACAAGCGTCAATTGCCATCTCTGAAATTAAAAATGACTTTGACTTAATTGACCCATTTATCAAAGCTCCACATTTATCAAATAAAAAGTTTACTTTCTTTTCTCCATGCCACAAGAGTTGGTCTAGGCTAGACTTTTTTCTGATTTCTGACATCTTTTTGGACTATAACTTATCTCTACATACAGAACCAAGGTCTTTCTCAGACCATTCCAAAATTACTCTAACATTAGAATGGACAGCAAGGAAAATCACAAAGAATAGAACCCTATGGTGACACTTAAATCCTAACTTACTTAAAAAAGAGGATATATTACACAAAATTGATTCTCTCCTTGATGATTGCATTCATTCCTTATCTGAGGACACCCGACCAATAGATATCACTTGGGCTACTACGAAAGCAATGATTAGAGGTATGTAAATTAATAAATCTTCTTACCTTAAGAAAAGCATTATTAACAAGGAAAAGAGTATTACGAAAGAAATAAATAAACTTGAACTAGAATTACAACAGAATTACTGCTTGGAAGTACAAGACAAAATAACACAACTCGAAGCAAATCTTTCAGCAATTCAGGCAGAGAATTTATCCTTCCACAAAATTAAAAATTTAGCTAACTACTCACACTGGGCTCAACTCCCTTCCAAATTTCTTGCAAGGATAGTTAACCAACATAAATCTATCCCCAATATCCCAGAGATCACTTTTCAAGATAGAATATTTAATAATACACAGGACATTATTAAAGTGTTTGAGAAGATTTACACTGAAGTTTATAACCCCCCTCCCCTGGAGTATGATGACCAGGACTTGCAACTATTTTTACAGCATTTATCATTCCCCACAATTAAGGAAGATCAACAAAATCTTCTATCGGCAGATTTTACACAAAAGGAAATTATTACAGCAATCAACACTCTTAGGAGTAACAAAGCACCAGGCCCAGATGGCTTATCAGCCGAATTTTATAAAAGCTTTATTCAGAAAATCTCCAATATTCTTCTGCATCTTTTTAAACATATCACTCAAGCTGGTATTAGTGATCTCCACTTAAACGCTTCTAGAACCATTCTACTTCCTAAACATAACCAGGATATGAGAAATCCCCACAACTACAGGCCAATCTCTATTATTAATGTAGATATGAGAATCATGGCAACTATTTTAGCCACCAGACTTAGATCTGTTATCCCTAACATTCTATCCCTAGAGCAATCTGGATTTATTAATCATAGACAAACAGTGGACCAGACACTTACTCTTGACGCAATGATAACATTATCCTCATTTAAACAAACACCCATTTATGCATTAGCTATTGATGTTTCTAAAGCATTTGACAGAATTAACAAGGAGTTCCTAATAGTTATCCTCAAAAATTTAATATTCCTTCACTATTCATTCACTACATCAAAACCCTTCACATAAAGGCATATACCATGTTGCAAATAAACAAGCACAGCTCAACGAGGATAGATATTGATAATGGGGTAAGACAAGGTTGTCCCTTATCACCTCTCTTGTTTAATATATATATAAAACCATTATTTCTTCTAATAAAACAAAAAACCTTCTACTGCATCCCGGAGTTATATGATACAAAAATAGCATTTTCTGCATATGCAGATGACTTAAACATATATTATTCCCTCCCTAGCACAGATTTTTGTAAAATTATAAAATCAATAGATTTGTTCTCCAAATTTTCTAACTATAAAATGAATATGGATAAATCGATGATCTTCCCTTTAAATACATACTCGCAATATCCCAGGTTATTTATCCCACAAAAAATTAAGATAAAAGACCAACTCCACTACCTAGGTATTTCATTCTTTCATGACCCACATAAATACTATCATGAGAATGTAAGTAATTTGTGGTCAACTATACAAAAAGACCTAGATAGATGGTTACAAATTAAACTGCCGTTTTTATCCAGAATAGCTATTATAAAAATGAATGTACTCCCCAGAATGTTATTCCTACTCAATGCTTCCAACACTCTGATACAAAATAAATTCTTTAAGTATGCACAAAAAGAGCTCTCGAATTTCTTATGGTACCCCAATCACACTAGAATAGGGTACCAGAAACTTATATACCCAAAAGATAAAGGGGGTTTTGGTCTCCCTGATTTGAAAACATACTATGAAATAATCACTAGTGGCAGGATAATTAATATAGCAGAATATGTTAGTGATTCTATTAAGTGGCACCTGACGTGGGTGAAGCTATACTGTAACTATTTTAGATCACTTCAGTTTAACCCGCGGGCACTCCCCTTTTTGGATCAGGACAGTAGGAAGAAATATAAATTACATAGGGATGTAAAGGAGAAAATCATAATTACACAGAAGCTATTCGTTTCCTTGAATCTATATTCAGCTTTTATGACACTTCAGCCAATTCATCTTAACCCTAATATCAAGTTAAATAATAAGATGATTAACTTAGATATATTTCCACTATTGAAGGATAAGGTTATAGCAGACTTTCTCCCATTCAAACGCGATTCAGTAACTTCTACAAGGAACAGATTAAATCTTCAGCCCAAGTATGCAAGCATACTTAGGCAATTGAAGGAGCCCTACTGTAAGTTCAGGGATGATCCTGCTGCCTCAGACACTAATATTGCTACTTGTAGAACCCTATGGGAGTTGTTTTGCCGGAAGAAAAAAATGATTTCAAATGTATATAAAGTTATTACTGCTATTAAATACAACAAAGAATGCATTCATTCTAACTATTGGTTGAAACAAGACCCATCGATTACAACCAGCAAAATCGTCCATGCTATAAAAAATTATTCCAAATTTATACCACTTCAAAAGTTAAAGTATACGCAACTCATGTTAGTTAATAACGCCTATTATACACCTAAGGCATTAAATAAAATGTATTACAACACGTCACCTTATTGCGAGTTTTGCCCGTTCCAGGTAGCAGATATCATTCATATTTTTTGGAGTTGCAAATGCTCGTACAAATTGTGGTGTGCTTTAAGGGTCAAGCTAGAAAAGATGGGGTACGAGAAAACAACTCTATCATGGAAATTTACTCTCTTGCATATACTTCCCCCAGGAATAAGCAAAGAACATTCACAGGTTTTGATTGCCTTTTTTATGTTAATGAAGTACTATATCACGTTGAATTGGAAAAAAAGGTCGGTATTATCATGGGAAGGTTTTAAGCCTGTAGCTAGAAAACAAATACTGGCACATAAATACTTATGGTTTTCCATGAAGCAACAGCTACTACAAAGGGAGATTTCAAAATTTCTATTGGACCATATTTTGAACTGATATTTCTTCTGAGATAATTAAGTTTTTTTTTTTTTAGGGTATTGATGAGAGTTGTAAATAGTTTGATAATGTTTTGTTTGTATATGTATTAGATTTTGTATTTAGTTTGTTGGTTTATGTGTTTTATGAAAATACCTTTATACAATCAAAAGAGTTTTAAAAAAAATATATACCAATACTTGATAAAATCTTTACAAACTGAAAATGAGGCTGCTGCACTTAATGTTGCTAGATTCATCCTAAAGATTCTCACTGCCTTGCCCAACTGCCAAAGGAAAATACCCAGCCAACTGTAGATACCATTTTCACTCAAACCTTGGCACCTTCTCTACAAATTCCATAAAATGCCACCAATATTGTCTTATAAGATTCCCTAGTTGATTTATCACATGATTGCTGAACTAACTACCCCACTATACCTATCCAACTATCCAGACCTTCTTTGGTACTGCTGGTGGACTCTAATGTAGCACAGGACCCAATGTCTTAATCCTATGGAACTGAAATTGCTATATATATATATATATACATATATATATATATATATATATATATATATATATATATATGTGTGTGTGTGTGTGTGTGTGTGTGTGTGTGTGTGTGTGTGTGTGTGTGTGTGTGTGTGTGTGTGTGTGTGTGTGTGTGTGTGTGTGTCAGTAAGTACATTAGAATGCCTTGGAATATGCATAGCTGACAAAGAAAGTCTAATTCTAAGGGAATGCAGCACAAGTCCCCTCAACAGATCCTGCACTAAAAAAGGACTTGGTTGATCTTTTTACCAAAACCTGAACAATGGCTAAGTTAGCAGAGTGGAAAATAACCCTCCTACTACTCAGTTATTGTTGCCAAACAATGCTAGCTGCCCAAATGGGTATGAACTCCAAAAAGGTAATATCTTTCTTTCCTACTCTCCACTGACCAAGCCACTGGTAATCTCTCAGCAAACAATCTGCCCTTAAAAAATGACCCTACATCTAGTCCCCAGCTGTGTCCAGGTAAATAAACTGCATTTCATCACCTTGCTGAAAGGGCATTCCATTAAGATGGTGGAGGAAGTCCACCCAAATGGTCATGTCTTCCTTGACCAACTAACCTGATTATATTCACACCTAGATACTCTCCGCACATTAGCTAGGGACCTGTTGAAGGCTCTCACAGGATCTACTACTCAGCATGCAAAACTCAGTAGCCACAACACATCCATCATCATCATCAGCCCCCTTTATTCTATTTTTCTACACGGAGTCAGGGTAGGTATCATGTTAACTGTCACCATCTCTCTTGATTCAATGCCAAATTCCTACCTTTTTTAACACTCATGCCTGACTGTCGCAGACCGTCTTTCACACAATCCATCCACCTCTTTGCTGACTGTCCTTGCTTCCTCTTACATTCTTCTTGTCTGTCCCAAATCTTCTTCACCAGACTGTCTTCTGATTTTCTGCACATGTGTCTGAACCACTGTAATTTGCTCTCTTTGGTCTTTTCTGCAATTGGAGTGACTTTGGGCTTCTGCTCTTATGTCCTCATTTCTTCATCTCTCCCACAGTGTGCATCCTACCACCCTTCTCATTCACTTCATTTCCATCACCTCTAGCTTCATCTGCTCTGCCTTTACTGCCCAGGTTTCTGTACCATAAAGTAGTACTGGTTGCATCACTGTCTTGTACACCTTACTTTTCAACATCTTTGGAATTATTCTGTTATATACTATATCAGAGACTCTATGCTAGTTGGCTGCAGCCCCTCTGATTCTAGCTTTGACCTCTTCATTAAGACTTCCCTTCTCCACAACCACCCCTTACAGATACTTGAAGCTATTTACCTGTTCCACTATCTTCCCTTCTGTCTCTATCCTCAGCTTCTTCTGATTTCCCCAATCTGCTGCCATTACCACCGTATCATCTGCACTTAGTTTCTTCCCATGTGCCTTCAGTTTTGCATTCCCTTCCCCTATCGTTTGCTGAAGTTCTTGCTCAGAGTCTGCCTGCAAAGCCACATCATCTGCATATAGCAACTTTGTTGATTTGTCCCCTCCAACCTGTTTGCTAATGTAGTCCATCAGCAGTATGAATAGCAGTGGGCTCAGAACCCTGCTGTACAGCCAGTCCCACTGGGAACCCCTCTTTGAGGCCAAACACTGTTCATACTTAAGTCCTTGGATCCTTCTACATAGTCTGCACTAATTCTACCAGTATTTCTGGGACTCCAAATCATTGCAGTACTGCATCCTGATCTGAATCTGAACTGCTCATCTCCCATCTTACATTATACTACTCTGCATATCCATTTATCAATCACCCTCTCCAGAACTTTCATGCAGTGTGACAGGAATTTGATGCCTCTATACTGCCCACAGTTGTGGATGTCCCCTTTGTTCTTGTACACTGCCACTAGTATGCTTATTCTCCAGTAATCTGGGATATGCCTTTTTCTCCACACTGCTATGAGTGCCCTCAGGAGCCATTTCTTCCCTATCTCACCCAGCATCTTTAACATATCTGCTGTGGCCTCATCTGAGGCTGCTGCATTCCTTGACTTCAGTTTTCTTAGTGCTATTTTTAATTTTTCTAGAGTGGGCTCCTCTTCTTCTCTCATTGTAGGCTATTTCTGGGGCAGTACAGCTTCTGTGGGGTTGCACATCCATTACTTCCTTAACCCTGACTTTTAATTGCGTATCATACCTGCAATCTTGTCCAACAGCTTAACTAACTTCTCACACAGAAATTGAATTAATCCTGCCATAGTATCAATTTCAAGGCCCAAAAAAGTTAGAACCTTAGCTGCCACATCCTGCTTACTCATACTCCCACCTCTTCACACAGTTGTACAAGAAAAGTAATATCCACTCAACCACTTCCTTCCCTTTACCAACTAAAAGAAAATCATACAGGTAATGCTCCGCCATCAGACCAGCTGTCTGTGCCTACTAGATCCAATGAAAGGCTGCACCAAATTTTGCATATCCAGAAATGGCTAGTCTTGCTCAAAAATGTGACATAGGTGAAAAGCTGATTCAGTGTTAAGTTTTTTCACCCATGGATTAGTAAAGCCCTGAAACTGCGCCCCTTCATCCAAGAAAGCACATTGTATCTAGACATCCCAATTCTCAATGCAGTCATTAACTGAGCTGCTATCCAGAATAGAGAGATGTTGAATAAGCAAAATTCACCTGCCAACTTTTTCACACCCAGTGGTGTAATCCTAAAGGACTGAAAGGAACGGAACTGCAATGCTCCACGGACCCCACTTGTCTGTGCTTCCTAGTCCAACAAAGCCTGGGCTACTCCACCTCTTCCCTTGACTGACTTCATGTTACTATGCACCTATGTACAACCCCTTTCCAATAATTTAATCAGAACCCCTTCTGTAAAATCCTGTAGGTGCTGCTGGCCCGCCTTCTTCTGTAAGTCACAAGTCACAAGTCTCCTCACGGAAGATAAAGAATTATTGGAAAAATTGGGTATTACACCAAGATTTACCACAAGAAGGGACAAAAACTTGAAAAACTTGTTTGAATGTATACACAATACGGATACCAACTGGAGAGGTATGCAACAATGTGGTTCTTGCCCTTATTGTAGAAATATCCTGGTGGGGACATCACTATCTGTTAACAACAAAGAATTGACAAGTAATAGGAAGTACAACTGCAATTCAAAAATGGTAGTTTATGTCACCAAGTGCCAATATTGTCCTTGTTTTTATGTTGGCAGGACAATACGTAGGCTAAGAGACAGGATATATGAACATACATCCAGTATAAGTAGACTCAAACAAGATAATGCATTAGCTAAACACATCCAAGAATATCCCAATCATGAATTCAAATTTTGGATACTGGATCAGGTGGTAAAGAGTATGAGAGGGGGGCAACTGGAGATAGAGCTAGAGATACTGGAACTGATATGGCAAGTTAGACTATATGCATATAACATTCCTGGTTTAAATGATATGTGTTCCATAATGCCTCTACTAAAACTCAAAAGTTTATGTAGATAAACATATGGACACAGTTACAGAACACTAATTAAATTTGGTAGTTAATTAATTATTGAAGAAATATACACGTGCATGAAACATCCTAATAATGTTGTACCAATTATGAATGTGTTTATTAATTTTTATAATAAATGCACTTTATAGAAATTTATTACATAGGTGATAGGTATTTGTCATGATAGGAAAGTAAAAATGAGCTGCTTCCTAACTTATACGGTCAGTCTTTAAGTCATTTATAGTTACCTATCTAATATTCATTTACATTTGATTATATATGGTGATAAACAAGATAGGATATAAGCAGGATTTTAGAAATGTTTTTAACTAATTTTGTATTAATGAATTCTAATGGAAATGGATGTATTTTACTTTAAATAAGTGATGTAGAACATCAGGTGATCTAACTGTTTTAATATTTAAATGTTCTTAATTAATTTGTATTGTATCTGAAGAAGTTCAAGTATTGCTACTGAACGAAAAGCGCTTCATAATAAATAGTATTGTAGCTATCAAGCATGGCTGCCACGACTGGTTTCTAGGTTCCTGTGGTACTCAGGGTCAAAGCTACGCACTCAGCAGGAGGAGAAAATCTCGTTCTCCCAGATACCTAACACCCAAGAGGTAATTTTGGGGTCCTCAACACCCGACCCCAACTGGGTCACCTAATTCTGCTCTCATCTGAAGACCAGAGCAATTCCTGCAACCTAGCCCAGTCTTGCACATTAAGATTATAGGATCATACGAGATTACTAGGATATCAACCTGGGGGTCATTTTAAGCCTAGCCATTTCATCCCAATGTAATAACATAGAAATGATACTCAGTATCCAAGATTGCATTTAGTGATGACTGCCCATGTCCAGGAAGGTTGTGAGCTTTAACCCCAGTAAGAATTTATGGTGCCCCATCCGCTCATCCAGGTTCCTCTTGAACAGTGTCACAGAGGTGCTCTGTTTCACATGAATTGGTAGCTTGTTCCAAAGATGTGATAGTCAGTGGAAGATAAATCTCTCTCCAGCATGTCCTTTCTAAGTCACAGGTCATATTTAGTTCCTTGGAATGGGTAGCTCTAGTCCAGTTTGATTTAGGGATATGCAACAAGTTCATTAGGTTTGGGTCTAGGATTGCTCTACAGGCCAGGCATAAGTCTCCCCTAAATATTCTATGCAATACAGAGTATAGTGACAGGGACTTTAGTCAGTCTGTGTAAGGCACATGCTGGAGTCCTTTGATCTTCTTTGTTAGAAACCTCTGAGGTCTCTCTAGTTGCTGCAGGTGCTTAGTATGGTACATGCTAAACAGGGCATTATACCCAATTATGGGCTGGATAAGTGGCGAGTATAGGGGATGTTATAACTTCTTTTTCTCTCAAGGTGATGCCTTTACTATTCAGGTGTGCTATGTAGAAAGCTTTCTTTACTACAGTAGACACATAGTGGTTAGAGTTAAGGTTGCAGTCAGCTGTGATTCCAGGTCCCTTACAACTTCATGGGTACTTAGGGCATTGTCGTTGATTTGATAGTGTGAGGGGACATTGTCTGTGCTGAAGGGAAAGATTATGTTTCTTTGCATTCAGTTTGAGACCATGGCTAATACACCAGTTGTTGGTCTGGGTAAGACCCTTCTGGAGTATACTGACATCATCTAGGGATTCAATGATTGTATCTAGTTTGTAGTTGTCCGCAAACATGGTCAGCCACAGCCCCTGAGTTTTGACCTGAACTTCTAAGAAGTATATACCAAACAGCTCTTGGACTATGCCTAACAACAGCTCATAACTGATTCTGCCTTGCTGCCTGTCTTAATTCATCAACAAAATTATTACCTGGCACTGGCTGAAACTTCACTGATATCGCAACAGTGGTTTCATTCACATACTTCCACCTTCTCATTCTACTCTTACCGTGGTCTCCATGCGAAGACACTCCTCCATGCCCATTCTCTTTTACTTCCCTTTAAGTGGCACTTCCTGGGAAGCCCTTCTAATGGCTATGGTTGGCTTTGTGCCATTAAAAAAAAATAAAATAAAAAAATAAACTCCACCTGGGCATAATCTCCTGCTATCTTTGTCTTAACTCTGATATGTCCACCATCATGGAAAAAAAAAGAATACAAAACCCACTTTATACCACTAATCCCTAACGCACCTAATGTGGAGAATCTCCAAGTGATTTACTATTACGGTGGATATGCCTCGTAAACCTTAGTCCCTTATTCTCCTCCATTTAACTCTCCACCTTAAGTTGTTCTATTTTATAATAGTGCTTCCTTTACAACTCTTGCTTTCCAGTTTCTCCCACAAATTATGTCCCAATTTGCCTCTTAACTTACTCAAGAAAATCTTGGCAAGCCAGAAATAAAAGGAAGAGCGGGAGGTACATGAACAAACTCAACAGCAAGCATGACTATAGTTCCAAGACACTACCGTAAAGTTATAGGATCCAGATTTGCATAAACTAAAGAGTTGGACTGGAAACTCTGGTCTGACCTCCTACCTTATTTGATTTATTTACTTATTTTGTTTGTAGCTTCTTCAGTGTCCCTCTCAATCTTCTTAATAACCAAGCACGTCACCTCCAGAACTACAATACAGGTTTATATTCTATTCAATGTCACCACAGTTTCCCCTTTTACTAAATTTATTCTTAAGCAGGAACTGGGAGATCAGTATATCCCAACTCAAGAAAGCTATGAAGGCACCCAGCAGGAGGAGAAATTTCAGGATTACCCATAACACAGCATCCATGTAGGGCCATTTATGTTAGGTTTTGAACCCTGCACCCTTGGCACAGAAAAAAGCCCGTCAAGCCAACACCATAACTCTGTATTGTAACTCAGGAGGGTTTGAGCAGGAGGGGATGCTGACTGACTTGACTTCCTCTTCCATTTGTTATACTTTGTTATTTAGGTGTATGAGAGTACAGTAAAATACTCTGAGCACATGTTCACACTGGACTACTGTTCCTAAGTTGTGAGTCATGTAACTAAATCTGTGATTGGAGTTAAATATCTAAATTTCAAAATAGGTATTTATATATATAAATATACATACATTTGCCTACATGTATTTTATATTCTGAAATAATGGCCTTGGGCTCAGCCAAATATCAGCTGCCCATGCATCTTCTTTGTACCGTTTTGGGTTCCTTCCCCCCTTTTTAACATCCCAGTGGCATAATGTCATCATGGCCAAACCATGCACTGACATAGCTGACTGCATGATATCACCAGCATGGAAGGAATCTAGCCTAGCAACCAGAATACTCATACTTGCCAGCATAACTACACAGGCTCATGAAGACCATAGAATAATACCTCTGAGCCTCATAGCACAAGAAATCTGGACTAGTCAAAATAATAGGGTAAGAAAGGCTCAGAATCAGAGACAGATTTTAAATGTCTCTCTTATAGAAAGTTACAATAATAACTGATTTTGATTAGAATGCATTTTCTGCAAATAAGAAATCTGAAACTCAAAAGACTGTCACATTTAGTGACTTCAAATATGAACAATCTGCTGGAAAAAAGCATTAAGAGAAACAGACCAAAATATGAGGTAAAAATATGAACCTACTCTGAAAATCTAGACAGTTGAATATCAAGCCTAAGAATAAACAGCAACCAGGGAAATGAAGGTAACCAGCTGAAGATATATTGACAGCTAAGCTAATCTAACAGTTGGGAGGTATGGTCAATGGACCCCAAGCTATTGTTCCCACCACCCTCCCAGAATGGAAAATTTGGAAAATCCTTGGTACCCTCACCCAAGACCAGCTAAATGAGGCTGTATTTCAGGTCCATGATAACTGCAAGAGAGAGAAGGATGCAGTTGAGTGGGGAAGTGCATCCAAGCTGAATGAGAACACAATCGGGTTAAAACTCCAGAGAGCCCTGTTAGTTGAAGGTTATACACCTCTCTTGCTAGATTTCTGCCATTCAAGGAGCCTTCCACACAAAGCTGAATCAAAGACCATAAATGGGTAACAGAAACCCTAACCTGATGAAACCTGGACAACAAGCTGCTCTAGACAAGCCTTCAAATGTATATAAGATGTTAATTGCTACAGTAGAAGTGCCACTGTTATTTATTAATGTTGATATATATATATATATATATATATATATATATATATATATATATATATGGTTTACTATCATAAAATCAAAATTTAAAATAAAAACTGTATTAATTTTCGAGTTTTACCACCAAAAATGATAAAATCTGATTTAAATTAAAGTTGTAAAACAGGGGGATTTGTCAAAAATGTCGAATCATGACATTTAAGTCCAATTTGTGGTAAAACACCAAAAAATGTGACCTCATTGAGTTCGTGGAGCACACAGCCGGGGACACCATGGTCCCATGGATGCTGTGTTTTTGCTTTGGAGAGAGCAGTTCTCACTTGGGCTGGAGATGTTTGGGGGCTGCACTCATTTGGTATAGATATCTCTCCTTTTGGGAGGGGAGAAGTTTGCACTGAACCTGTCAGCCAGTATGTTGGCAATGTCTGTAGGATCAGTAATCTTCACATCATTTTGAACTAGTTCTGAGCATATCTGGGAGTTTCCTCCTAGGTTTCTAACATAGCTAAAGAAGGCCTTATGATTGTCTTTTGAGTCTTTAGCTATTTTTCTCTCGAAATTTGCTTTGGATGATTTTATGAGAGCTCTTAGTTTTTACTTATAGTGATCAAGGGTGTCTTACCTTTTAAGGATTTTGCTCTATCTTGTAGTAGCTTCCTCCTTTTGTTGTAGAGTTTGTTTATGGCTGGGGTCCACCAGACTGGGCGCTTGCCTTTGGTACAAAGAGTCTTTGTTTTGCTTGGGATTGCCTTATCCATGCAGTCCTGCAGGTGCTGGTAGAAGGCGTTTGTAAGTGATTCAGCGGCTTGAGTATTGTTTTCCGCTCGGGGCCTGAAAGGAGACCACACTAGTCTTTAGAAGTGTGAAGTCGGCTTTTGAGAAGTTCTTTACTGTGGTCTTTTTTATTTCAGGTGGGGGTGGGATGAGGACCTCCAGCGAGATTAGTTTGTGATCTGATCTCACCAGTGAGGGGTATACTTCCGGTGTTGAACATTGTGCTCCCATGTTCGTGATGATGAGATCAAGTATGTTATCTCCTCTTGTGGGGATGGTGACTGCAAACATGGTCAGCCACAGCCCCTGAGTTTTGACCTGAACTTCTAAGAAGTATATACCAAACAGCTCTTGGACTATGCCTAACAACAGCTCATAACTGATTCTGCCCTGCTGCCTGTCTTAATTCATCAACAAAATTATTACCTGGCACTGGCTGAAACTTCACTGATATCGCAACAGTGGTTTCATTCACATACTTCCACCTTATCATTCTACTCTTACCGTGGTCTCCATGCGAAGACACTCCTCCATGCCCATTCTCTTTTACTTCCCTTTAAGTGGCACTTCCTGGGAAGCCCTTCTAATGGCCATGGTTGGTGTTGTGCCATTAAAAAAAAATAAAATAAAAAAATAAACTCCACCTGGGCATAATCTCCTGCTATCTTTGTCTTAACTCTGATATGTCCACCATCATGGGAAAAAAAAGAATACAAAACCCACTTTATACCACTAATCCCTAACGCACCTAATGTGGAGAATCTCCAAGTGATTTACTATTACGGTGGATATGCCTTGTAAACCTTAGTCCCTTATTCTCCTCCATTTAACTCTCCACCTTAAGTTGTTCTATTTTATAATAGTGCTTCCTTTACAACTCTTGCTTTCCAGTTTCTCCCACAAATTATGTCCCAATTTGCCTCTTAACTTACTCAAGAAAATCTTGGCAAGCCAGAAATAAAAGGAAGAGAGGGAGGTACATGAACAAACTCAACAGCAAGCATGACTATAGTTCCAAGACACTACCGTAAAGTTATAGGATCCAGATTTGCATAAACTAAAGAGTTGGACTGGAAACTCTGGTCTGACCACCTACCTTATTTGATTTATTTACTTATTTTGTTTGTAGCTTCTTCAGTGTCCCTCTCAATCTTCTTAATAATCAAGCACATCACCTCCAGAACTACAATACAGGTTTATATTCTATTCAATGTCACCACAGTTTCCCCTTTTACTAAATTTATTCTTAAGCAGGAACTGGGAGATCAGTATATCCCAACTCAAGAAAGCTATGAAGGCACCAAGCAGGAGGAGAAATTCCAGGATTACCCATAACACAGCATCCATGTAGGGCCATTTATGTGACCTGCATGTACCCAGCCCCCATGGCACCGAAGGTTTTGAACCCTGCACCCTTGGCACAGAAAAAAGCTCGTCAAGCCAACACCATAACTCTGTATTGTAACTCAGGAGGGTTTGAGCAGGAGGGGATGCTGACTGACTTGACTTCCTCTTCCATTTGTTATACTTTGTTATTTAGGTGTATGAGAGTACAGTAAAATACTCTGAGCACATGTTCAGTTATTCTCACACTGGATTACTGTTCCTAAGTTGTGAGTCATGTAACTGAATCTGTGATTGGAGTTAAATATCTAAATTTCAAAATAAGTATTTATATATATAAATATACATACATTTGCCTACATGTATTTTATATTCTGAAATAATGGCCTTGGGCTCAGCCAAATATCAGCTGCCCATGCATCTTCTTTGTACCGTTTTGGGTTCCTTCCCCCCTTTTTAACATCCCAGTGGCATAATGTCATCATGGCCAAACCATGCACTGACATAGCTGACTGCATGATATCACCAGCATGGAAGGAATCTAGCCTAGCAACCAGAATACTCATACTTGCCAGAATAACTACACAGGCTCATGAAGACCATAGAATATACCTCTGAGCCTCATAGCACAAGAAATCTGGACTAGTCAAAATAATAGGGTAAGAAAGGCTCAGAATCAGAGACAGATTTTAAATGTCTCTCTTATAGAAAGTTACAATAATAACTGATTTTGATTAGAATGCATTTTCTGCAAATAAGAAATCTGAAACTCAAAAGACTGTCACATTTAGTGACTTCAAATATGAACAATCTGCTGGAAAAAAGCATTAAGAGAAACAGACCAAAATATGAGGTAAAAATACGGACCTACTCTGAAAATCTAGACAGTTGAATATCAAGCCTAAGAATAAACAGCAACCAGGGAAATGAAGGTAACCAGCTGAAGATATATTGACAGCTAAGCTAAGCTAACAGTTGGGAGGTATGGTCAATGGACCCCAAGCTATTGTTCCCACCACCCTCCCAGAATGGAAAATTTGGAAAATCGTTGGTACCCTCACCCAAGACCAGCTAAATGAGGCTGTATTTCAGGTCCATGATAACTGCAAGAGAGAGAAGGATGCAGTTGAGTGGGGAAGTGCATTCAAGCTGAATGAGAACACAATCGGGTTAAAACTCCAGAGAGCCCTGTTTGTTGAAGGTTATACACCTCTCTTGCTAGATTTCTGCCATTCAAGGAGCCTTCCACACAAAGCTGAATCAAAGACCATAAATGGGTAACAGGAACCCTAACATGATGAAACCTGGACAACAAGCTGCTCTAGACAAGCCTTCAAAGGTATATAAGATGTTAATTGCTACAGTAGAAGTGCCACTGTTATTTATTAATTTTGATATATATATATATATATATATATATATATATATATATATATATATATATATATATATATATATATATGGTTTACTATCATAAAATCAAAATTTAAAATAAAAACTGTATTAATTTTTGAGTTTTACCACCAAAAATGATAAAATCCGATTTAAATTAAGGTTGTAAAGCAGGGGGATTTGTCAAAAATGTCGAATCATGACATTTAAGTCCAATTTGTGGTAAAACACCAAAAAAATGTGATCCTTGTTTAAATAACAGTTTTCTTGTGTATGTGCATAATAAATCCACACCAAACACGTTTCTAGTGCTCAAATAGTGATTTCCATCAAGTGAAAGTGCTCTGTAATACAGAATAAGAAGTCCACGTCCCAATAAACAAAGTGTAATGATAACATCCAAATGTTTACTATAATGCCAGTGACATATTACACACATTAAAGGTAATGGCAGATATATCAGAATGAGCAATGGTGTGCCATGAATTGTACAAATCCTAATAGTGTTAGTGCATCCCGTTTAGCCAGCAGACATTGTATCATATGTTCTTTGTCAGACAGCCTAAGTTTCTTCGGAGATGCTGGCACACAACACAGAAACTTCTGTTTAACATCCTCCAAATGGTTTTGTGCCAAACAAATGGCATGCAGCACATCTGTGATGTACAGGTCCTTTTTACCCAAGAGAGACCTCAGCCTACGGTGCCATCCTTCTACTGTGTTCTGGCTCCTAGGGTAGCCCATGGTACATGTATCAGCCTGATTCCAAAAAGGGACATAAAATAGTGGTGGTTGTTTCTCTGATGTGGAATCCCTCATGCCATACTGTCTTGGCCTCCCTAAAATGTGGTTATTTTTGAAGAACTCACATAGAGGAGCACCCCTTTACCCAACGCCTCCTCAATAGCTTTGAAAGTGTCCATAATATGTTCCGTGGGTATGAAAGCAAGTGAAGGTATCTGCTTACATAGTGCAAATTGAGTATCTGTGCCATACACCTGCATCAGGTTAAGCTTCTGGATCTGCCTCCAGATAATTTGGCACAGATGAAACCAACATCCCTTTTGCTGTACTGTTAGGTAGATGCTTAATTATGCTGTTCACTGCTCCATTCTCAAAGTCACTGAGTACCATCCTTGGCTGGAAATTCAGATGGAAGTCCCCACATAATGCCATCAGGGTTGCGCAGAACTGATCATAGCACTCCTCGCATTTGGACGATAGGATGGCATACACTTCAGGTACTACCTTGCTGTTGCTGGAACCATCCAAGCTGCAGTAAACAGAGTATACCTGCTTACACTCCCTGGTGCTAATGGGAAATGTCCCATCAACAAGAATGTACTCAGAACTGCAGAGCAGGCCTAGATTACCCTCTGTAGTGAGAAGCACAACATCATAGGTATGGCTGCGGAGTGCACTGTGTTTAATGATGAAGTGTCCCTGCTTCAATGGTATCATCTCCGGGCTTAAATCTTTCAGACTTGCTAAGTCTACTCTGGGATTCATGCTGTTCCTATGCCTTACCCTACGCACACACTGCTTCAGCGCATCAGTATTACTCAAGGTGGTCACTACGTCAGTAAATGTGGTTGCCAGGACCTCAGACACAATCCTGCATGGATCCTCAAGAGTCTGTTCAGCACACCTTTTAATGGCTTCCTGTACCCTAGTCTGCTCTACCCTGACCACATCTGGTGCGTGAAAATGGCCAGTGTTTTCAGTAGCCTCTCCTCACCAGCACACTTCTCTATTATACAATGGCCCTTACACCTCTGCCTTGCCTTCTGAGTGCAACACCAGTAATTCTTCTCAGGGTTACTCTTTTCAAGGTAGTATTGATAACCATCAATACAAAGAATTGGGTGACCTTTCTGTGATTTCACCGTGTCATACAATGAGCCAATAACACCAGGATAACTCACGGTCAGTTGGTCTGACATAGTACCTGAGCACACCTACAAATCAACAACAGTAACTTGATTACTAAGAATGAATGGTATTACTGCAATGTAATACAAGCCTGTATCACTTTTATATATCACAACTAACACGTACACAACCCATGACAAAGGGACTGCATTGCCAATGGAAGACATCTCCTAATGGACAAACATTTTTAAAATGCACTGACTACACATGTACCCTTTCCAACTACTATCTATACAGCTATACAGATAGACACCTAAGCTGATACATGTTTCCTGCCAACAAAAGCCTGCTTTTAATCACTACATAGAACTGTATACAGCCATCAATTATGCCTACACAGGTACACAACATTATGCAGTATGCTTTTCTATTGTGCACTTCACAACGTAAAAACAATCACTGTCAGCTCTATCACTGCTTCATTCAACAAAGGGAATACTGCTTATAGCAGAAAGGAATTGTCCTACTACTATGTAATTCACCTTAAACATGAATATACAAACAGCTGTCATAGCACAAATTGACTATATGCTCTTGTATCTACTGTCACTGTCAAATACAGACTACAATACAGAACAACTCACACAATTTAAAAAACATATGCAGAATTTATAAAACCATTGCAGCAAGATGCTTTTTGATTTCAGTTAAAGCTAATATATTACTCCTTGTAGATGTCACGGTTCAATGAACAATTAATACAGCAATACGTATTCACATAATACTGCTCATAATGAGCTGTACAAACAGTATATGTTATAACTTTTGCTAATATACTGTCATTTACATTACACATTTAAACTACCTACTCACATCTTGGTTTTACTCACCCTTCCACACTCAGAAAGTAATCTCCTTAATTCTCCAGGTTATGCAGATGCTGTAAGGCAATAAATCCCCCTGTTTCACAATGTACTCAATTTAAATGACAGTCTTCACGACTGGTAGCTCTTTAATCGTGTTGTCTTGTAGTTCTGCCCTATTTCTCCGTTTTATTTACTACAACTAGCAGATCTGCATCGCAGATGCTTTTTCGTCATCAGTGGACATTGCATTTGTTTGTGCACCACTCAGTAGTTTGAATTAAGGTCCTCAGCGGACTTATGGATCCGTTCTTTTTTACATGCAGATATTTGCCTTTTCGACATTATGACTGACGATCGAATGACTGGGAGGTATGTGAATGGCATTTTTGTGATAGTAAACCTATATATATATATATATATATATATATATATATATATATATATATATATATATATATATATATATATCAAAACTGAGCTAACCACATATCTATAAAAATGTTAACTTACCATATTGACATATTTACAAAATAGCTTCAGTGGCATACACCTACCTCTTTAATTAGTAAAGGTGCTGAATGTATCCAGCATCCAAGGTCCAGTACCTGATGCACAGCTTGTATACTGGTCATAATGGGCTCTGAGAATAGGTGCTAACTGTGAGTTCCTAATCTCAGTGGTAAAGAGGCTGATATAACCTTACCTTAGAGTCACACTGTAGGAAATTAAGGTTGAGGGAATCGAAGTCTGGAGTCCACAAAGCATATTGTTAACAGCTCCAAGACTTAATCCCTACTGCTAACTGCCAGTCAACCTCTGTGTAATGCCACCCATGGAAAGCATAGTGAATATTTTATTCATTATCCAATGCAACACGTTTAGTCCATGATTGTAGTATTTAACTGTAAAATAATATATTTATGACATTTTGAAATTGCATCTTGAGATAGATGTATGAGAGTGTCCTTCCTTCTGCTTTTCTATGTTCCTTTTATCTCTCAGTCGCCCCCTTTCCTTTTATTTTTTTTCTTTCCTTCTTTCTTTCATGTATGAGAACGTATATAAATATAAACTGGCAAAATCATTTTTATTTATTTTATTTATTTATCCTTTGTTATCAAGGTTAGTCCCAATAGGCTAGTAGCCTATTTTCAGGGAGACCAGAAGCGATATTTATACTACTAGGAAAATTTGACCAGGACATTGGGAACTTCCCATACTTTTTTTTCAGAAGGTGCCATGAGATGTTTTATATCCATCAGAGATTCCACCAACTCAGGTAGAAGAGGCCTCAGTTTAACATATCATTAAAGTTATTTTAAAATTACAACCAAGTTTTTATTTCTATTTTTTTGTTTTTGTTTTTTTTTTTAAATACAAATGTAGAAGCAGACTACTGAGAAAGACTAAGCCAGTAGTTTCTTTTTAAATACCTGCTTATTTATTTTATGGTCATAAAGAATTGGAACCTACCATCTCAAGATATAAATTCAGGGTAGGAAATAATTTGAGGTAAGGGATTGGGCCATTGCGGTGAAACTAAAAAAATACAACTTGAAGGGAGGTCAGTCCAATAAAGTGAAAGTACTAAATAATATTTGAAATCCAATCATGAGCAGACAAGGTGATCTGCTGTGGAGACCCCTAACCAGGAAAAGCTGAAAGAAGAAAAAGAAGAAGAAGAAGAAGAAGAAATGCAAAAAGCTGCAAAACAGTCTTCCCTGTGTAGTATATATTTATTTATTTTATTTTTGTTTTATTTATTTTGTTGCCCAGATAAGTTCATAGTATACATGTGTCCCCTTTGAGGTGATGAACCAGGAGTACTATCTGGTTATATCAGGGGTGGTTCATTGAACTGCTTGTTGGACTGGAGATCCCTAATTAAAAATAGTATTTTGTTTGCATTTAAAGTCAGAAAATCAATTGTCATTTGTGTTTTTTGAAAATCAGGGAAGATAGCAGTTAATAAATAATGGCAGACATTTTAGTTTCAGACTTAATAACCTTCAAAAAGCACGCTAATACAACATATTGTATTATAGCAGTTTTCTAAGTATATAAAGGTAATAGCTACCCCTGCTTTTGACAGTCATCCACAATTACATTTTTAGCTTTATCCCTCATTCTTGAGTTAAGATTTTGAAATGTGTTGTCATGGGGAGGCTGTTATAGATAGCACACTGTTCTCTGACAGTAGTGAGCTGAGAAAACATGTTCCTTTGTGTGTCAGTTTTTTATATATTTCTTCACTCATTTGATCACAAATATCTGAGTTGTAGAATCACTGCCATAAGAATGGCTGTAACTGATGGTCACATCTGTTTGTGGGGGGGGGGGGTACATGCAGGAGGCTGCAGTAGGTTACACTGCATAGTCCTGATAGCAGCATGCCAAATTGTATGTGACCAATACTGATGTATTTATTCTTTCAGTTCTAATCAGGCATCTGAAGTGTATACATCCATACTATTTGCTATAATTGTTAGGTAGAGCAGATTTGTGCAGATGAATATGATTGATTCTGTTGATATTTGCTCAAGTTAAACATTAATTTCCTGGCTGTGCAGAAGTAGTGTGCATTTGTGTGAAGCCAGATAGAATACTTTACTTTTGCTATTTGTCCATGGACCCTTGTGCAAAGCACAGTTAACACACCAGCTTTGCATTGCAACCTTTCTCTTACCCGAGCAATGTTTGTAACAAATAAACCATTGATAACTGTATATACATTAACTGGGACTAAGAAAACAACTTTCAAACTCTCAGGTGTTTTACCATACTGCTCACCTATATGGCAACAATAATTAGCTGTACCAAATACATACTACTCACTCTCAATAACCTTACTCTTTACAGGGCAGGACCTTATACCACTTACTCTTACTTCTCGTGACCAAAGAAAGAAAAGGAGGTGGCCACCTCTGAACAGAAGGACTTTGCTCCAATGTACTATGATTATCTAAACTTAAAGGATGGGTAGGTTGTACAATAACCTCCACCAAGAGATCAAAACTTACAAGAATCCATCTTAAATACTAACTGTCAACATCCCCTGTCTCTTAAAATCACTTCCTATCCTGACTTACAAAACTGCCTAGTTCTCACTATTTCACATATCCCTGTTTTCTAAGCTATCTACCACTCCCTCTGTAACTTAATCATCCTTTCCTCTGCTCGTTTCCCTTTCCTATATCTTCCTATTCTTGAACTATTCTGTACCACCCACCCAGGTGCCCAAAGACAAAAAACTTCTGCATGGTCAAATAGTCTTTTTAAACCAATCAGACATCTGAGGAGTGCACAGTAAATAAAGTGTCTGTAATTAATGGTATGGAGGATGTTTTTCCTGAATATGAGTAGGTTTGTGGGTGTGAGGGTTTGCAGTATATCTGAAAGTCTCAAGTTGAACATACTTTTTTCATTTTTTGTCACAGTCAGACATCATTATTGTACACAATAAGGGCTAATCTGGGTAGAATTTGTGAAATAACTGATCATTTTATCAGTGGTACAGTGAGTAGTGCTGCTATCTTAACAGCACATGGTTCTATGGTTGAGTTTTGGGTTGTAATTCCTTCTTTGTAAAGTTCACATGTACTCTTGTTTCTATGTGGGTTTTCCCCACATTCTCTGTTTTTTTTTCTCCAGGACTCTCAGATATGTAATATATACTTCCAGGCTTTTGCCCTTTTACTTTCATCTCAATCTAATATAGAATGGACTGGGCCAGATCTAAAGACCTTATACCTTAACTGTTGTCCTATGTAATTTATCCTCACTGCAAGCAATAACCTATAATACTTAACAACCATCCATTTGAATGTGAACTCTCATCTTGAATCTGTGAATATGCTAAAACAGGTTGTGATTATGTTATTCTCCTGGTTTTAATTTGAGCTTGTACAAAACAGGAATCCCACCCTTACTAGACTCACCAATGTAACATTCAACTTTATAGTTTAGCCTATAGCAATTGCCATTTGAAATATATAACAATTTAAGTACAACACATTGTTTTAATTTGCTACTTATGCAATGGACAAAATGATATAGACTGGAATTATGCCTTTCTAAATCATAATCATAAAATTCACATGGATTGAATTGACTATGGCAAGTGACCATCATTTGTCCATAAAAGACTTTACCTCCTACTCACTCACACTGTGTTTGCTTTTTATAAGATATTCATACGCAAAAAGTACCCCAGTCCATGAGTTTGTCCATAAAATTTATCAATACAGGCACAGTGGTCAGGCATCAGCTGGGCCATTATATTTACTAGGGCTCCATCCCACTTACCTGTTACATAAATCACATTTTATTTCATTCTAACTAAAAGTCTCATATTTGTGTCACCCCGACTTCTCCATCAGAAGTCATTATTCACATCATTATCCCCTTCATCATCAAATTTCTTCATTTTTTCCCACATGGATTCACTGCCATGCCTAGCTAATCTTGCAAGGTGAGAACCTGATATACCTTTTATAAACCAGATAGTAATCCTTAGAGTATTTGCCATCTGACTATGTTTGGCTCTGTGTACATCTTTTTTCTTTCCCCCTCTCTGTTCCTTAAACTTCTTGGGTCACCATTTCCTTAATATCACTTCATTCTTTAGCCACTTACTCCTCTCTCAGTTTAACTCAGCTCATCCAAATTGACTGTCATTTCTTTATTTTTGGGGATTTAAAGGTGAGCTGAGTTTACACTCTCCCATCCTGCCTTCTTTCTATACTTTTCTGATGGAATACTTTACATTTTCTTGCTTGCTCCTATTAAGGGGTTTATATTATAAGATCGAATTTTATAAACATCGAATGTTATAATATTGAACCCGTAATGTCGGACTCTGAAAACAGCGAAGGTGCAGGACACCAAATTCTTTCCTAGGGAAAGAATTCGGTGGGCCGTTGCTGTGGCTTCGCTGTTTTTAGCGTTTGATATGTTGGAACATTATGGATCAGGTTCAGGTAAGTGTGCGATTTTAGGTTAGGGTTGGGGGCGGGTTAGGTGAGTTAGGGTAAGGGAGCAGATCAGGTAACTGCGCGGTTGTGTGGATGTTAGGGTTAGGGGGTGGGTTAGGTGAGTTAGGGTTAGGGCGTGGGTCAGGTAAGTGTGCGATTGTGTGTAGGTTAGGGTTAGGGGGCAGGTTAGGTGAATTAGGGTTAGGGTGCAGGTCAGGTAAGTGTGTGGATGTGTGTAGGGTAGGGTTAGGGGGTGGGTTAGGTGAGCTAGGGTTAGGGTGCGGGTGAGGTGAGTGTGCAATAGTGACGGACCTTAGGGTTAGGGTTGGGTTAAGGTAAGTGGATAGCTAGTAGTGTATGTAAAGTTTAGTTTAGGTTTAGGTGTAGGATTTTAAGTGTATGTGTGTGGATTGCTGTTTTTTGTGTGTGTTTGTGTTGTGTGTATATTTCTCGGAATAGCAATTTTTTTTCCCTGGGAAAAAAAAATCGCTATTCTGACTGTTCGATGTTTTCAAATTTCGGTGTTTGGGGTTCGATATTATAACATTCGATGTTTAAGAACTTTGATGTTATAATATAGACCCCCTATTAAGATATGCACTATGGACTTCTACCTTACAAACTACCCACTTACTTTCAGTGATCATTGTTTTTCATGCCCCTTACACTGTTCATTTTAGTTGCCAGTATCTGCCACTATTGTTGACTTGCGTATACTACTAGCTGCAACACAACTAGCTCTGGGGTGCTACTCTTCCTCCTCTTCCTAGGAGTCACCCATCCCACAATGTATGTATCCCTCTCACTGTGTCTAAATACAGTTTTGATGTCTTCTTCTTTAATATCTAAAGAAGATCCTAAGGAAAAAACTTCCCTCACTACAAGCCCTTCCTATCCAGGGGGATATTGATGTCTGTGTAATGATTGAGACATGGTTTAAAGTAGCGAACAGCACTCCAGCTGTGTAGGGCTATAATGCCTTCCATACGTTTAGACCAGCTACTGTACAGGAGGGGAGAAAAGGAGGAGATATCTCAATCTACACCTAGGAGGGACTCACATAAAAACTGGTAAAGCAGCATGATGCAATAGAGCTTCTTTAAGTCCAAATAACCATCAGAAAGGTCCCGTGTTATATATTAACTAGCTATAGAACTCTCTTTATGAAACAAGAAAGCCACGGCTCCTATCTACAGGAGCCAGAATCAGTCAGTATTAAACCTAGTACTATTTTCCTAGCTGATCTAAACTATCCAACTAAAGGCTGAGAAACATACACCACCATTAATGCATAAGCACAGAATTTCCTGGATTTTTTCAAAGCAAATGCTCTGGAGGATTTAGTCAGAGCACCCACTGTGGTAATAACATATTGGATCTTGTCCTTACTAATAATGGAGCATCTTGCACGATCCCGTGTGTATCCTCATTACTTGTTAGCCTGACCATAAAGCAGTTTCCTTCAAAATAAAATTGAAACCAGAGATCCCTTCCACCCAAGGTACCTTTAGAAATTTATTTAAGGCAACTACCTACTCCTATGTGATACACTGGCAAGTTTGAAATCCCCACCAAACACAGCTAACTACACGAAATATACAGAAACATACACCAACACACTATACTAGCATTTAAGGAGTGGCATAGAAACAGCTGTATCCCATAGGAACAAGTACAAAGCAAACCACAGAAGCAAACCCACATGGTAGAACCATAATATCAACCAACTTTATAATAAAAAGAAAATAATTTTTACCAAAACTAAGAAGCATAATTCCTAGAATGTTAGAGCCCTTGCCACTGATATAAACAAACAATTCAGAAACATAATAAATTCCACCAAGGCCAAGTTTGAGGCTAAAATATCTACCCATGCCAAAGACAATTAAAAGGTGAAACTGGCTTGCTTCCACAAGACCAAGCTCCAACAATGATATCAAAAACTAAAAATACTACCCCAGTGGGTCCTGGCCAATATCCCTGGATGCATTCTCACTCAATCCTATAATGCCTTTTTTGCATACTTCCAGTTTACAATCAAACTTCCTTATGGCATTCAGAACTTTTTTGCATCTTACTTCTTTAACCCTCATAGGACTCCCCCCTCCCCACATATCAAAACCCACCTTCTAACTCTGTGCATCATCTCTGCACTCACATCATTTGCCCTCCTACTCCTCCTTAACCTCCAAATTGTGTTAATAGTTTCTTTCCAACAATTTCTTGTCCTCAATTGTAATTCACTGTTAATGACCCTTAGACTGTTGTGTTGCTAGATTTTTACTACTATTATTGTGGAATGCAAAATTTCAGTTGTAATTTACTGTTAATGACTCAGACTGTACGGTTGCTAGATTTGATTATTATCATAGAATGTGGAAATTGTTTACTGTAGAATGCTGCATAAAGCTGTAAGACTTCTTTGCTTTGTATATGTATATGCTGATATGTTTGTCATTGTTAATGGCTGGAGCTTTTCGCCCTAGGTCTCCACTGACAATGGGCTCTTTTTAGGCCCAGTGGACTTCCCCGGTCATCAAACTGAAATAAATAAATGAATAAATAAATAAATAAAGTGACTTGCCAGCTAATACTAGGCAGTATTAGAGAGTGCAAGGAGATATTAACAAAATGACACCAAGACTGTTAGACTAGGATGTCCTGCAGTGGAGAAATGTATCTTTGTTTCCCACTTATAGTTCATATTTTAATATTTATGTTCATATTTTCATAACTGAGAGACCTACATTTTATTGAGGTGCATGGTGTGAAACACCAATGTGGGAGACAGGAAAATTCGCTGTTAATGCTGGTTTATATCACACTGTACTGGAAGTATTGCTAGCTTGTTAGTAATTATGAAAATAAACAATATTTCAATATGTACTTAATACTTCAAAAACCAAGTGACTTATAAACTGTTGTATAACATTAGGTGAAACCTTAGATATAGTTGAACTTTGATATTTACACTATAAACTGCACATCTTGAGAGATGTCCAGTATCATTTTTATTGCTAATTACACAATTAAATACATATTTTACTATTCCTGTAAATACCTCAATAAACATGCAGTTACAGAGGAATTTCTTGCTGGCGTGTATAAGCTTATTGTCGATTAACAAACATGTTCTAACGGTATACACCTAGGTTTTATGATTTTCAAGATATAAAAATTTGAGGAAGTTTAGAAAAATATAATTTGTGCATTATAATATATTACAGTATTTATGGAAAATACTATGAATGCACTGTCTATTATCACTGTAAAGAATATGTCTTGCTGATTACATTGCTATTTGTACATTTTAGTAGCTTGTATTGTTCACAAAATATTTACATTGGTTCATCTTTTGCTTTTTTATTTTTTTTCTCTCAAAAAAATGATTTGGAATGCAAGATATGCACAGGCTGCTATAGGTGTGACATTCCATACCATATAGGTGTTAATCAGTTAAACATCATGAAGCACAATTTGGCCACACCTTTAGCAAACCTCTTCAATCTTAACTTCCATACAGGTTTTGTACGAAGTTGATGGGGAACAGCTACAGTTATTCCCCTGCATAAGGGAGGACCTTCCACAGACCAAGGCAATTACAGACCCATACGTCTGACCAGCCTCATATGCAAAGCCGTTGAAAGATTTATCATGGAACTGATTGATAAGTTTTTTATTATCTTGATAATTGATAATTTTTTGTTATCTTGTTAATTTCATTGTTCTATCTTGGAGCTTATCTCCCCGGGCCTCTACTGAAAATGGACATGTATCCAGTTAGACTAGCCCGGTCAACAAATGTAAAATAAATAAATAATTATAAATAAGGACATAGTTAATGTCGAAACACTGTCCCCATCTCAGCTTAGCTTTGATTCATTGAGGGCAGGTCGTGCTTACTCAATCTGATGGATTTTTTGAAAAGGACACCCTAGCAATGAATGAAGGCAATGGCTGACACTGCATACTTCAACTTAGCCAAAGCTTTTTACATAATCCCCCCTCAGGCATAGTAGAAAAGCTAAATAAACAGGGAATAAACCCTATGTTACCTGCTGTATTGCCAAGTGACTCACAGATTGGATACAGGAAATCAAAACAGGGAAATTTACCTCCACAAAGAGACCAGTCCCCAGTGGAGTACTCAAGGGTTCTGTGATGGTAACTCTCCTGTTTGGCATCTGCGTTTCTGAAGTAAAAGCCAATACTAAGCAGACCTGGCTGAATAAGTTTGCAGATGACTATCTTAGTTGGTAGTCATCTGCTCCTAGCTTGCAGATGACTACAAATAGGAGCAGTCATTAAATACGCAAATGACATATCCATCCAGCAGGAAGGTTTGTCCCAATTAAATAACTGGTATCAAAATCATGGACTGAAATTAACTACCAAAAAAGGCATTATTGTATCCTTTGGGAAGTCATCTATCCCAGAGAGCTATCACATTAACAATACACTTCTAAGAGTTGACTCAGTTGATTGAAATTTGGGAACTTATATGGCAGTAACCTAATATTTAACCAAAATGTTCCATTGTTTAAAGTCCATCTCTGTTGCTCAGCTTAGAAACAAAAGGATTGTATCTAGAGCTATGGATATTACTGACCCACTTTACTTAGCCCTCATTAGGTCAGTCATTGAAAATAATGTCCCCTTTGGCATGTATCTGTCCAGACATGTACAACAACTGGAACACCCACTGAACTACCTTACTGAAAGATACAAGCCCTAAACAATGTGTCCTGCATGGACCAACTCAAAGCCCTGTCACTATACTGGGTATCTTACAGACTGCTAAGCGATGACCTGTATCTGGCATATAATTCATCCTTTGACTCAATACTGATGGATTTACTGCATATCAGCAAGTCAAATGTCATCAGAAATATTTGGTCTAGGGATCTTAACCTCTTCTGCAACATCAACAGAATGGTTTGGAGGGGCAAGTAAATCTTGCAGATGATACTGATGCACTTGAACAGGACCCCCCTCCACATATTCAATTGCAGTGTGAATCTATGCATTAGAAATGGAAAGTTTACCCCAGGACTACCCCTGTACAAAGTCAGCTCCTAAATACTTTATTCCATGCATGAGTCCTCTAAAATGATTCAAGGTATGATTCCAGTTATTTTATTAGGGGTAATATATATTATTGCCCATGGGATGGATAAGCCCAACCTCTAACCAAATGGAATAGGTTAATTTGAGCACAAAACAGGGAAATTGATGAGGTTTATAAAGGTAATATATATTATAGACCAAGGGATGGGAAAGGCCAATCTCTAACCAAATAGTATAGGTTACATCGAGCACAAAAAAGGGAAATTGGTTAGGCTTAAAATGTCCCACAGGGGCAGCTAGCCTAGTACTTACCTATGAACTTATATAATAGCAATAACCCCCCCCCTCACATTCTTTTTTGATAATTGCAGGATGTGTTATCCTGCATACCACCTCTGCCTTTTTGTGCCTCCTGTCATCAGATCCCTCTTCCATGCTGCTTGATCTAAAGTTCACATTCTTGATGGTGGTTGTGTATCTAAAGAATAAAATGTTGACCTTTAATGCCTGCATTATTTATTTATTCTTCTTCCAATAGCTGACCATTATCTGCCACCAGCACCTCTCATTATTCACCATGTCTACCAGACCTGTTTTAGCCTCCAGTAGGCTCAATTTGACTCACATTTATGTCTGGTCTGTAGATTGACTGGGCTATGTGCCCAAACCCACCACCATGATATGTAGCAGCCTTGTGAGCACCACAGTTGCTGTCTTTAAGATGTTCATGAGTGCTGCCCTGTCCAGCCAGTATGCTGGTTATAGCATTAAGGATGCCAGATTCATTATGCTGCTATTGCAGCAAGCTTAGGCAGCCTCTTTCTCACAGGATGAATGAGCTGGTGTTGGTTATGACTGCAATCCTCCCCACCTAATCCCTCCAGCTTCTATGCCAAGAGTCGAACATGGGTCTTCTGCTGAGTAGTAAAGGCTTTATCCCTCCACACTACAGGGACAGATCAAATCTCTGCAGTATTGTTGATCTTCCACACAGCGTGTGTCCTATGAACTTGTTGAGTAAAAAGAGCCTCCCAGGTGATCATGACCCTTAGAAATAAGCAGACACTCAATACAGTAATCACTCATAGGAACCTTGGTCTTTTATGAGGTCTGTATGTTCAGTGTCACAAGCATCTTTGAGTGATTACACAGAAGATGTGCAACAGTTGCTTAAAGGATCAGATCTTTCCAGGTTAAGTGATGCTGAATATCAAACAACTGTAGTGTCCATCTCCAAACATGAAGCAAAATGATATATACTTCAATCTCCATCAAGCAAAGCCACAGGCATAGGAGGACTCAAGGAGAGTTGTATAAAGGTCTGCAGGGCCAATGGCCTCTACAAAAGCTTTATTAGTCCTTTGGACTCACTAAGCAGACTAACCCTTCAGCCTGATTTCCAATCATCACAGTGATATCTAGACCTGAGAAAGATGATCTGGAGGTTACCACTTACAACCTG
Organism: Protopterus annectens; assembly: GCF_019279795.1. Classification (NCBI taxonomy): domain Eukaryota; kingdom Metazoa; phylum Chordata; order Ceratodontiformes; family Protopteridae; genus Protopterus; species Protopterus annectens. The sequence continues at coordinate 1,180,818,237 of NC_056732.1, forward strand.
GTTTCACTACTCAATAAGGATTCTAAGCTATATGACAGGATATTTGACCTGAGGTTTAAATCAATTATTTCTATCATCATTCTTCCAAAATATGTTCATTTTATAAAAGATAACTCTACTGTACATCATTTACACGCTCTTTCAAGTTATATATAAGGGTTAAAAGAAAAAAGAAAAAATATGGTCACTATCCTCACAGACATTGACAATCTTTTGATACCATGCAATGAGACTATCTATACAGAGACATAGAACACATCAGATTCCTTGACTCAAGGTCTGTATTCAGCTTTTCCTTGCAACTTATCTGCATTACCATAGAATCTCTCCTTTCTTTGGCAACAACATACACACCCACTTCTGGATTTTCAGCTTAATCTGTACCATTCTTCTATATTACTCCATTCCCAAACATTCTGCTGATTCAAGCTTCTCTCATAAGTGGCCATTTTTCATAGAATTAGAAAATTGCCCTCACTTTTCAGTAAGGTTATTGGTAACCATTTGAAATATCAGGACCCACTAGACTGAATCCTGAAACACAGAGACTGAAGGAGTGAAACATTGAACTCACCTATACTAAGTCTGAGATGGACATTTCCCAGAATATTCCTTTTTTTCTGAGGTATGACAATTTCACAGTTAGTATATATAAGTTTAGGGGTGGGGACTTGCCCCCCCCCCAGATTGGGGGTGCAGAGGTGTAGTCTCTACTAAAAAGATGTTTAAATGAGTAGAGCAATGTTTACAATTTACTATTCTCCTGCATTTCCAATCTTTTTTTCAGTATGCTGGCTCTCTACATTCCAAGTGCTGACAATTCATTAGGAAGTCATAAAGATTTTATCATAGTGCAGTTAAATATGCAAAGGATGGTAGTTCTCCTTTCGGCTTTTCCTGGTTAGGGGTCACCACAGCAGAACTCCAGTCCGCTAATGATTGGCAGTCGTTTTTTTACGGGTGCTGAGGTACCAGCTCGATTGCGAACCTTCAACGAATGCACGCCCATTCTACGCATGTCTTTTGAATGCCACTTGACCACGGGGAGGACATGCAGACTCCACACAGAAGGTGCTCCAGCTGAAAATAGAACGGGAGAACCTCTTGCTGTGTGGCAACAATGCTACTGCTACACCACTGTGAAAGGATGCAAAGGATGGTAGTAAACTTGGATATTCCAGCTACAATGTTATTACTAGATTATTCAAAAAGCTTTTGACAGAATTAGTGGTTATTTTTAAGGCAAGTATTAGAATGTATAGCCTTTCCTGAGTCTTGCATTAGAAATGCTAACTGTTATACATTGATCCAGTGGCAGGGGTTGTCACAGGTATTGTAGTCTCAGAAATCATTTAAATAAGAAAAGCCCTCAGCAAAGAAGTTCCCTTCTGCAGTTGTATTCATGCTAGCATTAGAAAACTGTGACTTCACACATATGAAAAAAAAAGGATAAGAGAATGCAGGTATTTCAGCTCTATGCATGGATATCCTTTTGGTACTCATATAGCTACGTGATCAGGGTGGCAGATCCAATTTCACATTGGCATGCAGTATTCCAAGCTATTGAGCATTTTTCAACTTTTGATTAGCAACAACTCAATTTTGAAAAAAAATCACAGCTATGCTCCATGTTGTCAAGCTTATAGACATATCCTGGAAAATTTGGTATATTTCCCTTCCAAAAATTCTAGTGTTGTATGTCCTTAGGAGCAGCTCTTTCAAATAATCACATCCATATGACCTCTATATATCTATATAGACCTCAGCAACCACTTTTTTACCTTTGTCTGCAAACGCAAATCAAATTAATCCCAGCAGCCCATCTACAGAACAATAAGAAATAGTAAAAGCTTAAGTCCTAGCAAGTTTCAAGATGAACTTAAGGCATGCAGCTGGACTGCCCTAAAGCACCTGCCCCTAGATGAAGCTGTCTCCCACTTTAACAATAAATTCCTCACCATCCTCGATGCTCATGCTTGCGCTCGTTCTACAAGGGTAAAAACAAAAGCTGCCCCGTGGCTATCTAAAGAAACTAAAACAAAAATCATAGTCAGAAATAAGGCATGGGCAACATGCTACAAAATACTCCATAAATCAAACCAAATTTAGACAACTAAGAAATGAGCAAAACAAGCTATTCTATTAGATAAAAAAAACCTACTACCTCCATCTTCAACAAGGGAACCAAAATAACCCCCAAAATTTCTGGGCAGGGATAAATAAATTACTGCACCCAGGTCAAACCACCACTCCACCTCCCTCAGCCTCTACCGATAAACTACCAGAGGATGTTGCTAACACTTTTAATAATTTCTTTACTGAAACCATACAAGCCCTTGCAAGCCAAATGCCTCTTAACACCCCTAACCCACTGGATAGCACTCCCAGCTCCCAGCCATTCTTTTGCTTCCAACCAGTCTCTACATCTTTCATCACTATTCAGAAAATTAAAACCTACTACCCTAGCCACAGACCTTCTCCCAGCCAAATATTTGCAAAAAGCTGCTAATACCATAGCGTACCCTGTTTCCATTATAATTAATCGGTCCATATCAAAAGCCTCAGTCCCCTCTATCTGGAAAATAACTTGTGTCATACCCCTCCATAAAGGTGGCAACTCTACTGAGTTATCCAATTATAGACCCATATCCATCTTATCACATCTGGCAAAAATAATGGAAAAATGTGTCCATAAACAACTCCTGAACTTTCCAACCCAAAACAACATGCTGGCTAACTCCCAGCATGGCTTCAGACCATATCATAGTACCACCACAGCTCTCCTCACCTTCTCTAATGCAATAAACTATAACAGGAACAACAACAAGCTATCTTCAGCCCTTTTCTTGGACCTGTCAAAGTCTTCTGACATGGTTAACCACCATCTTCTCATCAACACCCTGGCAACAATGTCCCTAGGTAATCACCCTCTATGATGGTTTGAATCCTACTTACACAATAGACAACAATCCATCTTATGGCAGAACAAACTCTCAAACCTCCTACCCAACACTCTAAGTGTCCCACAGGGGTCTATCTTGGGACCACTTCTGTTTTCCATTTTTATCAGTGACCTCCACACTGTAATTCCTGTAGCCATCTGCATTCAATATGCAGATGACTCAGCGTTGATCTGCACTGCCACCTCGCAAACATAACTGCTATCAATAACTCAGAGTACTTTCAACCTAGTACAGAACTGGCTTTCCGGTTGCTGTCTGATTCTCAAACCTAATAAAACAAAGCTCCTACTTTCCACCCCCACTCAAAGATCCAGAGAATTATCTCTCTCCATTAAGACTAATAATGGTACCATTATCTCTCCAGATGCCCATACAAAGCTACTAGGAGTTATTATAGATGACAATCTTACGTTTGATGTGCACATCAACAAAACAATCAAAACCATTAACAGAAAACTGGGCTCACTTTATAGGATAAAGCCATTCCTTATCCCATATGCTAGGACCTCTATTGCCCGCTCCCATCTACTCTCTACACTCTACTATGCTTCCCCTTTATTGGCCAACCTAAATAAATCTGATCTTACTAAACTCTCAAGCTGCTATAATAACATAGCTGGATTTGCAACTGGTCTACCCTATAGAACTCATCATTGTAAAAATCTAAATTATCTCGGATGGCTAGAGCTACCCAGGCAGATTCAATATAATCAACTCATTGTTGCTCACAAAGCACTTAACCAACCAGATAATACACCTGCCCTAAAAAACATCATCTACCCCCACTCCAACTACAGATCACTCCAGTCATCTAACAGACTATTAGTGCAAACCATCAAATCCAACAACTCATCTGGTGACTCCCTGTTCACCAACTCTGCTGGCTAAATTTTGAATTCCCTTCCTGCTAACATTACCCTGGATACAACCCTATCTCAAGGAGTATTTCAAGTCTTAATGGATATGTCCCTGCTCCAAGCCAGACTAAATCTTTATGCATACTGGTATATCTATCCTATGTCTGTAAGTGCTACTGAAATATCTTTGTTAAGCCAGTTTAGAAGACTGTTAGACTGTACAAATTTAAATGTACTAGAATAAGTGGTATATCTCCACAAATTTAACTATACTGCAAAATGTGTTGTATTTGTATTATGTTATGATTACTCCTGTTCGACATGACATTGTAATGATTGTATATGTATACCTTTGGAGCTTTTCTCCCCAGGCCTCCGCTGAAAATGGACATGTATCCAGTCGGCCTATCCTGGTCAACAAATGTAAAATAAAAGAAAAATAAAATAAAAATATGATGTAACTCAATATAGTACCAATAATTAGAGAAACTTTTACCTTTTCTTAATAGAAATCAAATTGTGAAAATGCATGATCTATCAAAAAGTCTTCTCATTTTTAGGCATTTTCTCACATAGCCTTTACAAAATATGTTCAAACATTAGCATCATTAATCTTGGTTATTATTTAGAATCTTATATTGCCAGAAAAAAGGGAATGATGGTACAAATCTCTTTAGTTTTCATGATCATATCCTGCAGTTGCAACTTGACAGTATATAAGAGCAAACGTTGTTCTTAGACCAGCATGGGCTTTTTAATAGAAATAGTGGTAATACATCTTTCATTACTGAAGTACATCGTGAATAATGACTGTAATGTATTGTAGTCTGAAGGTTTCAAGAGATGGGTGCGAATGAAGCTTCTACAGGGAAATAATCACATCTTTACCATCCATCTTGTATATGTTTTAGAGCACTTGCTGGACTTTAATATAACTCCAGTTGTACTCAGTTGCATACCTCCTACTCAGATGTGATCTCTGCTTGACATACAAGGCCATGTCCAACCCAGAATTGATGGAAATGCTCCACCTAAAGAAAACCATATCCCCTCGAGCCACATACTCTGGGGATCTAAACTTCACCACAACAAGAAATAGTACATGCTGGAGGGATAGATTCCTGTCCCAGAGACTTCCCATGCTTTGGAACAAGATCCCAATCTACATTAGGCAAAGCTCCTTGCTAACACTCTTCAAGAGAAACCTTGACGAGTGGATGGGAAAAAGAAAGTTTACCCCGGGGATCACTTCAGTGGTCTGCTGGACAGAGGCACAGGGAACTACTCAAAGGGGGTGGCGAAGACCAACACATTCTGGCTAGGCTTATAAATGCCTTCGGGCAGATAGCCTAGTACCTACTTATGAGCCTATGAACCTATAACTTGTGTTTGGGGAAAAATAGTTAGAAGTAAGATATCTATCTGCTTTTGATTTCTGGGACTTTCAGTCAAGTTCTACAAAGTCTGTTTGGGACTTTCAAGAAGGCAAATCTTAAGGAAAACTGATGACAATGTCAGTTTATTTATCTATTTATAATTCTATTTATCTAGCTGTTTATCTGTTTATTTATTTTTATTAAATGGGGTGAAAACAGATCCCAGTCTATCATTTTTCAAGCTCAGACCAGGAGATCAGCATAGCCAAAAGAAAGCTAACAAATAAAGCTCATAATGTCAAAATGATACATGCCTACTGATGTATCCTTCTGTAAATATCTTCAATATGATACCTTTACAAAATACCTGGTAAATGAACAAATCTAGCAGCCAGAAAAGGACAAACGATTTAGTGCAAATAGTATATCTATCTATTTAAAAATCTATCTATCTATCTATCTATCTATCTATCTATCTATCTATCTATCTATCTATCTATCTACCTATCTATCTATCTATATGTTACATTGAATGTACGGTTCATCAAACCGTACTTTTGCTGACCCACTTTATTAAAAATGCACTTTCGCTAAAGAAAACCAAAAAAAAAAAAACATGCAGTTTGCATGTAATGTTAGTTGTACATCAACATGTAGTGTTGATGCACAAGTAAGCAAACTCTTGTTGAGATCATGGTACAGTGGGGATAAGGGAATATTCCCTTTTCCCCGCTGTAGTGTGATCTAGGAGTGAGAATATTAAAGTAGGGTGTGGGGGGTGCAGCCCCCACATGGGGGTGCTGGAAGGCTTGCCCCCTGCATAATTATGTTTAGTGTGTTTTTTTTTTAATTTAGTTTTTATTTTTATTTTTCTGCGAAAGTGCATTTTCGATATAATGCACTTTCGCAGAAGTCAGTTATCGGAAGTACGGTTTGATGAACCGTATTTTCGATAATACAACATAGACCCATATATATATATATATATATATATATATATATATATATATATATATATATGGGTTCACTTCAGTTCACTGAACTTTCAATTCACTGACTTTCATTTCACTGGCACCATTTCACTGAAATTCATTTCACTGAAACTTCATTTCACTGAAAGTTCATTTCACTGACAACTATTATTAGCAATAAAATGGAATATTCCCCCTTCCACACTGTAGTGCGACCCTGGAGTTAGAATATATAGTTAGGGGGTGGGGCAGAGCCCCCATCGGAGTGTGTGTGGGCAGCCCCCACTTACTTTTCTTTTACTAAGCAATATTATATCAAAACGTAAGAATATCATATGAAATGATATATATATATATATATATATATATATATATATATATATATATATAAATGTAAAGACTTACAAGAGTGCTAGTGTTAGCTAAGGATAAATATGGTCACTGTATACAGATAGGTCCAGGTGTTAACTGTGAAGAATGGCAGCATGTTCTTGATAATAGTGCTAGACTGTACAGTACTACCACCAATGCCTTTGTCCACTGTATATGAAGATAATTTTTTGGTATGATACTTAAAACTTCAGACTGCTTTCAGTATTTTCAGAGAGTAAGCCAACAGAATCAAGTAACATGTGAAAATGAAATAATATAAAAGATGGTATACAAGTCGTACACAGTATTTGAATGTTCAAATCTATGCTGAATATAGAGGATTATGATTGTGTCTCCAGTCATAACCAGCTTATTATGTGTTTGAGGCTTGGATGCCAAGAAATTCACCTCGAGGTAAATCTTGGTATCTACGTTGAGAACACAGAATAAAGGATTATGATCTGAGACCTGATTATGATTCTTTGTAGTGCATGGTTATTTATCTGCTCCATGTACTACTATTTACAAAAGAAAAAAATTACTAAATGTTTTGCATGTTTTCAAAGCTGTAAAGGACTTCATGAATGCTGTCAGAAAGGCAGCTAACACATCTTATAGTTAGGAAAGCTCGAGACAGATTATTCGTGCAAACTGCAGGCAGAAAGAAATTTGTGTTTAATTGTACTACTGTAGCCTGATGACTGAAACTAGCTGATTTAACGGCCTAACATTATACCCGATGTTACCAAGTGAAACAGAATTGCTTAACAAGCATTAGGATTGTATCTCATGCTATAGAAGCACTTAATAGATTTCTTTTTTTTTTTTCAAAATATCAGAGTATCACCACTACCATTCACTATATGATTATGTTTGCTGTGCGGATCCATTAATACATCTATGTAACAAAGAAACTATAACTTGTACGATTTTGCCTGGACAGGATCTGCCTTAAGGACAATATAAAGTAAGACACTTTTCTTATTGCAATTATTTTTTTTTCTTGGTTAATAGTGATACAGAACTTCACAAGTCTCTTGGTCTGATCATACACAAAAGAATGTCTGCAATGAGTTTGGAATTCTGGGATCAGCCCAGGCTACTGATAAGGCTTTCCATGAACTGCAGGCTTATTGATGAGTGTGGAATGTTTTTCTTTTTTCATATGCAGAGGGGTATTCTGTGTCATAAACTAAATGGTAATAGACTCATTGATATACATGTAGTCATCATCACACACAATCTTGTTTTCTCTTAGGTGCTAAGTGCTCACCTACTTCATGAATTACACACAGGGCTAACAGCAGTAGATGCTGATGAATCTAGTTTCTCTTCTTCATTTCATTAATTCAGTTATTCAGTGTCTCCGGTTATCAGAAAAAAGATGCAACAATTATAGCATAGGTTCAAGGACTTTGGTAAGTTTGTGAATGTTCTCACCTATGTCTGGAATGCAGTACAGCTTCTCTGCAAGAAACCAGTAATACATTTCTTTAATGTGCAATCTGTCCTGCAGCAAACTTATTTTGCCAACATTGCTTAGCAGTGTGCTATAACTCATTCAAAACTCGCTATTGCCAGCTGCCAAATGGTTGTAAAACTACATAATCATAAATCAGGTTGTTCATCCATGCAGGCCTGCACTAATAAAAGGCACAGCATATGTATCTTCATTTAAACATTTCCTCTTCACTAAGAAATGCCAGATTAAATGCAAACAGGCAGAATGTTAGCAAAATGGGGACAAACAATTTATTCATCTAAATTAAAATGATATTACACACACAGCAAAATCATGATTTCAGAGACACAGATTTAGTATTGAGTTATTTTAGATTAATATGATTTTTGTTTCATTTTAATGTAAACAGCATTAGTTTACTCTTGCAAAGCAACAAATATATGTTTTATTGATTTCTTATAAGGTATTCTTAATGTGACTTTGAAGATCAACAGGGGACGTTCTTCATGCTGTGTGTTTGAGTCACCTTGAAGGTACCACAGTAGCTCCACTTGTAATCACATGTAAAAAGGATGACCTATGTGACATTAAGACACATATCTTATTACATATTCATAAATGTTGTTTCCCTTGAGCAATATTGTACCTTGCTGTAGTATCAGTAGAGATTATATGTCGCTTCAGCTAGAGATGTCTATACATAGCTAATTACTCATGTCACTAAGGACCTTGGACTGTTTTTCAAGCATTCAAAAAGTTGCATATTTCTGCATAACTACTCAAGATTTGGTTGCTTGCAAAAAGTAAGACAGGGTAAGAATAAAGTTTTAGCTTCCTAACAGTGAGGCTGAAAAAGCTTTCCTTTGTAGCGTGTGTACATTTTATTCTTTTGAAAAGCATATACACAAGGTCAATGTTAGTTATGGCATTGCTCTGAAAAAAACAGTATTATCTCATAGCATACCTTCTGCACAAGGTAAATTTAGTGACATTTGTATTTTGTACATAACTGGGTAATGGCCACTGAGCATGTGGTTTACATATTTATATGCTCCGTATTATTAAAACCACTACTTTGTGTGCGGGCAATGAATACAAAAGTAAAAGAGACACTTGATGGATACCCATTTCTGATTGGTTAGTGAAACAGTTCTTAATTTTTATTTGTTTCCTTATTTCCTTTTTTACTTGAATTGTCTTAAATTGGTAGGCCATCTTGAGACTAGAAGCCCATGTTAAGGCATGAACCAAGAGCACAATGAATTTAATTGACTAATTCAGCGTCACTCACTTTGCAGATGTACCAAGTTGTACCCAGTTATATTTTTTTTACTCTTATAGTCACTATTTTGTGGCTCAGACCCTTAATCTCTATATTCTACAACTTAAGTTTGGGGAATGGTATATTTCTTCAACGATTTGTATAGGAAAAAGACAGACCCTAGAATGCAACAAAGGGATAGCAGCAACTTCTGCACGGAATATGGCCGCAGAGTGATTCAGTAAACAAGGCTGGGGGGCATGCACGAGCCTGCTAGCACTATTCTGGCATGGACACCACTGAATAATGTTAATTACCTCATTTGCTGGTGAAAAACATGCAAATGAGGTAAATTAGCAATTCAATAAGCAGGCAGGCATCTGTGCCAGAACAGTGTCCGTTGCAGAAATGTATTCGGTTACTGACTGTGTACATTTCTGCAGAAATCAAAACGGGGGCATGACAGCTCAAAGGAAACCATGAAACTGTGTAGGAGCTATAAGGCAGTGGTGTAAGCAGGAGAAGCAGCTGACTTGAAAAGGGTGTGTGTCATGCTTGGTGTAAGCACATTGGAGCTCCATGGCTTCCATTTGAGCTTAGCTAAGCACAGCTAATCAAGGAGGTGTGTCTGAGGCTGTATTTACTTATTCCATGAAATGAGGAGCGTGTTCACATCCAGGCGAGGGACATTTCTGCTTAAAACTGTTTACTTTAGCTAACCGGGTTTGCAAGGAATGCACCGGGTCTTAAACAAGCAAAAAAAAATGTAAATAGCAGAACTGTTTACATTTAGGAAGTGAGTCCGCCTGCTTAAAAGGGGTGGAAACGGGAAGGGAAAAAAAGAAAAAAAGAAAACAAATGGGAAATAACAGAATAAAAGCAATCAAGTACAAATAATATAGCTGGCAGGTGTAATGCATCATAGTCAGCCAATCATACAGGCAGCATCTGCAGCACAACAGTATAAACTATGCAAACACCTTACATTCTGTTTTTTCCCACAAACTCTGCATCATTGGTGTACACACTCTGGGGAATTTTAACCGACAAAAAGTTAGGGGCTGCTGTCACTTTAATACAACAGTATGTGCTAGAGGCGGAGGTCAGCGAGGAGGATAATGCTGACAACTGCCCCAGACTGAGGAGGAGAAGGAGAAGAGTGTTCAGTCCCAGAGTAACCTACCAGGGGCTACATGATCTGGAGACAGTAAAGTGCTACAGGGTGGACAGGGATATACTCCAGCAACTCATCGAGCTGTGCCAGTCTACCTCAGACCCAGAGCCAACAGAGGGGAACCAATCCCAGTGAATACCATGGTATGTGTAGACTTAAGAATACTAGCTACAGGTACTTTCCAAAGACCGACTGGGGACATCATGGGGGTCTAACAGGCATCTGCATCCAGGGTACTCCACCAGTTCTTGGATGCTATGCTATTCCATACCGGTAAGCACATTTACTTCCCCAGCACCCATGAGGAGAGGATCAGCAATATGCACCTCTTCCACTGTGTAGCAGACTACCCAGAGGTCCTGGGTGCCATAGACTGCACACACATCCATATCAAAGCACCAGCTGGTGAACAGTGTAGGGTCTACCTAAACCACAAAGGCTTTCACTCCATCAGCTGCCAGGTCATGTGCAATGCCTGGGCATTATCATTAATGTGTGTGCTGGCAGCCCTGGAAGCTATCATGACTCACACATCTGGCATTCATCACAGCTGTATGAGGGATTTTCCAGAGGGGACATCCCGTATAAACCAGGATAATCATAGAGCATGTGTTTGGGATGCTCAAGTCACAGTTCTGCTGCCTTGACATATCTGATGGAGCATTATATTCCTCTCCAGCCACATGTGCACATATGTTCAGAGTATGTGTCATGCTACACAATATGATCCTGCAGAACAAACTGCAACAGGAAAAGCACAGGGAAGTGCCACACAGTCCTCACCATTGCCAAGGTCCCCACAGGCACATAGGGACTCAGAGGAGGAACCCTCTGAGCCAGCTCCTGTAGGCAGATGGAGGCATGTCTAGTGTGCCCTGTCCTTGGCAAAGAGGCAATGCATAGCACACACACTGACACTGTAGGGACCCAGGGACTGACACCTCTCTCCAACTTGCACACACAGTAAAATGGATGCCACACACATCACACTACCTCTAGCTTACCATGTATAGGCAGTGTACTGCGTGCCTCCGACATAGGCAGCCCTCAAGCACTGTCTTCACAACTGCCGCAGGCACAAGGTAAGTCAGTCTTCTTAACAATAAATGAATGGAGTAGTATGTTCTTGTAGCATATCTATGATATTGCTGCATGCATGCAAGGGAATGGAGTGGCCTACTGAAATAGCAGCAGACAGCTGAAAGCTATGTGGGACACCAGGAAATCTTTGACCAATACTGGCTTCCCCACACTATGCAGTAGTACCCAAGGTGACAAATCCCACTGCAGTATATATGGGGGGGCAACTAACGGGGGGGTCATAGGTCACAGGTATGGATGGCAGTGTGGGGGTCCCATACTCACCCCTCAGCCTCACCCAGAAAGTTAGTTATACAAAACCATTAAGAAATGTCTGGCAAATGCCCAGAAATGGCAACAATGATGAAATATCCCCTACAGACTTTACCCATTGATAGTATAGCAGGTCTTACAGTTGCAGTAAGGCTCTGAAGGGTAAGAAGTCTGAAACTCAAATTATGCCATTACAATCTGACCTGTGGTGTTTAGTGATATGACTCTAGTCTCCAAGACAGGGCACAATACTATGCTAAATGGAACCAAAATATAAAGCAAATATCAACACAATCTGTGCAAATGTGTACAGTTGACAGGTTTGCCACCCCCCCCACACACACACACATATTCCCATAGAACTACAGTAACATGTATGTTTGTAGGGAAATAGCAGCAGACCATAGATTGCCAGGCCTGTCCCAATAAACCTGGTAACTTGTTGCATGCCCACAATATGCAGGGGTCAATGAGTTATGTATATGTCTGGTTAATACTGTCAGGATGTGGCCAGCACTTACTCCTGGCTGTTGTGTCATAGTGGCCTAGGTACAGTGCTGTCTTTGACAGGCCCATGTTCCAAGAACTGCAGTCCCAAGTATTTTGCATGTCAGCTACACCTACGGTAAGAGCTGTACACACTGTCCAGATGTCAATATCTGTTAATGCAAGAAAGCTGTACAGTTCATGGACAGGGGACCACACATATGGATAGTACACAGCTTGGAGTAACCTACACAGTGTCTACCATAACTCTCAACTGTACAAACTGATTGCAGAATGTCCAGAGGTTTGCATCATAATTGTGGTCTGTATAACATGAAATAGTGGTTATCGGGCATTAAATTGGCAAATCAAGTAAGGCTAATGTCAGTAAATAATGACAGATTGGAGTGTCATACTTCTTACCCTACAGAAACACACATGCTAATTCAAAACCTGCTCCTGAATCACATTTCTATGTTTGTAAGGCCAATGCTTAAAAATGGTCCCTATATTTAGGCTTCTATCCCCCAATCGCATATGGCTTTGTCCAGATATCTGGCTCTAAGAAGTTGAGAGGTATAGTGCCTAATAGGACAGCAGGTACCTGAATGTCAGTGTACTGCCAGTGTATAAAAGGCTGCCACCTTTCTGTGTCAGCACTGACAACATGTCACTGGCCAACAGCCATACCTCTGGAATGACACAGGTTGTCACAGAAAGAGCACAAGTAAGGCATGTATAGCTGTTCTGCTTGTCCTAACATTGCATTTGCCTGCCAGCTATTTGCAAAACAAAAAAGGCAGGGTCATATCAAAACAGCAATGGCAGACAGTGTGGAACAGACGTCAAACCCATAAGAGCAAACAAGCAATTACCAAATTGGTCTCCAAACTGTCTGTGTTTGGCAGAACATTATTAACACCCTGTCCCCATGTGTGGGCCTTTTTCTGACTGTCATATTTGGGCCTGTCCAGATTTCTGTCTGTGATGGTATGACAGCTAGGCCCACATGTTGACTCATAATAACATATAACAACACAAACCGTCTAAGGACCACAGCAAATGGACTGGTACAATGATAGACAACCTGCTAAACAGGTGTGAAGTCCACAACCCTGTGTGCGATGTAATGGCATGTACCCCACCCACATCTGAATTACAAATGGATAACAGCGGCCGCTGTGGCCAAAGCCTGTAACCAGACTACAGAAGGACAAAGAGACACACATAAGGGGAAGGGGAACCACTGGCTGGACAAATGGAGAATGTGCACACCAGAACAGATTGTGCAGTAACATAGGTGCCATACAGTGTAAGGGTCAGTAAACATCACCTGCAAATACATAACACACACCCATGTAAGTGGAGGTCTGCAACAATACAAAACCCAAACAATGGACACTTCAGAGGCAAAACTCACATGAAAACTCCACAAACCAACACACCACAGACCATGTAGACTCCATACACCAGGGTATTGCTAACACTAAGGCCATACTACAAACCCCAAACACCTACCCTACACAGATAGGCTAACAGCACTGTCCCTCTACCCTGTTCCATACAGACACTGTTGAGGTGAACCTTGTCTTGCATACAAAGCAATCCAGACCCTGCCTTGATGGGACTGTTGCACATCTGGAACTCAAGGCCCAGTCCATCAACCTGTAGGTGCAGCATCAACCTGGGCTGTGATATCAGTATGGCTTGTTGTTGTGACAGATATATGTACCACACACTCCCCTATCTGTGGAATATACTCCCTGTCAACAGCAAGCCAAGTGCCTCAATACCCCTACTGATGTGCTCCCTGTATAAGTGCACAGGAAACACAACATACAGTCATGTGATCCCACCTGTGTTGCTGCTGGACAGGGGGACTGTGTGCTGACATGTTGTAACATGGGCTGCACTGTAGTCTCCATGGGTTATAAGGGCTTCAGGGCCAATACCCTACTAATGTCATAGCAACCTATCAACCTATACATGACTGTCTGTCAGTGGTTCACCACATTACTCTGTACTGCTCTGCCACTGACATACCTGGAAGACACAGTGCTATGTGGAATATACTACACATATAATGGACATGCCTGCACAGTAGAATGCACTCTGTACCCAAACGCATACCTCCCAAACTCTGACAGCAAGACATCTGTACAAGGGCATAAATAAAAGTGGGACAATGGCACAATAAGCATGTGTTGAAATATTCCCCTTACATACTAAGAAAGTTGGTAGGATAAGGTGTTTTGCACTAGCAAGAATTGTCTGAAGGTTATGAAGTCTGAAACACTAATGTCTGCCATTAATTTGTAACATCAGTCTTCAATTATATGCAACAAACCTGCCATAAAAACACAAATTTATGTAGACTGGACAAAACTTCTAGACAAACACCTGGACAATCATCCAGTTGAGAAGTATGGCCACACCAGGATATGACTTTTCAGGTAAGAAGAATACCACACAAGCAGGAGATCCCCAGCCAGCATATCACCAAGGTGCTGGACTGTTTACACAGCTTCATCAGTCAACCGGCTGTAGCCACACCTCTCAAATGACCTTTTTGGGCAAGAATGTATATAGTGGGGTTCATAATATTGATCTGGGCATCACACATTTTGTATTCCTCTGGTAAAGCACTGTGATGATTTGAGGATGTCTGTCACTAGATAATGACACAATACATTGCAGTGTCAGACTTCAGATATGTCAGAAAATGTTTACTAAAACAAACCGAGTACCTCTAGGAAAGTCTTGTTTACTTTTGAGAGGTATGGCTGTAGCATACACAACCCCAGACCGGAGTACAAATATCTCTAGAATGGAGTCCCACTCTCACTATAGAAGGTCATACTGGACATGTTTCTACATTTAGAGAATCACAGGCCATGTTGGAACCCACTTCGGACTATATAAAAGTATTTTGCATGCATGTCTTTGCATACAGACAGCTATCTACATCTTAACTGTGCCTACACACACACATCAGACAGGATTACCCTCAGTTAGCTGTAGGTGGCCCTATCTAAACAGCAGAGGCCTCCAAAGCAGACACCCAAGCAACTGCAAACTCAATACACCACACAAACAACACATAAACAACAAAATCAGTGTGCAAAGCAGTCACTGCCCTTAAGGCCAAATACAACACCAAACATACTTGTCATAGGTGACTCCATAGTCAGACACACTGACGTCCCACTCACCAGGCTGAACAAGGAGAAGGTCACGGTAAGCTGCCTATCGGGCGCTAGAATCCGCCACAACACAAGCACTCAGGTCACTCCACGGCAAGTACAAGTATGACATAGTCATTGTCCATGCTGGTGTGAACGACCTGAGACGTATCTACCTGGACTACATGAAAAGAGACATAGAGGAGCTCTCTGATTATGTAGCCCAAGCAGGTATGACCCTGACCCTGAGCAGTATCCTTCCTTCACCAAGAATGATGCCACAATATAGTGACAAGATGATCAGCTTTAACAATTGGCTTAATTTCTGGTGTCATTCAAAGGGGATCCAGTGCCTGTCTGCCTGGGATGACATGCTCGACAAACCACGCTGCTTCGCAAGGGATGGCTTGCACCTGTCACCCCTGGGATTCCGGATATTGGCTAAGGCTCTTGCCACCCCCATAGTGCCTTTTTAGGCAAGGCTCAAATTCTAAACCTACCACCCTAGAAAACAAAAACGTGAAGAAACTAAGGGTAATGCTGCTCAATGCCAGAAGTCTAAATCTCAAAATGCACGCACTCGAGGCCCTTCTCAGTATGGAGAACATCGATGTCTGTGCTGTGACTGAAACCTGGTTCAAGGCTCCTGAGAGCACCCCGGCACTATCAGGTTTTATCTCATATCTTGCGTTCCGGCCCCAAAACCCGGACCACACCACAAAAGGAGGGGGGTGTATCCATATTCATCAAGGATGCCCACACCTCCAGGTTGGTGGCTACGCACGAAGCATCGGAAACCATCCAGATGCAATTAACCATAGGCAAAACTGCTCTACAATTTGTAGCATGCTACAGGCCACCCTCTCAAACTCAGGAAACCCACACAGCCTTCCTGAAGACACTGGAGGGTATAAATGTATCACCAAACACCATCATATTGGGTGACTTCAACTACCCGAATATAGACTGGGAACATTACTCAAGCCCAAACTTTCTAGCCCAAAGGTTCCTGGAGTTCATAAATTCAAATGCCATGGAACAACTTGTCACCGTCCCCACAAGAGGAGAAAATATACTAGATCTCATCATCACGAACATGGGGACAAAATGCTCCACACCGGAAGTATATCCCTCATTGGTGAGATCAGATCATAAACTAATCTCACTAGAAATCCACATCCTGCCCCACCCCAAACAAAAGACCACAGTGAAGAACTTCTCTAAAGCAAACTTCACACTACTCAAGACAGGTGTGGTATCCTTCAAGGCCCCGAGCCAATGGAAACCAAAACCCAAGCTGTGGAAGCCCTTACAAATGCCTTCTATGAACACCTTCAGGACTGCATGGATCAGGCAATCCCAAATAAAACCAAGACTCTTTCCACTAAGGGCAACGTCCAGTCTGGTGGACCCCAGCCATAAACAAACTTTACAATAAGAGGAGAAAGCTATTACATGATTGAGCAAAATCCCAAAAAGGGAAGGCATCTTTGATCAGCACTAGCAAGAAACTACGATCCCTCATAAAATTATCCAAGGCCAACTTTGAGAGAAAAATTGCCATAGATTCAAAGACAATCATAAGGCCTTCTTCAGCTATGTCAGAAACCTGGGTGGAAACTCCCAGATATGCTCAGAATTAGTCCAAAATGATACAAAATCACTGAACCCACAGACATTGCCAACATACTGGCAGATAGGTTCAGCAAACTGGACCCCCTCTCCCCAAAAGGAGAGATAACTATCCCAACTGAGAGTATCCTCCCAGACATCTCAAATGCGCAGGTGAAAGCTGCTCTCTCTAAAGCTAAAAACACAGCATCAATGGGACCGAATGGGGTCCCCGGCTGTGTGCTACATGAACTCAATGAAGAACTAAACCCGCACATAAGGCAGCTGTTTAATCTTAGCCTCACCACAGGATATGTGTCCAAGGAGTGGCGTACGGCAACTGTGGTCCCACTCCATAAAGGCGGTGCCTCTACGGACCCTGGTAATTACCACCCCATAAGCTTAACAAGCCTGGTCTGCAAAGCTATGGAGAGGATCATAATGGAACTCATAAACAAGGACATAGGGGACTTGCAGACCTTGGACCCAACCCAATTTGGCTTTGTCAAGGGCAGATATTGCCTTTTGAACTTGGTCGACTTCTTCGAAACAGTCACCAAGGCCATTGATGAGGGAAAGGCAGTCCATACAGCCTACCTTGACCTTGCAAAAGGTTTCGACACAATACCTCACTCGGGTATTATAGAGAAACTTACCAGCTTAAATGTAAACCCATATGTCACAAGATGGGTTGCAAACTGGCTAAAAGACAGAACCCACAGGGTTAGAGTTGCTGGAGCCATGTCAGACTCCAAGCCGGTTACAAGTGGAGTCCCACAGGCTCAGTCCTTGGCCCTATTGTTCTGCATCTACTTCTCAGAAGTACAGGCAAACATAGGAGGACTATGGCTGACAAAGTTTGCGGATGACTGCAAACTGGGTGCCATAGTGGATAGTACATCGGACACAGACATCCTTCAGAGGGTCTCACGGAAACTGATAGCTGGTGCCAGAGCCATGGCCTGAAGTTAAACACAAAAAGTGTATAGTCATACCCTTCGGGAAAAACAAGGTAACCCCAAGCTACCATATAGGTGGCAACCCACTAAGCACAGAAGAGGTTATCAGGGACCTGGGGACCCAGGTTGACAGTGGCCTCTCATTTGACGCTCACGTTGCTAAAGTGGTTCAAAGACCTTCTACATTGCCCACCTGATCATGAAGGGATTCACATCCAGATCAAGTGAGGTCATTGTACCCTGTACTCTTCACTTATCAGACCAATGATCGAGTACAATGCCCCATTCGGGATGTATCTCACCCGACACCTGCAGCAATTGGAGAGACCCCAAAAGTTCCTCACCAAAAGGATAAAGGGACTCCAAAACCTGTCATATGCTGCCAGACTGAAGAAACTCCAACTCTATTCAGTTGCATACCGTCTGCTCAGAGGTGACCTGTGCCTGACATACAAGGCCATGACCAACCCGAATTAATGGACATGCTCCACCTCAAAAATCCAAATCCACCAAAACCACTAGAGCAAGAGACTTAAACCTTAGCACGGATATAAATAGGACGTGCTGGAGGGATAGATTTATCACCCAGAGACTCCCCATGCTGTGGAATAAAATCCCAGTCCATGTGAGGCAGAGCACCTCACTGGCTCTGTTCAAGAGAAATCTTGACCGGTGGATGGGAGATCGTAGGTTTAACCCGGGAATCATCTCTGTGTCACTACTGGACAGAGGCACAACAAACTAATGGGCACAGTATTTCTAACATAAGGGGCGGCATAAGCCACATAACTTTGGGCTAGGCTTATAAATGCCCTAGGGCAGTTAGCCTAGTATAAACCTATGAACCTATGAACCTATATGACATCTGCATCTGTTGCATGTGATACACAGACATATATATGGGCAACAGATGACAAAATGTCAAGCATACACACACATCGATGTGGGGAAGAGAGAGACAGACAAAGATAGAAAGAGAGAGAGACACGGGGCACACAGAGAGTGAGTCATACACAGGGATACCCTGAATTGCATAGGGTGATGTCCTGCTGCGGAGAGTGGCATACTAGTTGTAACCTGTTGCATATGCCAGCATGAAGGCAAGCTCCATTGTGTAGTAGTACTGAGGTTGGGGTTATAATATCACATCATGTGTGTGTGTGTGTGTGTGTGTGTGTGTGTGTGTGTGTGTGTGTGTGTGTGTGTGTGATAGAGGAGCTCTCTGATTATGTAGCCCAAGCAGGTATCACCCTGACCCTGAGCAGTATCCTTCCTTCACCAAGAATGATGCCACAATATAGTGACAAGATGATCAGCTTTAACAATTGGCTTAATTTCTGGTGTCATTCAAAGGGGATCCAGTGCCTGTCTGCCTGGGATGACATGCTCGACAAACCACGCTGCTTAAGGGATGGCTTGCACCTGTCACCCTGGGATTCGGATATTGGCTAAGGCTCTTGCCACCCCATAGTGCCTTTTTAGGCAAGGCTCAAATTCTAAACCTACCACCCTAGAAAACAAAACGTGAAGAAACTAAGGGTAATGCTGCTCAATGCCAGAAGTCTAAATCTCAAAATGCACGACTTTCGAGGCCCTTCTCAGTATGGAGAACATCGATGTCTGTGCTGTGACTGAAACCTGGTTCAAGGCTCCTGAGAGCACCCGGCACTATCAGGTTTTATCTCATATCTTGTGCCCCAAAACCCGGACCACACCACAAAAGGAGGGGTGTATCCATATTCATCAAGGATGCCCACACCTCCAGGTTGGTGGTACGCATCAAGCATCGGAAACCATCCAGATGCAATTAACCATAGGCAAAACTGCTCTACAATTTGTAGCATGCTACAGGCCACCCTCTCAAACTCAGGAAACCCACACAGCCTTCCTGAAGACACTGGAGGGTATAAATGTATCACCAAACACCATCATATTGGGTGACTTCAACTACCGAATATAGACTGGGAACATTACTCAAGCCCAAACTTTCTAGCCCAAAGGTTCCTGGAGTTCATAAATTCAAATGCCATGGAACAACTTGTCACCGTCCCCACAAGAGGAGAAAATATACTAGATCTCATCATCATGAACATGGGGACAAAATGCTCCACACCGGAAGTATATCCCTCATTGGTGAGATCAGATCATAAACTAATCTCACTAGAAATCCACATCCTGCCCCCACCCCAAACAAAAAAGACCACAGTGAAGAACTTCTCTAAAGCAAACTTCACACTACTCAAGACAGGTGTGGTATCCTTCAAGGCCCCCGAGCCAATGGAAACCAAAACCCAAGCTGTGGAAGCCCTTACAAATGCCTTCTATGAACACCTTCAGGACTGCATGGATCAGGCAATCCCAAATAAAACCAAGACTCTTTCCACCAAGGGCAAACGTCCAGTCTGGTGGACCCCAGCCATAAACAAACTTTACAATAAGAGGAGAAAGCTATTACATGATTGAGCAAAATCCCAAAAAGGGAAGGCATCTTTGATCAGCACTAGCAAGAAACTACGATCCCTCATAAAATCATCCAAGGCCAACTTTGAGAGAAAAATTGCCATAGATTCAAAAGACAATCATAAGGCCTTCTTCAGCTATGTCAGAAACCTGGGTGGAAACTCCCAGATATGCTCAGAATTAGTCCAAAATGATACAAAAATCACTGAACCCACAGACATTGCCAACATACTGGCAGATAGGTTCAGCGCAAACTGGACCCCCCTCTCCCCCCCAAAAGGAGAGATAACTATCCCAACTGAGAGTATCCTCCCAGACATCTCAAATGCGCAGGTGAAAGCTGCTCTCTCTAAAGCTAAAAACACAGCATCAATGGGACCGAATGGGGTCCCCGGCTGTGTGCTACATGAACTCAATGAAGAACTAAACCCGCACATAAGGCAGCTGTTTAATCTTAGCCTCACCACAGGATATGTGTCCAAGGAGTGGCGTACGGCAACTGTGGTCCCACTCCATAAAGGCGGTGCCTCACGGACCCTGGTAATTACCACCCCATAAGCTTAACAAGCCTGGTCTGCAAAGCTATGGAGAGGATCATAATGGAACTCATAAACAAGGACATAGGGGACTTGCAGACCTTGGACCCAACCCAATTTGGCTTTGTCAAGGGCAGATATTGCCTTTTGTACTTGGACTTCTTCGAAACAGTCACCAAGGCCATTGATGAGGGAAAGGCAGTCCATACAGCCTACCTTGACCTTGCAAAAGGTTTCGACACAATACCCCACTCGGGTATTATAGAGAAACTTACCAGCTTAAATGTAAACCCATATGTCACAAGATGGGTTGCAAACTGGCTAAAAGACAGAACCCACAGGGTTAGAGTTGCTGGAGCCATGTCAGACTCCAAGCCGGTTACAAGTGGAGTCCCACAGGGCTCAGTCCTTGGCCCCCTATTGTTCTGCATCTACTTCTCAGAAGTACAGGCAAACATAGGAGGACTATGGCTGACAAAGTTTGCGGATGACTGCAAACTGGGTGCCATAGTGGATAGTACATCGGACACAGACATCCTTCAGAGGGGTCTCACGGAAACTGATAGCTGGTGCCAGAGCCATGGCCTGAAGTTAAACACAAAAAAGTGTATAGTCATACCCTTCGGGAAAAACAAGGTAACCCCAAGCTACCATATAGGTGGCAACCCACTAAGCACAGAAGAGGTTATCAGGGACCTGGGGACCCAGGTTGACAGTGGCCTCTCATTTGACGCTCACGTTGCTAAAGTGGTTCAAAAGACCTTCTACATTGCCCACCTGATCATGAAGGGATTCACATCCAGATCAAGTGAGGTCATTGTTCCCCTGTACTCTTCACTTATCAGACCAATGATCGAGCACAATGCCCCATTGGGATGTATCTCACCCGACACCTGCAGCAATTGGAGAGACCCCAAAAGTTCCTCACCAAAAGGATAAAGGGACTCCAAAACCTGTCATATGCTGCCAGACTGAAGAAACTCCAACTCTATTCAGTTGCATACCGTCTGCTCAGAGGTGACCTGTGCCTGACATACAAGGCCATGACCAACCCGGAATTAATGGACATGCTCCACCTCAAAAAATCCAAATCCACCAAAACCACTAGAGCAAGAGACTTAAACCTTAGCACGGATATAAATAGGACGTGCTGGAGGGATAGATTTATCACCCAGAGACTCCCCATGCTATGGAATAAAATCCCAGTCCATGTGAGGCAGAGCACCTCACTGGCTCTGTTCAAGAGAAATCTTGACCGGTGGATGGGAGATCGTAGGTTTACCCCGGGAATCATCTCTGTGTCACTACTGGACAGAGGCACAACAAACTAATGGGCACAGTATTTCTAACATAAGGGGCGGCATAAGCCACATAACTTTGGGCTAGGCTTATAAATGCCCTAGGGCAGTTAGCCTAGTATAAACCTATGAACCTATGAACCTATATGACATCTGCATCTGTTGCATGTGATACACAGACATATATATGGGCAACAGATGACAAAA
>NC_056732.1:1180843264-1180870764 GCF_019279795.1 Protopterus annectens
CAAAGGAGCCATTGTACTTGGTAATGGATCTGATAAGGGTGGAGCACAGGGATGTAGTGGCCTTCTGGTTCCTGGATGACATACCCATATTTGTGAGGTCAGCCAGGTAGACAGCCTTCTGTACAATGGTGCCCACATGGTGGGAAACTGTCAGTTTGCTACCAACCTTGGTGCACAAGTCACCTCACAGCATGATCACTACATTATTACTATCATAATTAGTGTGGATGACATCTGCCACAGCAGGGAGAATGATGCATCTCCTGGCATTCAGTTTGTAGCAATGCTTTTTGCGCCAGTCATTAATTGGGGGAGGGCCTCTTGAGGGATGCTCACATCAGTAGGGGAATGTAAGACAGTGCTGAGCTTGCAATCATCTGTAAACCTGGTCACCCACAGACTACTGCTTTTGTCCTGTATCTCAGATACATATATCTCAAACAGTAGAGGCCCCCAGACTGATCCTTGGGGTACACTGCTTTGGAAGACTGCATTACTAGAGGGGGGATATACTACTTTAACCGAGTGGGTACTATCATTGAGCCAGTTAGCTACCCATCTGGTAGCATACAGGTTGATGCCTAACTGTGTAGGCATATGCATCCTGACTGCCTGAGGATTACTGTGAGAGAACTGGAGTAGGTGAAGGTAGGCATTGTTCATCATCTTCCCCTTGTCCTTGTATTTGTTGACCACTTCAGAGAAGTCAGCCAATTTTAACAGGCCTGATCTCCTTTTGACAATGTCACACTGTGTGGGCTCAGGCATTTTGAGTTTGCCAATATCCTTGTTCATAATGTCCTTGATATAGCCTTCCAAGCCCTTGCAAAGCAGGCTAATTAGGCTGACGTGCATATGATTGGCTGGGTCGGTGGATTACTCCACCTTTGTGTATAGGGATGAATGTGGCTGTCCTCTGTGCAGATGGGATGACACCAGTGCTCAAGCTTTGGTTGACTACAGTGCATAATGGATCTGAGAGCTCATGCCTGAGTTCATGTAGGATGCAGCCAGAGATGGTGTCAGGCCTATGGAGACTTCTGTGTGTTGCCGTTGAGAAGGCGTTATGGACCTGCTTCCTGATGATGAGGGGAGGGGGGCAGGTGCAGTGCATGCACATGTGTATTGATGGGGGGACGGGGGAGTGATGTTTACACTTCACCTGTTTGCAGCAGGTTGCCTATATCTATGCCATATGTGTATGTGGTGTTATTGACCAACACTACAGAGCAGATGTGTGTGTTGCCTCTGGGATTACAGACATATGTGTGGAAGGCCTATTGATTATCCTTGGTGGATGTGTCCAATTTCCACTCAAAGATAGCCTTTGGGTAATACACCTGTGACCTTATTTGCTTGTACAGACCAAGGTGAAATTGCTTCCAATAAGGCACCTGTTCCTTCTTGGCCTTGTCCAGCAATTATTTCCAACTATTATGGTATTTGTGTAATGCTGCTGTCCACCACAGATGTTTACCCTACCCTGAGAGAGTTGATGTTGTCCTGTCAGGTATTGCTGAGTCCATACAGCTATGTAGGTGCTCACATAGTATTGAGGTGTGAGCCTGGACACTATTGCTAGTTCCAACTGATATGATGTTGGCTGTAAAGCTACTTCTACCTGCTCTGAGGAGATTTATACTCATTTGTATAAAGTTCATTTTGTTTGACCCTGACAAGGGGGGAGTAGGAGATATAGTGACCTGAACAGTGATGGCTATGTGGTCAGATCTTACCAAGGAGGATGACACTGTAGGAGTGCTACAGTGGCTACTCATGTTGCTTAGGACCAAGTACAGGATATTTCCACCTGTTGTAGGAGTGTTGACCAGCTCATCCACTGCATTGCCATTGGCAAAGCTGAGGAATCTCTGTGCATTCATGTTCAGGTGGCATAGCTCATGCACACTATGGCTGGGCAGTTGAAATCACCCAGGAGCAGGGTAGACAAATGAATCATAACAGATTCCAGCAAGTCCCAATAGGTGTGGTGGGCGTCCATAGTCATGGTTGAAGGCCTGTAACTTGCTATGATTTGAGTAGGTGTTTTGTCAACTGTTAACTGCACTAGGGATGTCTCCCATGCCTAATACTGTTTGGCCAGCCTGGAGGTGTGTATGTGTATGATAATGTTTAACACTCCACCTCCTGCATCTTTGCATCCCTCCATTTGGAGTTTAAACCTATGATGGGATGAGTAACCTGGCAAGGTTAGTGTGCTCTCCACAGCTACAAAGCAGCTGTCAGTGACTGCACACAAGTCTGCATCCTACAGGACAAAGTATACTTGCATTGACATGGGATTCATGCTAAAACACCTAGCTCCTGTTAGAGCAAGACATCTGAACAAAGGTACACATCACTGGTGGGCAAAGGCTGAAAAATAGTGTCACTTTATGAATCTAGCTAAAACACACTTAGTTGCCAGCAAAGACAGTGTTGCATTCACAGGTCTACTCTGCAGGATATGACATCTGACAATCAAATGTATGCTATTATGTTATGACTTTAGCCTTTAATGGATTGCCAGGGATGTGCCAGACAATTTTATTTTATTTTATTATTTTACATTTGTTGACCGGGCTAGTCCAACTGGATATATGTCCATTTTCAGTGGAGGCCCGGGGAGAAAAGCTCCACACTTCAGAATAGTATCACAACAACATAAGTACATTACTAAGATTTAGCAAATTTTACTAGTAAATACAGTTTAGCTTAAGAGTAAGGAAAAAAATCTTCTAAGCTACATATCACGTATGGATATACATACAACAAAATATAAAGTAAGTAAAACTGAGCACTATTTGAACTTTAAAAAGGTTATACAAACAATAGTGTTAGTAGAAAAGAATAACTAGTTTGTGTGAGTGAGAAGACTAGGGTCTGGAGACAGTGGAGGAAGTTAGTCTGGGTTTGCACAGGGGCATAGCCAGTGCGATTTAAGGTATGGTTTGAGTTTGGATTTAAATAGGGTAGTTGAAGGTAGGGAGCTTAGATCAGTAGGGAGGGAGTTCCAGGTTTTATCCACTGTGTTAGAGAATAGAGAGTCTCCAGACAGATTGTTGGTTTTACTTATCTTTACCATTAATTTATTTGATGAGCGCAGGGTCTTTAGGTTATTGTAGGGGGTGATTAGATTAGTTAGTATTGGAGTAGATGTAGGATGAAATAGTATCTTATGGTCAATAGTTAGCTGGTTTGATAGAATACGATTTGGCAATTCTAACCACCCTAGTTGATTAAGATTGTTACAATGATGGGTTCTATAGGTAGACCCAGTTGCAAATCTAGCAATATTATTGTAGGAGCTAGCCAACTTGTTCAGATTGCTTTTGCCTAGTTTGGTATAGATAGGGGATGCATATAGTAGGGTTGAGATAAGGTGGGTCCAGGCAATGGTGGTCCTGGCTAGTGGGGTAAGAAAGGTTTTGATCCTATAGAGGGAACCTAGTTTTTTTTGTTTACTGTTTTTATAGTGTTGTTAATATGTGGCTCAAAGGTGAGGTTGTTGTCAATTAGTACTCCAAGTAGTTTTGTAGGAGAGTCTGGAGATATAATTGTACCATTGCTAGATGTGACTGTGAAATGCAGTGGGGAGGCTCTGCGGGTGGGAGTAAATAGTAGCATTTCTGTTTTTTTGGGGTTCAGGATGAGACATCGTTGAAGAAGCCAATTCTCTACTGTGTTAAATGTGTCTTGGGTTAGGGAATGCAATTGTGATAGTGAAGAGGCTGAGCATATTAGTGTGGAATCATCCACATATTGGATACAGGTGATTTGAGGTAATACAGAGTGTAGGTCATTCGTAAAACTAGAAAAGAGAAGAGGACACAATATGGAGCCTTGAGGGACACCAAGGATAGTTGGTAGGTGGGAAGACAAGTTATTCTCCCATAGTACAGCCTGTTGCCTGTTATTTAGATAGGATTGGAACCATTGTATAGCAAGTGGATCCAGTGAAAAGTTGCTAGGTATGTTTATGAGTAGCTGGTGGTTGACCATGTTGAAGGCTTTTGACAGATCAATGAAGAGGGCTGAGGAAAGAGTGTTACTATTACGGTTTTTGTTAATGACATCGGTGAAGGAAAGAAGAGCAGAAGAGGTGCTATGAAATGGTCTTAATCCATGTTGGCAGGTAGCTAATAGGTTGTTTGCTAGGAGGTGGTTTAATAGTTGTTTATGAATTCACTTCTCCATGATTTTTGCCAGAGGGGATAATATGGCTGTAGGCCTATAGTTAGAAAAATCTTTGGAATTACCTCCGTTATGCAGGGGGATGACATGTGAGATTTTCCAGATAGATGGAATAGTTCCTTCAGAAATAGTTTTGTTAATGAGGATGGATATGGGGTAGGCTATAGTTTTGGCTGCTTTTTGCAGGTATTCTGCAGGTAGTAGATCTGCAGAGAGGGTGGTGGGTTTAAGTTTCATGATAAGGGTGCAGACAAAGGATGTAGGAATGGGTTGGAATTGAAATATTGGGGGGGCTGTTAGGGATAATATTGGAAGGAGATGCAGTGTCAGGGGATAGCTGATTGGCCAAAGACTGAATGGTGTCTGTGAAGAAAGTGTTAAAAGAATTGACAATTTGGTTGGAGCTAAGGAGATTGGAGCTTGAGGGGGTGGGTGTGATTGAGGGACCTGGGTGCAAGAGTTTCTTTATACTTGACCAGAATTTTTGAGGTTTATTTTGGTGGGTTTGTTGGAGGTGGCAGTAATAGTTTCTTTTATCTGACGATATGGCTTTTTTAGTTTCATTTCTTAATTGTCTAAATAGTTGATCTGCCAGGTTATTGGTTGTATGCCAGCTAGCCCAGAGTTTGTTTCTATGGAGGATTTTTTGTTTGGTAGTTTTGGTGAGCCAAGGGGCTGGTTTAGACCTAGTTCTTACTATGCAAGTTGGGACATGGTAGTCTAGAATAGTTAAAAATTTAGAGTTAAAGTATTTAACGGCATTTTCTAATGGTAGGTGCTTCAGGGGTGACCAGCTGCAAGCTGCAAGTTCTTTTTGAAAGCTGTCAGGGCTAAATTTTTTATTACATCTTATTTTCTTATATATGGTTGGGTTTGGGGTATCAGTCTTATACCTGATTAAGAAGGTGAGTGAGTGATCACTTATATCTTCTGGGAGGGTCCCTACTTTGTAAGATTGGCTTTGACTGTTTGTCAGAATCCAATCTAGGGTGCTGTCATTATTATTATGTTTATTGGTTCTAGTGGGGACTGTAATGGTTTGTATAAAACCATGTAGGTTGATGTGGGTAGAAGGCTGTTCTGATGTGCAAGACATCCAATTTATATTAAAGTCACCAAGTATTATGGTTTCTTGTGGGTAGGTGGTGGACAGCCAACTTAAGATAGCATCTAAGGTTATGATATTGTTGCCTGGGTGAAGGTAAATTCAGATTATGTAAGTGGATTTACATTTGTTAAGTTGAACTTTAGATATAAGAATTTCTGCGTTGCTAGTTAGGGGAGGTTTAGACTCAGTGGAGGTGATTTGTAATTCAGATTTATATAGAATAGCTACTCCTTCACCTTTCTTAGAGTTACGGTCCAGTCTCAGGATGCTATAGCCAAGGGGAATAACTGTAGTATCCTGTATGGTTGGTTTGAGCCATGTTTCAGAGAGGCAGAGGATGTCAAATGAATGTACATCCATGAGGGTATGTAGGTGAGCAACTTTATTGTTTATGCTTTGAATACTGAGATGGGCTATCAGGAGAGAGTTGGAGGGTCTGTTGACTTTGTGTGCATTAGTAGAATTTGGGGTGCTAGGCTTGATGGAAGTGGTAGAATTTGGGCCTGGGTTTGGGTGTATATCACCATGAATTAGGGAGTGGACTTGTATTGCCAGAGTGAGTATTAATCCTTTACATGTTAGGTTCATGGTTTTTTTAGTTCTAGGGCTGTATTATGTGATGTGAGTGAGCCTATGAAATTTGGATGATAAATACTTTGGTGGATAGGATGTGTAATTGTGGCTATGAGGGATGATGAATGTTGGTGTGGAGGTTTGTTTCATGGGGTTATGAAAGTGTAGGTCGTTGAGGTGCTCATAGGAAGTAAGTATATAGGGTATAGCTAAAATAGGTAGAAGTGATAGTAGGAGTAATGGTTTAAAGTGTATATAGGTAGTGTTAGGTGACATTGTAAAGTGTAGTGTGTAGGAAAGTATACAGGGATGGGTGTTGATAGAGATTAAATGGTGGGAGGTAGGCTATAGCACTTTAAGGGGTTGGTCTATGTGATTGCTTGTATTGACAGGGTGTGTGGTTATTGTGTATAAATGTAGTAGCACTGGGGGCGAGTGGAATTTGGGGGCAGGGTAGGGGAGCGGAGTGAGCCCGCAGGGCAAACTGAGTGGGTAGAGCCACAGAAGGAGTGAGCTCTAGGAGAACAATCAGTGGAGAGCTGTTTGTTAAGGTAAGTGTAAGGTGGAGAAAGGTGGGATATGTTAGTCTTGATAGTAGGGATAGAGGGGGTATAGTTAACTGATACAGAGCAGATATAGGGATAGAGTAGGACTAAAACTCTACAAGCTTGAGATACTATGTTCCTGAGAGAATATTTTCAAGACAGAAAGATAGTTTAGGACAAAGGCGCCACCTAGTGGCCAATGTCGAATTAGCTACAATAGTTCCCTTTAGGAGGTAGTACATATTGGAATTGGAATTTGAGGAGAAAGGAAGAATATTATGTATTTACAAGGGTATAGGAGAGAAAGTGGGCTAGGAAGGAAAAAAAGATGGTAGTGGCTGCTGGATGCCCTAGCAGGGGCGTATACTTTAAGAGCTACAATAAATTATACAATGTTACTTCTGTTGGCAGAATTTGTATAACACATACTTTCTTCAGTTTTATTGTTCTTGAGGGTCTGCTTCACAGGGCGAGAGAAGTGGCAAAGCCTTGGTTTGGGGTGAAGATGGCAATTAGTCATAAAAAGTTGCTGGCCAACAGGACAGGGCAGGTCTACAGTTTTAGTGCCTTACGAGCAGGTAGGGCAACTGTTTGCATGAAGGGAGAGAGAAAAACAAAGAGGTTAGATAAGTAGGATGTTAAGCACAGATATTAGGTAACAAAACATTTAAGGTAAAGTACATAGTATTACAAACATGAGTTGCAATTAGTAGCTATTCTTCAATATATTGAGGTTCAAGTAAAAATACAAGGTTGGGTAGATTCATTTACATAGCAATCACATTCCACTTGCAACTAGCATTGTCATGGAGCCAACACAGTATGATTAAAAAAAAAGCTGGGCACACAAGTAGTAAATATCAAGTTATAAGGTCAGGAGCAAGGTGTATAGCTTGTGTGCGGGCAAAGGGCGGCTCAACTCAAACATGGGACATTCTTATTCAAGATAACATTTGTAACATTTGTATTGCCAATGTGAGTACGCCAACTCAGCTGATAACATTACCCTTTACAGTCTTTTAAAATTCAGAAAGACTCATATTTAGGGTGAGAATAGTTAGAGCACTATGTTAATACTGCTTTCCTGTTGTAAAGAGGGACTATTCAGCATTCAGTAGTGTTTTCATGTACAAGAGAGTCCAGAACGCATTCTAATGTGAGTCAAGGCTGAGCAGTACATGCACTACTAAATTGTGGCATTTACTACATAAAACCCTGTTTTATACAAAATAAGTCACAATACACAACTGTATGAGACATTGACTATAAATATGAGGCATGCATGTGTCAGTCTGCAAAACTCTAGAAAGTTGTCAGTATGGGAATCAGTATATAACATACAGTTCAACAGGCACATCTGTGCCTGTTGTGTACTATGCACATACCCTATATAAGTCCCTTATTTTGTAAGGCAAGCATATGTATCATAGGAGCATCCACAGGTGACATATGAATATCTACAACATCCCAGGTAGCTGGCCTAGCTGTGTCACACTCAGTATTGGACAACAGATACTCCAGTGGTAGTGATACGTGAGCTGACCTTTGCTGGGGTGACTCAGGGACCAGAGATGTGATCCATGACACTGCAGACAGGGCAAGCAGGAATGCCCACAGGTGCTGGACAGCAGCATATGGGTTCAGCAGGTCTTGTTGCAACCTAATGTTTAACTTCCTATTTGATATTATTGCATCCCCCCTTTCTGCATTCCATTATAAGCTTACATAATTGACATACCTGTTATAGTGATGAAGAGTTTCCTTAGAATAATGCATATGGTTAGGTCTGTGTAGTCATAGTCTGTCTTTGTGTAGATGGCTTCAGACCTGTGATGCATAGGCAGCAGCTTACCTTTTGTAGGTAATGCTCATGAGCAGGTGATGGCCACTTGCTACATGCATCCATCCCCCCACACCCCCCGTAACTTAAATATACCAACTCCGTGATCACACTACAGTGCGGAAGATGGAAATTGTCCCATTCCACACTGTAAACAGATAGCGGTTCCCCATGGTTGGCTTTTCAAAAGTCAATCATATGGTCACGGCCATATGAAAGTTGACTTTGTGAAAGGTCGATCATGCGAAGGGGACCCATATATATATATACATTACAAATTCCTATAGCTCAGATGCTGTAGAGGTGGGTTGCTGTGATTATAGTCCACATGGTCCTGGGTTCACGACTTTGTAGTGATGACTTTTTTTCATTCATGTTAAATGGCCATAATGCATGATATGTTTGTAAAAGCATTGCAAATTTTCACAACTCAGATGGTGTAGTGATACGTTGCTGTGGTTGTAATGTACAGTGTCCTGGGTTTGAGTCTTGTTAGGGCTGTTTATTTTGTTGCTGGGCAGAACAAGGGCTGATGGAGACAAGTGATTATGGCACTTTTAAGCAGTTGTAAGTGGGATTGCACAGTTTTGCTTGAAGCTAAGCAATGCTAACAGACGGTTAAGTCCTCTTAGCTTCACTTAGCACCACTTACAGCCACGCTAATTTTAATTAAAGAAAAGAAAACAAGTGATAGGAAGTAGGGAAATGGAGGCAAGCAGGGGATAAACATTAGGAAAAACAGCTATGGATGTGTAGGATGGGTGTAGGAAAGGACCATAGCTCTACATTCATTCTGCAGCAACAGTTGTGAGTAATTTCTAGGATTTGGAATTTACAGCCTCACACCTCACGGGGATGGATGTTGGTGACAGACATTTGTAGAATAATTTGTGGGTAGATTGCTTAATTTCACTGTACATGGGGGCAAAATGTAGAACTATGTATGGGGCAATGATTATTTTGTGGGACAGATGCCCTTTTTTTTTGGGTGAGAGTGGGATGTTGGGGAAGGGCTGTAGGTATGTTTGGGGAGGTAGGTTGGGTATGATAGTTAACATTTGCAGACAGATAAGACACACAAGACAGCAGGCAGGGACGTATAAGACACATGAGAGGGGTAAACTCCTTGGGCGGGGAGGGCGGTTGTGAATCAGAGGCCCATGAGCCCCCAAATGGATACAGTGAGACTGAGGTACCCACCTATGTGCAGTCACCACTGCACCTTCATAGCCCTGAAGGTGACTGTGCTGGAGGCTGGTCAAGAAGGGCATGCTCCTCGTGGTTTGGCAGGAAGCCCTCCACCCAACTCAGAGTACATGATGCTGCACACCATACCCCAGAACATTCTGCGGGTGATGGGCTCCTCTCCATGCCTGCTCCAAGGGGGAGATGGTCCCCGTCCACTGAAGTGGTTCCACCCTAAGGTGGTGCAGGACCAGTGGAGTAGGATGTTCCATGTTGGGTCCCAGATGTGTTGGGACCCGGTGCCACAGACAGATGGGGAGGGACAGGCAGATCTGCCGGCATCTGCCTTCCCAAATGTGCTATGGTGTTATGGTTTTCACAGTTATAGTGGTTAGTCATAAACAACACATTTCAAAATTAGTTATAACAGCATGCATGGATGTTCCCATTAACCCAAACCAACAGATTTGAAACAGATGCATATCAAACAGAACACATGCATAAATGGTACAACAGTAAGCATTTTAACAGCATGTAAGATGGCAACAGGCCACCATTAATGGTATTCGAACAATGTATGTTAATATGCAACCAATAAAATATATGAACAATAATAGAACAGATGTCCCAACAATCTGAGAACAACATACGAGTAGTATATGAATGATAATTATTGATGCAGATGATGGGTGGGTGGAGAGAATAAATCCATTAACAACTGTATCGGCTTCTATTTTTCACAACAGTACTGCTCACTACTCTACAGGGCTGCCCTCACTTTACATCTACCTATGGCCCATAGCTTCTGTGGCACATACATACCTGTTAGACTGTCAATTTGTAATGGTATGGGTTAGACTGGGTGAACTGTGGCTACTTTACTGGAGGGTACTTGTACATGTCAGGGTTACATACTTGACAATGAAGGGGTACCCTGCAATGATGTTGTATGAATCTGCTAGTATCATAGTTCACCTGGATTCCTATCTGTGTTCAAGGTGATTGCTATCAGTGACCACTAGCTGTGACATCATGACACTTAAGAGACATGTATCGGGAAGAGGGCATCTTGTATGTACCTATCCTGCTGTCATTTGCAGGCATGAAGTGGGACAGTGGGCCAGTTATACATGGTGTATTGCTATACCCTTCAAACAGCTATTACAAGCATTTCATTATCTGTAAGACATGTGGAGAAAATATCTGTTACCACTATCTGACTGTTTCTACTAATATTCAAGATTACGTGAGTCTATATATGCACATATCTCAGTACCACTCCCTGGATTCAAACTGTGTCTCTGTGTGCTAAAATGAAATGCCAGGCTGTTTCTCATCTCACTGAGCTACTGGGGAACTGCTGCCTCTTGTTCGACTGTTTTCTGCCTAATACTCTGTGGGTTAGGCAGTCTGACCTTGTAATCCTGAGAGTCATGCATGACAGATAGTGTACTGTGTAGTAATCCTTTGACAATATATGATCTGGAAAGCGATGGTTAACACAAGGCACTGCAGCAGGGGACACACTGTAATACATTTGGCATAAGCATTCAGGGTTCAGATCTTAGTGCATAATATATGTCATATTTTATGTATATCTTGATTTACAGCTCCACAATCTGATGTTTTTCATACTAGCTGGTTCTCAGAACAACCTCTGTTAATTCATGTTGTCAAAGCCATATTTTATGGGCAGGACCTGTACACATTCTATTTCTACAACAACATACCAGAATTAACACAACAGTTGGTGGTTTAGGATTTTATTGTACTTATATGACACAGGCTCTACTACTGCATATGCTGTAGATGACTATTAATTTGGCAAACTTTTCATTAATTGCTAGACACAGAACACATTAAACAAAGTAATCCTTCTTATTTATTCCACTGTATACTGCAAGGTAGAGCTGTACTCACCAGGCTGACTGTGCAGCCTTGTTAGACTGTCTGCATGGGCCTCAGCATTGCTAGTCCTCTATGCTACAGCTGTAGGGGGAGAAAACAAACATTATGCATATCTGTCTATCACATACACAGGCTAAAATTTGATACAGCTATATCTGGGATACTTACCAGGCTGAACAAGGAGAAGGTCACGGTGAGCTGCCTGTAGGGCGCTAGGATCCGCCACATAACACAAGCACTCAGGTCACTCCAAGGCAAGTACAAATATGACTCAGTCATTGTCCATGCTGGTGTGAATGACCTGAGATGTACCTCCCTGGACTGCATGAAAAGAGACATAGAGGAGCTCTCTGAGCATGTGGCCCAGGCTGGTATGACCCTGACCTTGAGTAGCATCTTAACCTCACCAAGAACGCCACAGTATGAAGACAAGATGATCAATTTCAACAATTGGCTTAAGTACTGGTGTCATTCAAAGGGGATCCAATGCTTGTCTGCCTGGGATGACATGCTCGACAATCCACGATGCTTCATTAGGGACAGCTTGCACCTATCACCCCTGGGCTTTCGGATATTGGCAAAGGCTCTTGCCACCCCCATAGTGCTTTTTTTAGGCAGGGCTCAAAAGACAAACCCACCTCCATAGGTATCACAAGGGATAAGAAACTAAGAGTAATGCTACTTAACGCCAGAAGTCTAAACCTCAAGATGCTCGCACTCGAAACTCTCCTTAGCATGGAGAACATTGATATCTGTGCAGTAACAGAAACCTGGTTCAAGGCTGCTGAGAGCACCCCAGCACTACCAGGTTATATCTCATACCATGTTTTTCGGCCCCAAAACTTGGACCGAACCACAAAAAAAGGGGGAGTATCAATATTTGTCAAAGATACCCACACCTATAGGTTGGTGGCACAGCACGAAGCATCAGAGACTATCCATGTGCAACTAACAGTAGGTAAAACTGCCTTCCAGTTTATAGCCTGCTACAATCCACCCTCCCAAACCCATGTACCCCACTCGGCCTTTCTGAGAACACTGGAAAATATGAAGGTCTCTCCAAACACCATTATATTGAGTGACTTCAACTACCCTAACATAGACTGGGAGCATTACTCTAGCTCCAACACCCTAGCCTGAAGGTTTCTAGAATTTATAAACTCAAATGCTATGGAACAACTTGTTGCCACTCCCACAAGAGGGAAAAACATACTGGACCTGATCATCACCAACATGGGAACTCTATGCTCCAGACCAGAAGTGTATCCCTCACTGGTAAGATCAGACCATAAACTAATCTCACTAGATATTCACATCCCGACCCCAGACCCTGCCCAGAAAACCACAGTGAAACACTTCTCTAAAGCAAATTTCACACTCCTCAAAACCGAGGTGGAATCCTTCAAAGCCCCCGGGCCTGTGGAAAATACGGCACAGACCACAGAATCCTTTATAAACGCATTCTATGAACACCTTCAGGAATGCATGGATCATGCAATCCCAAATAAAACCAAGACCCAATCCTCCAAAGTTAGGCATCCTGTCTGGTGCACCCCAGCCATAAACAAACTATACAATAAAAGGAGGAAGCTACTACATGATAGAGCAAAATCCCAAAAAGGGAAGGCATCTCTGATCAGTATTAGCAAAAAACTACGTGCACTCATAAAATCATCTAAGGCCAGCTTCGAGAGAAAGATTGCGCAGGACACTAAGGTTAATCACAAGGCTTTCTTTAGTTATGTTAGAAACCTGGGTGGGAATTCCCAGATATGCTCAGTATTAGTCCAAAATGACAAAAAATACACCGAACCCACAGACATTGCCAACATCCTAGCTGACAGGTTCAGCGCAAACTTCTCCCCCCCCTTCCCCACCAAAAGGGCAAATATCTATCCCAGCAGAGTGCTGCCGCCTGACATCTCAGATGCTCAGGTAAAAGCTGCCCTCTCCAAAGCAAAAAGCACAGCATCAATGGGACCAGACAGTGTCCCGGGCTGTGTCCTACACGAACTCCAAGAAGAACTAAGCCCAAACATAAAACTACTGTTCAATCTCAGC
The DNA here is from genome assembly GCF_019279795.1 of Protopterus annectens. Lineage (NCBI taxonomy): Eukaryota > Metazoa > Chordata > Ceratodontiformes > Protopteridae > Protopterus > Protopterus annectens. The sequence continues at coordinate 1,180,856,679 of NC_056732.1, forward strand.
TGTACTACAGGATATGTACCCAAAGAGTGGCATAAAACAACAGTGGTCCATCTCCACAAAGGTTGTGCCTCAACAGATCCTGGAAACTATTGCCCCATAAGCCTGACTAGCTTGGTCTGCAAAGCTATGGAAAGGATCATCATGGACCTCATAAATAAAGATATTGGGGACCTACAGACACTGGATACTACCCAGTTTGGCTTTGTTAAGGGCAGATCCTGCCTCTTAAACCTGGTTGATTTCTTTGAAACAGTCACCAAGGCCATTGACGAGGGGAAGGTGGTCCACCCAGCCTACCTGGACCTTGCAAAAACCTTCAATACAATACCCCACTCAGGCATTATAGATAAGCTCACCAGCTTAAATATAAACCCCTATGTCACTAGATAGGTTGCAAACTGGTTCAAGGACAGAACCCACATGGTTAGAATTGCTGGAGCCATGTCAGACTCCAAAGCAGTTGCAAGTGGCATCCCACAAGGCTCAGTCCTGGGACCTCTCTTGTTCGGTATATATTTCTCGGTAGTACAGGCTAACACAGAAGGACTGTGGCTGACCAAGTTCGCAGATGGTTGCAAACTGGGCGCCATAATCGACTCTCCATCCGACACAAGCATCCTACAAAAGGGCCTCATAGAAACAGACAACTAGTGCCAGAGCCATGGCCTCAAGCTAAACGCCAAAAAGTGTATAGTCATCCCATTTGACAAAAACAAAGTGCCCACAAATTACCGTATAGGTGGTAATCCATTAAGTACAGAAGAAGTAATTAGGGACCTGGGGACCCAAGTTGATAGCAATCTCTCATTTGACAACCACATGGCCAAAGTGGTTAGAAAAGCATTTTATATAGCCCACCTAATCATGAAGGGATCCACATCTAGATTGGGAGGTCATCGTGCCTCTTTACTCATCCCTCATCAGGCCCATAATTGCGTACAATGCCCCTTTTAGGATGTACCTTGCCAGACACCTGCAGCAACTGTTAAGACCCCAAAAGTACCTCACCAAGAGGATCAAAGGGCTCAAACAGATGCTATGTGCTGCCCGGTTAAAGAAACTCCAGCTCTACTCAGTGGCATACCGCCTGCTCAGAGGCGATCTGTGCCTGACGTATAAAGCCATGTCCAACCCGGAATTAATGGACATGCTGCACCTCAGAAAATCCAAATCCCATTGAGCTACGCGCTCACGAGACTTGAACCTCGGCACTGAAATAAATAGGACATGCTTGAGGGACAGATTCATAACCCAGAGGCTCCCTTCACTCTGAAATACAATCCCAGTCCAGGTTAGACAGAGTCCCTCATTGACCCTCTTCAAGAGGAATCTTGATGAGTGGATGGGAGATAGTAGGTTTACCCCGGGTATCACTTCTGTGTCACTGTTAGACAGAGGCACAGTATACTAACCTCGAAAAAGGGCATAGCAAAATTCATTTAAAATGGGTGGCGAAAGCCAAACACACTCTGGCTAGGCTTATAAATGCCCTAGGGCAGATAGCCTAGTATGAGCCTATGAACCTATGAACCTATGAACAAACTGCTGGAGCATGGTTGCCCCGAGCATCTTGGATCCATTGGGGCAAGAGATCCCCCTTCCTCCACTTTAGGTCAGCATTGTGATGCCGTGCCTGCTCACCAGTTCAGGGGATGCAAGTGGCACTGTTGAGATCATGTGCCAGATGGTCCCAGGCCTCTGCTTTATGCTATGAGTAGTGACCCTGCAGCAGTCTGTCATCATGGTTTGCAACAAGGAGCCCAGCCATGACTCTGCACTCCAAAATGCCCCAACGCTGTGCCCAAAAGCATGAGCCCTCACCAATGCCTGACATAGTTCCTACTCAGAGCAAGCTACAACAGATTGTCGCTGTATTCCCACCTGCACCTTTTAAATAAGGCCATATTCCTGTCCTTTGTTGTCATTGGGCCATTTTAAAAATGCTAAACTCAGTTAAGCAGTGCGCAAATCTACTAAGTTGGGTTGAACAGTGCTTAAAGGTGTAATTGCTGAGCATTTCTTAACAGTGCGCACATCCGCTTAGCTGAGCTGACTGCTGCTTAGCATTTAAGTCTAAGCATTGCTTAAATCAGTTAAGCATAGCTGAGCACTGCTAACCATTGTTCACTTTTCATTTTCAGAAAATATCAGAATAATGACCTAATTAATAATCACTGTCATATCAGTAAGTGTGTATGATTTACTTTACATGATGTCCCTCTATGTGCTTTCATTACATTACCATGGGGTGTGACACTACTGTATAAGGCATTTGTGTATACATGGGTGATTCCACATGCTATATGCATTCACACTTCCATTTTAGACCAGCTACACTATGTTGGTTGATAAATATCAATTACTACATAATTTAAAATAAAAATAATAATTTTAACACTGCTTTCCCATGTAAAAATAAAGTGCCTGTCTTGGTACTCAAACCATGAACATCTGTATGAAAAGCCAGGACTCTAACCACTATGGTATCTTGTCATTGGGATTTTAATTCTATATTTTTATTTATTGCCTAAGGGATATTTAAGCAATGCTGAGCAGAGGGCCATAACATGAACACCTGCTCAGCTACGCTTAAACATACCTTAGAATGGAAAAAAATAAATTAATAAACCCACTTTACCATCAGGGGTGCAGGGAAGTAAATACTGTGGGAAGAAATAGCCAGAGAATTGTTATGGCTAGGCTTGTATAGGCCCTAGGGCCGATAGCCTAGTACCAACCTATGAACCTATGAACTTATTATTTACATGTATATGTACTACTTGTCAGTCACAGTAATGGGAATTTTAAGGGGACACATAGGGACAGATTTTAATTATTTATCTTTCAAACTTACAAAGTCTGATTGTCCCACTATTATTTATGGCTTTGTACAGCTCTCTTGCTCTATGAGGTTGAGAGGTATGTGAGGCAGGCATCTGGGCATTCAACGGAAACCTGTACAGTTGAGGTGTATGGCTGTATGGCACTTTGACAATGCAAGGGGTGTGTGACAAAACCTGTCACACACCCCTGCATTGATTTCTTGCTCCCCTATCTATTTCAGTGTCCCCAGACACTGTTTTATTAATTTGATTTCAGTATCCACAGACACTGAAGTACTTTTAAAAAGTGCTGTACAGCACTACTTAAACATGCCCCCTGCACTCAGTAGTGTTCATGTCCAGTTACCCTTAGCCATGGTGAGCCTTCATGAATATGCAAGGCATGCTGCTGTTAAAGCTAAGGGTAAACTAACATGGTTCACTCCGTGCAGGAATAGTGCTGCACAAAGTTTATTGAATCCCAGGGAGTAAAAACAGCCTAACCCTTATTAAAACTCTTGTTTCAATCAGTAAGTTGGGATGGTGAAGCATGAAAAAACAGACTATAAGAAGAGTAGCTAAACAATACATGTACAAATGAAGAAAAGTAGGGTTAGTGCACTATACTATTAACATTCCTTAACATTATGGCAGGAAAACTGCGCCTATCACATTGAATAAGAATAGAACATCTTACAAAATACTGATAAAGACACATTTATTGCAATACTTTCATTTACACAAACATGTTCTGAGATCAGTGTCATTAAGAATTAAATATGGACCTGTCTATATGAGCTGTATAGTGATTTGACTAATACCCAAATGATTCACTGGGGAAGATACGTACCTCAAAAACTCACACCCTTTAATATCCTCTGATGGAGGCCACGGAACTTAATGGCAAGTACCTGTCGTAAGATGAGCAGAGCCACCTGTGACCTTCTATCACTTATTTAAGTCAGACTTATACTCTACCCAATCCATACTGGCCTTTTAAGAATTTCTGCACATCATTGCCTGCATAGATCTGAATGATGTTCCCTTGGCAATCAGCTATGTTGAGTAGAAGGATTTCCTGACAACTGTTTTTAAATGGTGGTCAAAGTAAAGACAATTATCAACCCAGGCTCCTACATCTCTAACTATATTTTCATTTTGAAGTGGGGTATTGCCAGTGATATATGATTGAGGAATGGCTTGCCTGCCAAATGTGACACTTTTTAGCATTTACTTGAATCCTGTTTCCAATATGCCAGGCATTAATAAGAGTAAGTTCCTGGTGGTGGACTTCTGTATCAGAGGGGGATATGACAATGACTCTCATTTGGCAGTCATCCACAAACTTGGATAGCAATAAATCTTGTTTTTTATTTAGGTCAGAGAAGTAAATCTTGAAATAAAGAAGTACCAGCACTGGACCCTATAGTACATCACTTGTCAGCTTCATGTTGTCTGCTGCTGCTTCTGCCACCAGTACCATGGGAGTTCTACCTTTTAGCTAATTTATCTGTCCTACCACATAGATGTCTATTTATAATGCATTTAGTTTGATAATTATTCTGACATGGGGACGTTAAATACTTGACCAAATCAAGGAAGGCTGTGTGTACAGTGTGACTGCTACCAATAGCTTTTGTTAACTTTTTGAAGAAGTTTATCAGATTCATTAGACAAAACCAATTATTTACAAAGCTAAATTGCTGTAGATTTAACCCGATGAGATTTTTAACATCTGTTTTGATCAAGTTTGTTATAATGCATTTCATGGCCTTATAAATAACACTCTTCAGTCTTGGTCCAGATGATATACCTGTGGAAGCATGGAGGTGTTTAGGTGAAATGGCAGTGGAGTTTTTAACTAGATTGTTTAATGACATCTTGGAAAGTGAGAGAATGCCTGAGGAATGGAGAAAAAGTGTTTTGGTACAGATTTTTAAGAATAAGGGTGATGTGCAGAGCTGTAGTAACTACAGGGGGATTAAACTGATCGGTCACAGAGGTTATGGGAAAGAGTAGTGGAAGGTAGGTTAAGAAGGGTGATGATTAGTGATCAGCAGTATGGTTTCATGCCAGGAAAGAGCACTACAGATGCAATGTTTTCTCTAAGAGTGTTGATGGAGAAGTACAGAGAAGGTCAGAAGGAGTTGCATTGGGTCTTTGTGGATTTAGAGAAAGCATATGACAGGGTGCCTAGAGAGGAGTTGTGGCATTGTATGAGGAAGTCAGCAGTGTCAGAGAAGTATGTAAGAGTGGTACAGTATATGTACAAGGATAGTGTGACAGCGGTGAGGTCTGCGGTGGGAGTGATGGATGCGTTTAAGGTGGAGGTGGGATTACATCAAGGATCAGCTCTGAGCCCTTTCTTATTTGCAATGGTGATGGACAGGTTGACAGACGACATCAGACAGGAGTCCCCTGGACTATGATGTTTGCAGATGACATTGTGATCTGTAGTGAGAGTAGGGAACAGGTGGCAGAGACCCTGGAGAGGTGGAGATATGCTCTAGAGAGAAGAGAAATGAAGGTCAGCAGGACTAAGACAGAATATATGTGTGTAATTGAGAGGGAGGGTAGAGGAATGGTAAGGATGCAGGGAGTAGAGTTGGTAAAGGTGGATGAGTTTAAGTACTTGAGATCAATAGTTCAGAGTAATGGTGAGGGTGGAAGAGAGGTGAAGACGAGAGTACAGGCAGGATGGAGTGGGTGGATAAGAGTGTCAGGAGTGATTTGTGACAGACGAGTACCAGTAAGAGTGAAAGGGAAGGTCTACAAGAGGGTAACGAGACCAGCTATATTATATGGGTTGGAGACAATGGCATTGACAAAAAGGCAGGAGTCATAGCTTGACATGGCAGAGTTGAAGATGTTAAGATTTGCACTGGGTGTGACAAGGATGGACAGGATTAGGAATAAGTATATTAGAGGGTCAGCCCAGGTTGGAAGGTTTGGAGACAAAGCCAGGGAGGCAAGATTGCAATGGTTTGGACATGTGCTGAGGAGGGATGCAGAGTATATTGGGAAAAAGATTCTAAGGATGAAGCTGCCAGGTAACAGGAAAAGAGGGAGGTCTGAGATAAGGTTTATGGATGTGGTGAGAGAGGACATGCAGGTGGTTGGTGTGACAGAGGGAGATGCAGAGGACAGGAAGAAATGGAAACAGTTGATCTGCTGTGGCAACCCCTAATGAGAGCAGCCAAAAGAAAAAGAAGCCTTATGGGCCTATAGTTTCTAGAGTCGGTAGTACAGCCACCTTTATGGCATAGTATCATGTTTCTGGAAATGATCCTGTAGCCAAGTTCAAGTTATATAGCTTAATGAGAGGTTCCACCATAGCCTGTTTAGTACTATTTAACAAACAGCCCAGTATATTATATGGTCCAAGGGAGTAAGTTTTTTTAGTCTTGGACATCACTTTCACCACATGTTCTTTAGCAACGGTGAAACATTTGAGGGATACTCTGACTGTAAGGCTATGGATAGTCTTTTCAGGAGTGACATTTGCACTAAATCCATATGCTATAATATTTGCAACACCTACTGGGTCCGAGTAGGATTTGCCATTTAGAATGAGATCTGTGCATCAGTGATTGCTGTTTCCTAGTTTACTAATGTAACTAATGAAGAGTTTATAATTGTCCTTGGCTTTACATAGCAATCTGAGTTCATGGGCCACTTTAGTAGATCTAATAGTGTTTTCAAAATTCTTAGTCAAATTGCTTGTATTTTCCTTGCTATGCAGGTCTTTAGATCAGCTGTGTATGCCAATGAGTTTTACCTTTTACTGTAGATGTTATTTATGTCAATGGACCACCAGGGAAGTTTGCTTTTAAATTTCAGACTGTACTTGTACCTAGATGGGACTGCCAATTGTATACAATTATTTATACGGCTATGAATCTATCTGCTATAGCAATGTCTAGGATAGGTGGCGCAGTGCTGCAGTGGTTAGCATTGTCATCTCACAGCAAGAGGTTCTGCAGTTCAATTCTCTTGTGGGGTGACTTCTGTGTGGAGTCTGCATGTCCTCCCTGTCGTCATGTAGATATCAGCCAGGTACTCTGATTTATTCCCACATTCCAAAGACATGTGGTGCACCCTCTAGGGGGGACTGGGGGGGGGGGCTTGGGCTAGTAACCTGAGCCGGTAAAACCTATAACTGCTATACAAACAATGACTGCAGAATGGTGCTTGTTGCCTGATGTACCACATGGTGCATAAACAGAAAATGGAGAGAGAATGTCTACAGGGATGTTGTTATAAGTGAATTTTCAGACTTCATCCTAGATTATCAGGTTGTGTACTTGAAGTCTTTAAATTCTGATGTTTTGCTTTCAGGTAATTTAAGTAGATTGAAAGAAAAGATTACTAGCTTATGCTCTAACTTAATTAAAGAGGGATTTACTTGTGGAATTGTGCTTGATGAACCTAAATGTATACGTACCATGTCAAGAATATTTTATCTTTTAGTAGGGCTAGTAATAATCTGGTCCATTGAGTTTTTATTTATTGAATCTAAAAAAGTCTGTGCATATCCTGCATTGAGGTGTTGACACTTTAATCAATTGATGGGTAGTTAAAGTCTTCCATAATGACAGAGTTCTTATTTACGGGGAGTTTATCTATGACATTTAAGAACCTGGCATTGACATCTGTGTCATGGAAGGTGTCTTGAAACAGGCAATAAAGTGATATTTGACTTTATTTAGTGTGATTTGTGGTTTGACATGTTCCATTTGTGGGTCTCTGGGAAGCTATCTAGAGGCGATATGGTCTCTGACAAATATGGGCATTGCACCACAGTTGCCATAGAGTCTGAAGGCATGGTAGGCAATAAAACCAGGTATGGAGAGAGTAGTTTCTGGGCATTTAAACCATGTTTCAGTAGTTGCACTTCCAAATACAAGGGTACCTCAGGGTCAGGCAGCTTGTTGTTTGACTTCTGGCATTGAGCAGAGCCACCATAGTTTGATCTAGTTTTGATACTGATAAATTTGCTACTTTGGAATGTTCATTTCCTGAATTTTGCTGAAAAAACAAAATTGGGCAGTAAAGGCTGTAGCCAGTAGGCATAAGCCTTTGAATTTGATGGGCAGTCAGTCCCTTGTAAAGAAAGAATGACTATCTAGAATCTTGTTCCATGCTGATACTTACTTTATGCACTAGAATGTTCCATCCTGATGCTTACTACATGCACTAGAATAGCATTTAGCCATTTATTGAAAGCAGTCATCTTTTCTTTGTACATAGGCGTTATTCAACAAGAATTGAGGATTATGATCAGTATCTGGGCCTTGTCCTCATTTGTGACATATGCAGAGAGCTCAGACATGTCACTCTGCATCTTCCACATGATATTATAGTTGTATCTGTCTGGTGGAAGAGCTCTAAGGGCCCTGGTAACATCTGTGATCCAAGCATCTGAAAGGCAACTCACTGTCACCCAGTCATCCAACCGAGTAAGTGTGGAATCTGTGTGTTTCATTATTGATTCATCAATTAACAAAACACTTTTGTTTGTGGAGAGATTTAGTGCACTGTAATTGAGGCCCTTTTTATCTTCCAGTAACTATTTGTTAAATGTGAGATATTGTGTGATGTGATGCTTGATTCTGATTTTCACAGAGGTTTAATCCTTATAGGTATAAGAAGCTTAAGTAAATATTTTTTGCAATGTCAACATGTTACATTATATTATGTGGCAGTTTTAGGTGCATAACTTATGGTGTGTTAATACAATGCATGCAGTTTGTGCTCCAGAAGATCAGGCATTCCCATTACATGCTTGGAATTCTTATCAGTATGTGCCACAACCACATAGTTGTACTGTGTGGATAAAAAGTAAGTTAAATATTCCTCAATATATGATATAGTATCAATTGCCATTAAAGGTCAATGAGAACCAAGTTCTGACGTTTGTCCTGTGTAATTTGCAGTTAGATGTGTGGATGGCTGTGATATTGGCAACAATGGACAGGCTGAGAAGTGGGTTGATAGAGGTACTTAGAGGAAAACTGCTGTACACCCTACTTCTGATGTTGGTAACTCAGTAGGTGTATGTGTAGGGCCATCACAAAGAAACAGACATATTACACAAGGGCCTCAGAAAAGATAGTGTGAGTACTAAACATTGTGCATTCTTACATGTGGAACTTCCTGACCCTTGTGGGTGATTCCCTGGACAGGATGAATGACACACTAGATGAGGCAGTGTCTGTAATGGAACATATGTGAGGAGAAGTTTAGGATCCACATGATCATACAGCGGCTACATCATCCCATGTTAGACAATGTGGTCATGCAAGATCCCACTCATGTAGAGGAATTACTCCCATTGCTCCATCAGTGATTGTGGTGTCCATACCCAGACATGATAGCTCATGTTATCATGGTCCTTGATGTAGTCATTATGAGAACTCATCCAGTAGAAATCACTCTCATTCAGGCAGCACCCCAAATTCTAGACAGAGAATGAAACTTGCAGTGCAGCTCCTATCATAGATAATTGTCTTGGTCTCTTGGTCAGGGGTGATGATGCATATGTGGTCGACCTTACACATCTCACACCTGTCTGACATGCCAGGATATAGTGCTAATACAGTGCTTGATTGTGTTCATGCAGACACACCCACATTCAACAAATACTTGATTGTACCACCTCTCTCACACATTGGCCCTGCAAATTCGATATTTTAGGCATATCATGATGATGTAGCAGCTCTTTGGCCACATGGATGCCAACCTTCCCCAGCAAACATTCCATTACAGATACTGTCCAATCTAGTGTGCCATTCATTTGCTCCAAGGAGTCATCCACATGGTTCAGTCAGTCAAGCACATCAGAATGGACAATGTTTAGAACTCATACTTTCTCTCTTTTGAGACCCTTATGGGACATAGCTATGCCTCTGAGATAGCTCTACAAATACATTGTTTGGCACCCAATGACACAACAACATCAGGATGAGAGGATGGTAGGTCTCCTCCAAGCACCTCTACCAACCCACCTCTGTAGCAATTTGCCCTCACAAAGTCTAAAGGGAGAATTTGTTACTGATACCGATATGGATTTAGTAACTACCATAATGGACCTTAAACTATTCGTTAGGAAAATTAATTTTAATGTACTTTTTGGTTCAAATTTGTCCTGTTTAGACCCTTTAAGAGTTTCCAGTGTGTTTAACCCACCCTTGCATCCGAATATTGTATCCTTTGAGAAGATATGTGAGCTTGACTTTAGGACCTTTTGTAACAAAAAGGCCAGTAAAAAGCTTAGTTCTCGCAAAAGACTAGGTAATATTTCGAAACATGAATGGGACTTTATTAAGCTTCTTAAAGATTGTCGTATACGCCTGATGAAATCAGATAAAGGAGGGGGCCTAGTTTGCATGAACCATTCCACCTATGTTACTTCTATGTTGACTCACTTAGATAGTTCCTCCTACCAATTGGTGAGCATTAATGAGTTGAACATTGCATATAGCAAAATTAGAGGAGTTCTAGATGATTTGTTTATTGAAAAATCTATTGATCTGGACCTGTTCAACTTCTTAACCATGGCAGCACCCAGGGTCGCGTCCTTTTTTGGGATACCCAAGATCCACAAAAAGTTGGTTGAACCCCCTTTTAGACCGATAGTGGATGGCCGCGGCTCTATTACTTATGGGTGTGCGAAATATGTGGATAGTATTTTGAAACCACTTGTTGAAAATGAACCCCAAATATGTAAGGATCCGTGGGTTTTTTTAAGGGAGTTAAACACCATCCCTTTTAAGGAGGACTATTTATTTCTGACCGTAGACGTAAGAGACCTGTATACAGTTATCCCCCAAGCTCTAGGTGTTGAATGGGTAAGGGAATTTCTTCATGCAAGAGGGCTTGGAAACAATACAATATATGTTATTGAGACATTGTTGGAGCTGGTCCTTTCAAACAATTTTTTTTGGTTTGAAGGGAAGTTTTATTTGCAAAAATCTGGAATAGCTATAGGATCCCCATGCGGGGGCAGTTTTGCTAACTGCGTCCTTGCCCATTGGGAAACTTCCATGCTGTTCCAAAATTCTCTCTTTAAAGCTAATGTCACCTGGTACACTCGGTACCAGGATGACATGTTTATGTTATGGAAGGGTCCAGTTGATAAAGTGCAAGACTTTATTGCTTCCATCACTAGTCTCACCAGCTTTTTGGAATTTACCTTTACTATTGAAAGGGAAACCATCAGTTTTTTGGACATCTTGTTGAGCAAAGATGTCATTGAGGGAAGGTTTAAGAGTTCTATTTATAGGAAGCCATCTTACTCTAATTCCTCCCTTCATTTTACTAGCTCCCATCCCTATCACCAGAAGAAGGGAGTTGTAAAGGGACAGTTGGTTAGAGCGGCCCGAATGATTTCTGATGAGAAAGACTTTCTAGAAGAATGTGGGTTGTTAGAAAGTATGTTTTTAAAGAGAGGTTATCCCGCTTCTTTACTGGCGACTCTTTCCCTTGAGGTCATTAACAAAAGACAATTGGGTTATTTTAAGCCACTTTTAGTTTCAGAAGGCGGAGATAGGTTTGATACGGTCATTGACGATCAAATGGGTGTTGTTAATATTGATAACAATAATATAAACAACAATAACGATTCAACAATAAGTTTTTTTGCACTTTTAATATAGATGTTTCTTTTATTAGAGACACTTTATATAAAAATTGGGCATTGATTCAGGAGGATTCCACTTTGCATAAAGCTTTAGGTGACAGACCTAACATTACCTTTAGGCGAGGTAAAAACTTGAAGTCGCTTTTGCAATATTCGAATAGCTCTGATTCCATTAGAAATAAAGGTATGGTCAAATGTGGCAGATGCCAACAATGTAGATTTCTTAATTTGGACAAGCAAGTTGAATTAAGAGATGTGTGTTACAGAGTCCAAAGGTTTTACTCATGTGACTCTGAGCGGGTGATTTACTGTGCTTGTTGTCAGAAATGTAACTCATTCTACATTGGGAAAACCGAAAGGAAGCTCAGAAAGCGCATTTACGAACATCTTTATGCCATAGGGAAGAATGATCACACTAATGCTTTGGCTAGGCATGTCACTGACTTCCCTGAGCATTCTTTCAAATTTTCTGTTTTACATCAGGTTAGAGTTGATGAAAGAGGTGGCCTTTGGCAATTAAATCTGGAATTGGAGGAATTAAAATGGCAAATAAGGACAGCCTCACATACTCCCCCAGGTCTCAATGAGACAGTTTCTATTAAGTGTTTACTTAAATTCCTAGCCTTAAAGAGATAGGTTTCTGTCTTTGTGAAATGGAAATCCTATTTAGTTGTTATTTTGGTTTTGGTTATGTGATTTATTTATTCATACATATTTACACACATTTTAGCTTAGATGTATTTGTAATTTGATGCATTTTGGTGTATGTATCTTTTTTAATACATTAAGTATTAGTGGTTTTTATTATTTAGTTATGGTTGACTTTAATTATACTTATATCCCTTTTTAAGAGAAGGTTGTTTTTCAACATGAGCTGTTTGTTGTTGTTGACCTTAAAAGTAAGGTTCATTTATTTTTTGTTGTCATGACTTCACAAATTATTTAATGAAGAATGTCTGATTTTGCCAATTAATTAATTAATTAACCTGTTTGAAATCCTTTAAATAGGATGTGATGTGTTTTTTAAAATTGTCTGAAGAAGGAAAGGTACCAACCGTTTTCCGAAAGCGCTCACTCAATAAATCTTTGAAGTTTGTTTTTACCTGGGTGTCTGCTGCCCTTTATTTATTTGTTTCTAAAGGGAGAATTGACTAGTTCTGCAGCCAGAATAACCACACTACCCTGATCAACTGTGTCACCGTTAACGAGTCCTAGATCTGAAGTCTCTGTGTCATTGGTATGTGTAGGCATAATGACAGTGTGAAAAACAGAGGCAGAAGATGGAGGTACAAACTCAGTGTCAGACGGACCCTCTGCATTCCCTTGACTGTGAATCTTCATCGCCACATTCATCATTAGAGGCTACCCATAAAATGACATCAAGTAGTAGGAGTTCCACAGTGCCACTGGCTGGATCTTCTATGATAACAAGTAAGTAACTCAAAAAAGAGAAATAGAATAAACAAGACTAAATCTATATTATATGAAATGTATACTAAAAATGAAGAGATGGTAATGGATTGAAAACAAATAACTTTCAGTAACACAAACATCTACCTTTAGTACATTAGTAAGTCTTCAGAAGATGGGCTTCCCACGTGCAGATGGTTCTGAAAAAAAGAGAACCTGATGTGACCAGATATAACAAAGGGAGATCACAAAGCAAATGACATGATAAACAGAAAAGAATTGCCTTTAAAACTGCAGAATAATACCCATCTCATACAAAACTTTATTGTCCAGTTGACTCCTCCCTTCCCTCCTTTCCCCTCCTTCTACCTCTCCCTCACAGTTTTTTCTCTCCCACCCTTCTTTCTGGCTATATATATGTATGATTCCCCTGTGTTTGACTGAACATACATTTATTCAACAACTGCAAGAGGCATGATTTCATGTCAATGGTGAGGATGGACGAACATTGGACATGTCGAAGATGAGAATGGCCAAATGGTGGCTATATCGAATGCACGGAATGTGTGTGTGTGTGTGTGTGTGTGTGTGTGTGTGTGTGTGTGTGTGTGTTTGTGTGCGTGTGTCATACCTCTCAACCCTAACGAATTACTTGTTTATTACCAAGTTTTGGGGTCCAAATAATCGGGTGCCATGATTCCCGAGTGGCACTACGTAATTTCTGATTTCCCGGCACTTTTATTTTAAATTTTATTTTATTTTCCAGCTTTTGAGCTGATGTCATCACATGCATGATGACATCATCTCCATGAAACAGAAAGAGCCTGTTGGAAGTGAGCTGAAGGGCATTTCCCACTGCTCAAAGTTTTAAAATCCTTATCGGGAATAACTGCGATGCAAGGCTGGATAAGAGCTGCTATTTTCTGCAGCATAAGTATGTGAGGCTGAATATGCTGCTGCCTATGGAAGAATGAGCTGCTGTTCTAATTTGTTAGAAGAAAGGGGGTGTGTAGTTGAAGCAGAACTGCCTGCAGAGATAGGTAGAGAGCTGCCGTTTTCATATTATTCTGTTAGAGAGCTGCTACTTCGTTTTCATATTATGCTGTCAGAGAGCTACTGTGTTGTTTTCATATTATGCTGTCAGGGAGCTGCTGTGTCATTTTCGATTCAGTTTGTGTACCCTTAAATGCCCAAGCTTCACTTAAGCTCTGGT
>NC_056732.1:1180875764-1181025764 GCF_019279795.1 Protopterus annectens
TGCCCATTAGTTTGTTGTGCCTCTGTCCAGCAGTGACACAGAGATGATTCCTGGGGTAAACCTACGATCTCCCATCCACAGGTCTAGATTTCTCTTGAACAGAGTCAGCGAGGTGCTCTGCCTCACATGGACCGGGATTTTATTCCACAGCATAGGGAGTCTCTGAGTGATAAATCTATCCCTCCAGCACGTCCTATTTATATCCGTGCTAAGGTTTAAGTCGCTTGCTCTAGTGGTTTTGGTGGATTTGGATTTTTTGAGGTGGAGCATGTCCATTAATTCCGGGTTGGACATGGCCTTGTATGTCAGGCACATGTCACCTCTGAGCAGACGGTATGTGACTGAATAGAGCTGGAGTTTCTTCAATCTGGCAGCATATGACAGATTTTGGAGTCCCTTTATCCTTTTGGTGAGGAACTTTTGGGGTCTCTCCAATTGCTGCAGATGTCAGGTGAGATACATCCCGAATGGGGCATTGTACTCGATCATTGGTCTGATAAGTGAAGAGTACAGGGAACAATGACCTCACTAGATCTGGATGTGAATCCCTTCATGATCAGGTGGGCAATGTAGAAGGTCTTTCTAACCACTTTAGCAATGTGAGTGTCAAAAGAAAGGCCACTGTCAACCTGGGTCCCCAGGTCCCTGATAACCTCTTCTGTGCTTAGTGGATTGCCACCTATATGGTAGCTTGGGGTTACCTTGTTTTTCCCGAAGGGTATGACTATACATTTTTGGCGTTTAACTTCAGGCCATGGCTCTGGCACCAGCTATCTGTTTCCGTGAGTCCCTTCTGAAGGATATCCGTGTCCGATGCACTTTCCACTATGGCCCAGTTTGCAGTCGCCTGCAAACTTTGTCAGCCAAAGTCCTCCCATGTTGGCCTGTACTTCTGAGAAGTAGATGCCAAACAATAGGGAGCCAAGGACCGAGCCCTGTGGGACACCACTTGTGACCGGCTTGGAGTCTGACACAGCGCCAGCAACTCTAACCCTGTGGGTTCTGTCCTTAAGCCAGTTTGCAACCCATCTTGTGACATATGGGTTTACATTTAAGCTGGTAAGTTTTTCTACAATACCCGAGTGGGGTATTGTGTCGAAAGCCTTTGCAAGGTCAAGGTAGGCTGTATGAACTGCCTTTCCCTCATCAATGGCCTTGGTGACTGTTTCGAAGAAGTCAACCAAGTTCAAAAGGCATGATCTTCCCTTGACAAAGCCAAACTGGGTCGGGTCCAATGTCTGCAAGTCCCCTATATCTTTGTTTATGAGCTCCATTATGATCCTCTCCATAGCTTTGCAGACTAGACTTGTTAAGCTTATGGGGCGGTAATTACCAGGGTCCGTAGAGGCACCGCCTTTGTGAAGTGGGACCACAGTTGCCGTACGCCACTCCTTGGGCACGTATCCTGTGGTAAGGCTGAGATTAAACAGCTGCCTTATGTGCGGGTTTAATTCCTCATTTAGCTCGTGTAGCACACAGCCGGGGACACCATCCGGTCCCATTGATGCTGTGTTTTAGCTTTAGAGAGAGAAGCTTTCACCTGCGCATTTGGGATGTCCGGGAGGCTACACTCGGCTGGGATAGTTATCCCTCTTTTATTCGGGGAGAGGGGTGTTAAGTTTGCACTGAACCTGTCTGCCAGTATGTTGGCAATGTCTGTGGGTTCAGTGATTTTTGTATCATTTTGGACTAATTCTGAGCATATCTGGGAGTTTCCACCCAGGTTCCTAACATAGCTGAAAAAGGCCTTATGATTGTCCTTTGAATCCATGGCAATTTTTCTCTCAAAAGTGGCCTTAGTTGATTTTATGAGTGCTCGTATTTTTTACTAATAATGATCAGGGTGACTTCCTTTATGGATTTTGTTCTATCATGTAATAGCTTTCTCCTCTTATTGTAAAGTTTGTTAATGGCTGGGGTCCACCAGACTGGACGTTTGCCCTTTGTGGAAAGAGTCTTGGTTTTATTTGGGATTGCCTGATCCATGCAGTCCTGGAGGTGTTCATAGAAGGCATTTGTAAGGGCTTCCGCAGCTTGGGTTGTGGTTTCCTCTGGCTCAGGGGCCTTGAAGGATACCACACCAGTCTTGAGTAGTGTGAAGTTTGCTTTAGAGAAGTTCTTCACTATGGTCTTTTTTGCTTGGGGTGGGGGCGGGATGTGGATTTCCAGTGAGATTAGTTTATGGTCAGATCTCACCAATGAGGGATATACTTCCGGTGTGGAGCATTTTGTCCCCATGTTTGTGACAATGAGATCTAGTATATTTTCTCCTCTCATGGGAACAGTGACTAGCTGTTCCATGGCATTTGAATTTATGAACTCCAGGAACCGTTGGGCTAGAAAGTTAGGACTTGAGTAATGTTCCCAGTCTATATTCGGGTAGTTGAAGTCACCCAATATGATGGTGTTTGGAGATACATTTATACCCTCCAGTGTCTTCAGGAAGGCTGTGTGGGGTTCCTGAGTTTGAGAGGGTGGCCTGTAGCATGCTACAATTTGTAGAGCAGTTTTGCCTATGGTTAGTTGCACCTGGATGGTTTCCAAGCTTAGTGCATTGCCACCAACCTGGAGGTGTGAGTATCCTTTATGAATATGGATACACCCTCCTTTTGTGGTGTGGTCCGGGTTTTGGGGCCGAACGCATGATATGAGGTAAAACCTAATAGTGCCGAGTGCTCTCAGGAGCCTTGAACCAGGTTTCAGTTACAGCACAGACATCAATGTTCTCCATACTGAGAAGGGCCTCGAGTGCGTGCATTTTGAGATTTAGACTTCTGGCATTGAGCAGCATTACCCTCAGTTTCTTCCCATTTTTGTTTTCTAGGGTGGTAGGTTTAGAATTTGAGCCTTGCCTAAAAAAGGCACTATGGGGGTGGCAAGAGCCTTAGCCAATATCCGGAATCCCAGGGGTGACAGGTGCAAGCCGTCCCTTGCGAAGCAGCGTGGCTTGTCAAGCATGTCATCCCAGGCAGACAGACACTGGATCCCCTTTGAATGACACCAGACATTAAGCCAATTGTTAAAGCATTTAAGAGAACAACATAATGCCACATGGACATAGTGGTTTGTATCCATTTTTAACAAACCACAAAACTTATTAGCGTCGTCATAAATATTGAAACACATTAGGTTTACACATATTCGCTCAATTATAAGCTGCAGGTATTATAAAAATTAAATACTAAAACTAATAATTGGTTCTTCTTAGAGCATATTTATAACAACAGGACATTTGAAAATGTATAGAAGTTTTTGTTTTAAAATTTTAAATTTCAAAACTTTAAACTTATAGGTGTTAATATTTGGAAAGCTACTCATGAGAGTTTTGTAGTTCCATGCTAACAATCATTTAAATGTTAGCACTATGAGTTAAATTTAAATTTAAATTTAAATGTTTAAGGCTCAGCCTTTGGATGTAGTTGCAATTATTACGTATATTTACGTATTTGTGTATACACTTTTTACACAACATAAGAACAGTGTATATAAGAGCACTGATAGATATTATATCCCTTTATGATAGAAAAGGCTGGAAGTTTTGTGTTTTAAATGGCGAAATTATTCACATTTTTAAAGTGAAGTTTTGTTTTGTTTTGTTTCTAACATTTTAGCTGCTGGTTCTGTATGATTTTAAACTCACAAGCTGTTGAATTGGTAATTGGTAATTTGTTTTCTAATTGGTTAATTAGTTAACAACACCCTTTTTAAAGAAAGTTTGATACTACAACTGGTTGTTTCATTTTTGTCTGAGGAAGGAGAGATAGGAGTCTCTCCGAAAGTGCTTGTGGTTAATAAAAGCTCTAATATTACAGCATGGACTTTTGTTGCCTTCTTTGGAACAGTTTTACCGGACTGTGGATTTTACTTTATCATAGGTTCATAGGTTCATAGGTTCATAGGTTCATACTAGGCTATCTGCCCAAGGGCATTTATAAGCCTAGCCCATAGTTATGTGGCTTTACCACACCCTTTAGTTTGAATAAAAACTATGCCTATCATTTTGCTGTGCCTCTGTCAAGCAGTGACGCTGAAGTAATCCCTGGGGTATATCTGCAATCTCCCATCCATTGGTCAAGATTCCTCTTGAACAAGACCAGAGAGGTGCTCTGCCTCACATGTACCGGGATTTTGTTCCACAGCATAGGGAGTCTCTGGGTGATGAATCTGTCCCTCCAGCACGTTCTATTTATAACCGTGTCAAGGTTTAAGTCTCCGCCCTTGTGGTTCTGAGGGATCTAGATTTTGAGGTGAAGCATATTCATCAAATCTGGGTTTGACATGGCCTTATATGTCAGGCACAGGTCACCTCTGAGCAAGCGGTATGAGACTGAATAGAGCTGGAGTTCTTTCAGTCGGGCAGCATAAGACATATTTTTGAGACCCTTTATCCTTTTGGTGAGGAACTTTTGGGGCCTTTCAAGCTGCAGCAGGTGTCTGGTCAGATACATTCGAACGGGCATTGTACTCAATCATAGGTCTAATAAGTGATGAGTACAGGGGGACGATGACCTCCCTTGATCTAGATGTGAATCCCTTCATGATCAGGTGGGTGATATAGAAGGTTTTCCTAACTACTTTAGCAACATGAGTGTCAAACGAAAGGCTACTGTCAACCTGGGTCCCCAGATCTCTGATGACTTTTTCTGTGCTCAGTGGATTGCCACCTATATGGTAGCTAGGGGTAGCCTTGTTTTTCCCAAAGGGTATGACTATGCATTTTTTGGCGTTTAACTTCAGGCCATGGCTCTGGCACCAGTTATCCATTCATCTGTTTTCCTTACGCTTAGCAGCTTGTTCCCTCGAATTTTTGTTCCTTCAATTGTTAAAGCTGATCATCTTGTCTCTATATTGTGGCATCATTCTTGGTGAAGGAAGGATACTGCTCAGGGTTAGGGTCATACCTGCCTGGGCTACATAATCAGAGAGCTCCTCTATGTCTCTTTTCATGTAGTCCAGGGAGGTACGTCTCAGGTCGTTCACACCAGCATGGACAATGACTGAGTCATATTTGTACTTGCCATGGAGTGACCCGAGTGCTTGTGTTATGTGGCGGATTCTAGCGCCCGATAGGCAGCTTACTGTGACCCTCTCCTTGTTCAGCCTGGTGAGTGGGACGTCAGTGTGTCTGACTATGGAGTCACCTATGACAAGTATGTTTGGTGTTGTATTTGGCCTTAAGGGCTGTGACTGCTTTGCACACTGCTTTTGTGGTTTATGTGTTGCTTGTGGGGTGTCTTGAGGTAGCAGTTGTTTGGGTGTCTGCTTTGGAGGCCTCTGCTGTTTAGGTAAATTTTTACTCAGAGCCTCCGAGTATGTCTTTGTGTGTTTATGTGTTTGATTCAGTGGAGTGGTAGCATTATGTGAGGCTGGTTTTGTGGTGTGTGTAGTTGCCTTCTCCTCCTGTCTGGTCTTGCCAGTCCTGAGTTGAGAGAGCTCAGCCTCCAGTTTGGCTAAATAGCTGCATCTCTCGCAAGTATTTGTGTTATGTGGGAGGAGGAGAGGGTTGTCTGTGTACATGAGGCAGTTATAACATTGCCTCAAGATTCCCAGATTCACCAGCTGGACCGGAGAGGAGATTGACAACTGACCTTTGGACATGCTAGAATAATATTGGGAAATCCTTAATTGAAAACAAGATAGATATATATACATACACAGCACTGTGTGTGTGTGTGTGTGTGTGTGTGTGTGTGTGTGTGTGTGTGTGTGTGTGTGTGTGTGTGTGTGTGTGCATATATATAATCCACAAGAAAAACAAATAAAATGTGAGCGCTTTCGTTAACAAGTGTTAACTTCATCAAACACCATTAAAATGTAAGACATCTATTTATATACATATAAAAAAACACTCTAATTGGGTAAGCAAAGAGAGGCAGCTAGCTAAGCAACACTGAGACGGAACATTAATTAACCCCTTGATGACTGTGTTACAGTTGAAACTGTTTCATCTTAAATACAACTAAAACGTGTAATTAAAAGATAAATTATTAGTCTCATACTTGTGTCATGAATGATTCTAAATAGGATTAAACTAAAACAAAAGTCATTTTTAAAATCTCATGTTAAATATTCACATAATGCTAAAATGTTTACCAAAGCCAAATACATACAAAAGTGTTTGTGCTTAACAAATGTTTTGAGATATTTTGTTCCTTTCTAGGGCTTGTAATTTCAGTACAGGAGATATGGATGTCCTGTCATTTATCCCTGGCCATCTATCTGCCTGTAGTAAGATTTGCCACCTTAACTCCTTTAACTCTAATTGAAGTCCCCAAGGCTTTTTGTCACTGATGTCTACATGGCCTATTGCCTTAAATGTGAAATTGTGGCCAGTATTGTCCTGAATATGCCTCGCTAAAGCATTATTAATATTATTCTTTGTTATGGCATAGTTGTGTTCATAAATTCTGGTGTTAAAGTTCCTTTCTGTTTTGCCTACATAAAATGCTTGGCATTGGTCACATGTAGCCATGTAGACCACTTCCTTGGAGTGACAGTTATATTTACCTTTTACATAATGGTCTATACCATTCACTGTAAATTTGCTGCCTGATTTCACCTTGTGGCACCAGTTACAAGACTCACATTTGTACATCCCTACACGTCCTGTTCTAGTGTAGTTTGAACCTTTCCTAAGAAGGTCTTTTAAGTTTGAGCCCCTTCTGTATGTAACTATAGGTCTTTCTCCTATTTGTGCCCTGATGTACAAGTCATCCATTAAAATGTCCCAGTTATTATAAAAAATGGACAGCTAGCTGCCTCTCTTTGCTTACTCAATCAGAGTGAGTTTTTTATATGTATATAAATGGCTGTCTTACATTTTAATGGTGTCTGATGAAGTTAACACTTGTTTAACAAAAGCACTCACATTTTATTTGCTTTTCTTGTATATTTTTATCATTAAATACACCTTTGGTTTATCATCACCTGAGTGATTTGTGCATGTGAAACTCTTGACTGCCAGCATTTTTAATTTATTTAGTTTGTTTTGCTGCTTCTATTTTAGAATATGTACATTCATGGCCTATGACCATGTTAACTTCATTGACCACCTGCTCACAGACACATTCACAGGAGGACTTGTCACCCCTTCCTGTTTCCAAGAGGAATGACTTATGGCTACATGGTACCTTAATGATCACATCATTTTCATCATCAGTGTATGGTGGTTTATGGCTGCAGATGTACTGAGCTTCTGTATGAGAGGAAACAAAAGGAAAAAATGATGCATAAGTAAAAGAAAATTGATTGTTAACCCAATAAAAAATATAAAGGTATCTGTCCACCATACACAAAATGCTTGAAAAAAGTAAGGTTCCATATGAGTTAACACAATATAATACAGATATCCATAAAGAATGGAACTGATAAAAATTGCTAAGAGAACAAACATTTCTGTAACACTTATACAAATGTATTGACACAGCTGTACTTGATAGGATCAAACAAGATCCTCAAGAAAAAAAAAACACACCTCTCTGGTGGACATCTAGCATTAATAAGTTGTACAACAAGAGGAAAACTTGCTGTCTAAGAATGAAAAAGAGAGGTCCCAGCACTGGAAGAAACTCCTTCTCTGCTTGAACAAACAAATAAGGAAACTTGTAAAATCCTGTAAGGACAACTTTGAAAAAAAATTGGCAACCATAGCTTAGAAAAACCATAAGACATTCTACAGCTATATCTATAACCTAAAAGGTAGAACCCAGACATGTGCTGAACTAGCTGTATATGGTACTGCAAACATTAATCCTGTAAAAAATAGCTAACCTATTAGCTGAAAGGTGTGGCAAAAATTTCATCCCCCTGTCCCCTCATAACATTCCACAAATCATTCCCTCTACATATCCTCCACCTTGCATCTCCAAAGTGCAAGTCATTAATGCTGTCTCTAAGGCTAAAATCACAGCTTCTATGGGACTGGATGGCATCCCAGGTTGTGTTTTAAATGGTCTAAAACATGAGTTAGCAACTCCATTAGGTACTCTTTTCAACCACATTCTGAGTACTGGTTTTGTCCCTGCTGAATGAAAAACAGCAACCATCATCCCCCTTCATAAAGGAGGTACAGCAACAGACCCTGGGAACTACAGACCCATAAACTTAACCAGACTTATCTGTAAGGCCATGGAATGAATCATCATGGACCTTATAAATAAGGATATAGGTGACCCCAAACCCTTGATCTGACAGAGTGTGCTTTTGTCAAAGGCAGGTCATACCTTATAAACCTGATGGACATCTTCAAAAATGTCAACAGAGCCATAGATGAAGGAAAATCTGTGCATGTAGCCTACCATGACTTAGCCAAGGCTTTCAGCACAATCCCACATTCAAGCATCATTGATAAACTCTCCCATTTAAATATTAACCCATATGTTGTCAGGTGGATTGCTAACTGGCTCACCGACAGATCACACTCAGTCACAGTTTGGGACTTTACCTCAACCAGCAGAGCTGTCAGCAGTGGAGACCAGAGGGGTCATTTCTGGGCCCTCTATTATTTGGAATATATTCTCAGAAGTTCAGGTGAAAACAAAAGAGCTGTGGCTGACTAAGTTTTCTGATGACTGCAAATTAGGTGCAGTCATTGAATCTCCAAACAATGTCAATATACTTCAAGAGGGACTTACACAAACCAAAGACTGGTGCCAAAGCCATGGACTCAAACTCAATGCTAAAATATGCATTATCATCCCCTTTGCTAAAATCTATATCCCTGCAGACTATCATATAAATAGTAATACCCCAAGTAACAACTCAGTAGTTGGGAATGCAAGTTGACTGTAGCCTAAACATTGACCACCATGTTTCTACTGTGATAAGAAAGGCATTTTATGTTGTACACCTCATTAGCAAAGGCATTGCCTAAACAACAAGAGGTCAGAACTCTCCTGTACTTGACCCTCATCTGACCAATAATTGAGTGCAGTGCTCCCTTTGGTATGTACCTTACCGGATATCAGCAGCAACTTGAGAAACCTCAGAGATTTCTAACCAAGATAATTCAGGGTCTTCAGCACATTTCATACACAGACAGACTGAGTCACTGTCACTGTACTCAGTAGCATACGGACTACTTAGAAGAGACTTGTGCCTGGCCTACAGAGCAATCTCAGATTCAAACCTAATGGAAATACTGCACATCAACAAGTCAAATGGGACAAGGGCAATCTGCTCCAGGGACCTTAACCTGGCTTGCAACATAAATAGGACTTTCTGGAAAGACAGATATGTCTCTCAGAGATTGCTGCTTCCCTGGAATAGCTTACCAATTCACATCAAACAGAGCTCCTCTATAACCCTTTTTAAGCGTAGTCTGGATGACTAGATGGGAAATTGTAAATTCTTGAAGGGGATTTCATCTATGACCCTCTTAAATACAGACAGAGTTTGCTAACTAAGATCTCATTTTTAGTCAAGCCCCAGGATTCATGAAGCTTGTGCCAGGTGCAGGCGTAGCATAGGCGGTATAACACTAAATATGGCCAGCGAGCGATTTAGATATGATCCAATTCCACGTGCACTACCAGCGTACACCAGATCTGCGCAGCTCTAGGCTCATGTATGCTAATCACCCCATGCACAGTAGTGCAGCATGCAAATGAAGGTACATAGCGATTCATGAAGTGGTGCAGGCATAGCCTAAGCATACAGAAATGTGAACCAAAAAAAACAGTTTACATTTTTCCAAACAGAACATCAGAGCCATGAAAGCGGACCAAACTTATATATTACAAAGTTAACATATGCCAGTGGCTAAATATACAGCCAATGGCATAAAAAAACACGCACAACACATACAAAATAACATTTAATGTCATGGCCACACTAACACAAAGTACAACCGCAGGGCATGTGTGAACAAACGGGAACACAAGGAAAATATATACAGATGCCATAAAATTGCAATGTAACAGAAATCATGATTTTGCCATAATACTCAATGGTATGCATGCTACCCCACAACCAAGGTGCAAGGGTTGCTAAGGGTCTGTGACAGGGTTCGGCGTGGTAACTATGAATTAGTAGTCAATGCCATGCAAATGAGGCAAGTAATACTGAATCGCAAACATCCCGCCGACCTAAGGATGTACCATACGGTGCAGCAGTACAACACCGAGGAGTGGCCTGGAGGTATACATGATATCAGCAGTGGGGTGTGCCAGCGTAGCTGTAAGCACATTGGGGCATTGCTAATCCAGGTTGCCCATTGGTAAGCAAAGCCACAGGATAGGGGTGTGGATGTAGCCATAGCATTGCTTAGCTGAGAGCACACATGGTGACTGAAAGTGCATGTGTACATGGATGAAAACATGCTTGAAACCCGGTAAACGGCTGTGTGCGGTGTACACCACAGCTGAAACAGGAAGGTTACAGGAAGACAATAAGGAAATGCCACAGTAGGGTAATTGGAGTACAGCTGAGTAATTAACACCTATTAATTCACAGTGGGCCATTGACGGTAGCTAACAAGGCTGCTAGTAGCAACCTGCAGAACAGGACAGGGGAGGTGCCGGATTGCTAAGAAAAAAAAGCTTTCACCGCAGAGCAAAGCAAACATGCAATAGATCAGCTATAGAACACATTTCACAACACAATCCTGGGTTGGGAAAGTACAAAACAAGAAGGCAGGCTGCTGGATGCATGGCTGACAATGGGAGGGGAATCGTTGTGAAAAGTGAAGGAAAGGGCAAGAGGTGATCCACGGCAACTAAATGTAATTCAACACCAAAGGCACCACAATAGCAGTACCTGCATTAAAACACATAAGTAAGATACTCTGCAGCTCTGATTGTACATACACACCTTATGACGTCATCAGTGTCTAAAGCACAATAGTATAAAATGTGAAGGCACCTCACACACACTTGTGTATTCCCAAACACTGCACCATCGGTGTAAACAGATGGGGAACTTTTACAATGTACTTGTTGGGAGCTGCCATAGCTGTGATTCATCACCATGTGTTGGAGACTGAAGGTGGTGTGGAGGATGATGCTGACAACCACCTCAGGCCCTGGAGGAGGAGAAGAGTGTTCAGACCAAGGGTAACCTACCAGGGGCTAGATGATCTGGAGCTAGTAGAGTGTTACAGGGTGGTCAGGGCATCATACAGCAAATCGTTGAGCTGTGCCGGCCACGCTTCAGAGCCAGAAACAACAGAGGGGAACCCATCCCATCATCCCACCATCCCACCATCCCAGTGGACATGAAGGTATGTGTAAGCTTGAGAATACTAGCCACAGGTACCTTTCAAAGGCCAACTGGGGATATCATGGGGATCTCACAGGCATCAGCATCCAGGGTACTCCACCAGTTCCTGGATGCCATGTTATCACATGCCAATGAGCATATATACTTCCCTTGAACTCAGGAGGAGTTGGCCAGCAATATGAACCTCTTCCACCATGTGGCAGACTACCCGGAAGTACTGGGTGCAAAAGACTGCACGCACATACATATCAAGCCACCACCCGGTGAGCATGGTAGGCCCTACATAAACTGCAAGGGATACCACTCTATCAACTGCCAGGTCATGTGCAATGCCCAGGGCATTATCACAGATGTGTGTGCTGGCAGCCCTGGAAGCTACCATGACTCCCACATCTGGCATGCCTCACAGCTGTACCAGGTATTTGTCAGGGGGGACATCCCATATGGCCACCTTGTGGGGGATGCTGGCTATGCACTGTTGCTGTGGATGATGACTCCCATCAGAAATGCACACACACCCATGCAAGAATGCCATAATGAGGCACACGTACAAACCCAAATCATCATAGAGAATGTGTTTGGGATGCTGAAATCTTGGTTCTGTTGCCTGGACATATCTGGTGGAGCCTTGCAGTACTCTACAGGCATGTGTGCCCACATCTTCATAGTATGTGCCATGCTACATAATATGATCCTGTGGAAACAGCTGCAGCGATGACATAATGGTGAAGGCCCTCACAGCTCACCACAATTGCCAAGGGCATCACAGGCACAAAGGGATTCAGACCACGAACACCCTGTGCCAGCCCCAGTAGGCAGACGAAGGCGTGCCCAATATGTCCATGCCTTGGCAAAGAGGGAACGTATAGCACATACACTGACAGTGTAGGCCCCTATGGACTGACACACTTTTCCAACTGCACACACAGTAAAATGGATGGAAGACACACACAACCATCTGTAAATTGTCATGTATAGGTGGTCTACTGTGTCCATCCTACATAGGCAGCCCTCAACTATTGCACACACAACAGCTATTGGTACAAGGTAAGTCAACACCTGAACAGTAAATTAAGCTAACAGCATGTGTTGATACTGTATGTATAGGTTCCTAGGTACATCGGTAGGTACATGCCTAATTGTCAGAGTTCATTCATCAGCCTAGCCAAAATGTGTCTGCTGTCGCCACCCCACTGATTAACTAACTGTCCCTCTGTGGAGCAGAGCTAATTGTGGGATCCCTGGGGTGTAACCATTGTCCCCACCCACTCTGAAAGGATTCCCTGGTGTGTTAATGAGGGACTCCATATAATGTAATCAGGGATGTAGTTCCAAAGCATGGGGAGTACCCATGACAGGTATCTGTCACCCCAGCATTCTCCAGTTATGGTTGTGGCAAGGTGTAGCACATTACAGTGTGTGGCTCACTGTGACATGGATTCCCATAGCTGGAGCACATCCATTAAGCATCACTTGGACATACCATTAATAGATATCATCCATATGTAAACTAATTGAGTTACACATTTGTTTGCAGTATGGAGGAACAGACGTAGTACAGTCCACATACTAAACACCATAACACTTGTACATATCCCAGATGCCCAAGTGGTAAAGCCACTGACTGTCTCGTCCATGTTTCCAGTTCCATGACCTGAAGGCCTGTTGCGTAATTCCGGTGTCCCGAATAATGGATGTTGGATGCAGGTCATTAGAGCATGTTTAAGCACATGTTAGCGGGTTTATGCACTGGCAAGTGCCAGTAAGCATAGGTTAAACATGACTACATGGATATGCACAAAACAGGTCTAAGCTTTGCTGAATATCGCGCAGATCATGGCAAAGCTGACCAGAACCACTGAAATCTGCATTATTCACCCTTCTATTAATAGTGCCTGCTCTGAGAGGTAAAATGACCACTGCCAGGAGTATAACATGCAACCATGTACACAATCACCAACCACTAGGCTACCTGAGATGTACCAATGGCAGGTGTGTATTGTGACAGGTTAAAACACAAAAGGGTGGAGTTCAGAAAATAGTATACACCACCATGTATCCAACGAAAGGTGTGTTCTCTCTCTCTCTCTCTCTCTCTATATATATATATATATATATATATATATATATATATATATATATACATATAATATAGAGATAGAAAGGGTGATAGAGAGATATATGTCGATGTATATGGATATACATATATATGCAAATATATAGATAGGTTAACAACAGGATCCCAGTTCGTATTAGGCAGAGCCCCTCACTAACTCTCTAAAAGAGAAATCTTGATGAGTGGATGGGAGATCGAAAAATTACCCCAGGGGTCACATCTGGGTCACTGCTAGACAGGGGCACAGTAAACTAATTCTATTATATAAGGGGGACCTTCATTGTGTCACTACTAGACAGAGGCACAGTATTCTAGATTTATTCTGTACATTTTTGTACCATTTCATGGGGTGGCAAAAGCCACATCTCTATGGCTAGGCTTACAAATGCCCCAAGGCAGATAGCCTAGTACTATACTATGAAACTATGAAACTATGTACACAACCATGGAGGTACCTATAAATAGGATACTACCAAATACCGAATGCTTTACATACCAACACGCGTAATCACGAGGCTTAAAGACCGAAAGACCACAGTACCAGAACACTAGAACCACAAGTACTATTATCACGATGTTAAGGGACATTTAGTTAGTGCTTCTGGTGCTGCGGTCCAGGTAGGTACTGTGTTTAGGTGTGTTTAAGATTACTGTAGTGTGTGTTTTGAGTGCGGTGTGTATTTTCGTGGGACTGTAATGTATGTGTGTGTGTGTGTGTGTGTGTGTGTGTTTGCTTCGTGTGTCTGTTCGTGCTATCTTGGAGGTAGATTATTACAGTAGGTGTGGTTTGGGTGGCACAGCCACCCACATAGGGTGTGTATGGGGCATGGCCACCTGGCCATACATAGTGTAGGATGGTTTGTTTGGATGTGATGGGTAGCAGTGTGTCTGTATGTGCGTGTGTGTGTTCTGTGTTTGTGTTAGTTCTGGGAGTTTGACTGTCGTGAGTTTGAGTATTCAGTATTGTAGGGTTTGGGAGTCTGTGAATGGTAATGTGGATGTTGGAAGTGTGTGCATTCCTGAATCCGGTGTTATGCCATATACAGCAGTTGACATCTTCAGATATGTGCATAACATGGACCATAGCAATCACACATTCTGCCATGACCGAACGTTATGAACAAAGGATATGGAGACTATATTAAAGCAATAACACATGCCTGGGTGTGGGTAATGCTGGATTTACCCATGGCTGTCTTTATTTGGCCACTCGGGCTTCACCCTTATGAACAAACCACACCAACTGTGGGTAAATTCACCATTACCCACACCCAGGCATGGATCATTGCTATAATACACTATTACAAATATGTGAAATGGACATGAGCTAAACATAGGGATACCACCTGTCCCACCTTGTGAGGGTCAGTCCCTCTATGTGCGGTAGTATCCTGACCAAAATGAGTACAAATACTAATGTCCTACAATCACGAGACATTCTGCATGTTCCATAGTTAATGTAATGGTTGCATAGAATAGTCATCTGTATCTAACATACCTTCATGTAACAAGAAACCGGATAAGCAAGTAAACTGCTACAAGAATATAAGCTTTTATATAGGCATATATGTAAATTTCTATACTTTGTACTGACCGTGAGTATGTGTCGGCCTCTAAAATCTGATATGTGTCCTGCAAATGTCCCACTATGGCCATTTGAAAAGGTGGCAACCCAAGCCAAACAGGTTCAGTCACCAACACAACTCCAATGAGTGCGAATATCTGTGACAGAAATACACGAGACAGCTTTCATGTAGCAACATTTCATTACATACCGATGTATTTCCGAAGGGATTGAAGGACCAACATCACCTGCATGCTATATAGGAAGCAATTAACAATGGCTTAATGAATAAGCCTGCAATAACCATAGTATTAGTCTACTAAATGATAGGTCTTCAATTAGGGAAGGAGCCTTCACGCACATATGGAATATGTATAAATGCAGTTCCTACACACCTTCATCTGCTATGTACACCCACCTACATCTTCCCCACACCCAACACAATGCAACAGACTGTAATAACATCACAAACATCCACTCACTTTATGACATCTGCAGAAGCCTTAACATACCTTGTGAGAGACACACTATAATGGCCCTATGTGAAATCATTGCTGTTGTACAATGGAACAGACGCCGATGTTACAGGGTTTGTTTGCAATAATCCCGTATCAGACGGCTGATATAACAGCTACACTCACATGTAGAACTACATCCTCTAGCCATTACACACAATCCACGGGGGCCATGAAGTTAAAATATCTCTGTGTCTCTCCATATAGCTGTTGCAATTCATCAAAAACAACACATCCAGGCCGTCTTCCTCGAGGGTAGGGCAAAGGGACAACGCCCAAGTGGAGTATGCAATTATACCCCACTGTTGCCATGTAATTGGCTAATGGAGAAGCTGCACAGCTGATGTGTATGTAATCATCTACTCCGGAACACCAGCTGGTGGCAGGATACCACATGTTACTGGTATCTGCGTATAAAAGGATGGCTTGTCATACATTCAAACCGTATGTACATACAAGAAAACCGTTAAAACAGAAAAGGAATAGGACTGATATTATCGTCAACTCGGACTACTAAGAAGGTACGTAGAACACTCAGTATGTTAGTGTATGTAGTGCCTGTTCTGTATTAATGAAAATGTACACAATGCATATAGTGGGAAAAGGTATTATGTAGTGATGTATTGTTGAGCATAGTAATGCCCATAGAAATTGTGTACTGCTGTGGGCCACAAAGTAAACACCTCATACACCAGAAGGGATGCAATATGAGGACTTTAAACACAATAATTCCACTCCAGCCACTGTCAGTGTCAGGGTTTGTCCAACAAGTACGTGCCATAACAGGGGATAGTATATGTTGATATACTGTAACAGTAGGCATATGTATGGGCGTATAACTGAGAATAACATGTCTAAGGTGGTCCTGCTGTGCAATTATGATTTGCATTATGGGATATTGTTACAAAAATGTGAAATGTACAGTATTGTAGGTAGATATGTCTAACATTTTACATAGCATTACTGTTATATTATGCAAACATCAACTATGTCTATTGGCATGCACAATACACAATAAAAGGATACATATGACTTGTAGTCACCAGACAGTGTATCAGCATGATAGCTAATTGAAATGGAAGAGCTAGTCAATTATCCATGCACAAAGGACATGTAATAGCTTCATAGGTTCATAGTTAAGTACTATGCTGTCTGTCCAAGTCCATTAGTAAGCCTAACTACAGTGTTTTCACTTGCAGCACCTCCCTAGGTTAGTGTCTTGTGCCTGTGAACAGCAGATCCTTTCATTTCCTGCACCTCTGTACAGCAGAGCCACTGCAGTGATCCCTGGTGTACATGTCTGTCTCCCATCCACCCATCAAGGTATCTCTTGAAGAGTGCTAGTGAGGGTTCCTGCCTGATGTACATATTAATCATGTTCCAAAGCATGGTGAGTGTCCGGGTCAGGAATGTATCCCTCCAGCATGTCCTAGTCATCATTGCGTTTAGGTAAATATCCCAGAGCATGTGGCTCTCAGTGGCTTTTGCTTATGTAGAGCATATCCATCAATATTTTTTGGACATGGGCCTTGTGTGTTCAGCAGAGATCACCTCTGAGTATGCAAATGAGTGCAATTGGGGTTTCTGTAGTTGGGCTGCATACGTCATCCTTCGGAGGTCAGTAATCCTCTTGGTGTGGTAATGTTGTGGCATTTAAAGCCATTGCTGTTGTCTCATAAGGTACATCCAAAATGGGGTGTTGTACCCTTTAATGTGTTTCATAAGTCATGAGTAGAGAGGTACAATGGCTGCCTTTGTTCTGGCTTCAAACCCATTAGAGATTAAGGTGGCCATGTAGAAGGATATCCACCCAACCTTGGCAATATGCTTATCAAAGGAGTGGGTGCTATCTACTTGGGTTCTAAGATCCCTTATTATGTTTTATGTATGTAGGGGACTGTCACCTATGTGACAGACTGTGGGTGATCGGTTTAATCCAAAGGGGATGTCTATGCCCCTTGTGGCATGCAGCTTGAGGCCATGTTATTGACACCAGGTATCCGTCCCAGTGACACCCTTATGGAGGGTGTCTGTATCATCTGGTGAATCAATCACGGCCCCTAGTTTGCAGTCATCTGCAAACCTATTCAGGGTAAGTCCTTCTGTGCTAGCCTGTACCTCAGAGAAGCATATACCGAACATGAGGGGCCCTATGACCGAGGACTGGGGGATGCCAATTGTAACTGATTTACAGTAGGAACTAGGGTATGCTACCCTCACTGTGTGGGTTCTGTCCGTGAGCCACTTTGCATAACATCTCGTGATGTAGGGGTTGATGTGCAGGTGGATGTGTATGTTGACAATACCAGAATGGGGAATGATATTGAAAACCTTTGAGAGGACAAGGTAGGCTGTGTGGACTTCTTTACCCTCATCTACTGCTTTGGTAACTGTCTCAAAGGACTCCACCAGGTTTAGGAGTCATGGTCTGGTCCTAACAAATCCAAACTGGGTGGGATTAAAATTTGGGGGCCACCAATGTCTCTGTGAATGAGCTCCATGATGATGTGCTCCATAGCCTTGCAGAACAGTCTAGTCAGGTGTATAGGGCAATAGTTTCCCTGGTCCATTGTGGTGCCACCTTTGTGGAGTGTGATAACTGTTGCTGTGCACCATTCAGGGGCCACAATGCCTGATGTAAGGCTATTAGTGAATGTGGTGCCCAAGTGGGGAGCCATTTTGTTCTGAAGTTTGTGTAAATCGCAGCCTGGGATGTTGTACGGTCACATGGAATCTGTGTTTCTGGCTTTAGAGAGTGCAGCTTTGAACTGCATAGTTGTGACGGAGGGACTCTGCATTGTTCTTGTATAGATTTGGGCCCTTTAGGGTGTAAGAGGGGTGTAAAGTTAGCACTGAACCTATCTGCCAGGATGTTGCCAGTATCAGTCGGTTCTGTAATGTTCGTGCCTAACTGCTGTATATCAGAGCAGATGTGGGTATCACCATCGAGAGTAGTGACATAGCTCTTGAACTCTTTGTGGTAGTCCTTGGAATGAGTCACAGTAATGTTTACATAGCTAGCTTTGGAGGATGTGATAAGGGGTCACAGATTCCTACTGAGGCTGACCAGGGAGCTACCCCACTCATGGGATTGTACTCTACTTTGCAACAGTCTCCTCCTTCTGTTGTACATTATGTCCATGGCAGTGGACCACTAGAGTGGCATCCGTTTTTTAGTAGGTACCATCATGGCTCTGTTTGGATAGCATGATCCATGCAGTCGTGTAAGTGCTAATTAAGTGCAGTTGTGAATGATTCAGTGGTTGTAAATGTATTGCCCATCTGCACGTGTGTCATGACATTTACTACTGGTGTCATAAGAAGCCTGAAGCTGGCTTTGTAGAAATATTGTACTGTGTTTTCTATAAAGGGTGTGGTCCCGGGATGTGGATAACAAGGGTGATTAGCGTACGTTCGGATCTGACCAATGAGGAGATAACCCCAGGTGTGGAACACCAGTCACACATGTTGGTAATGTCCAGGTCTAGGATATTGTTGGCCCTGGTGGTAGTGTGGATAGGTTGATCCAGCCGATTGTAGGTTATGAATCCCAGAAAGCATTGGCCTAATGTGTTGGTACATGAGTAGGTATCCCAGTTAATGGTGGGGTAGTGTCAGTCGCACATCAGTAGTTTTTGTTTGAACCCTACTTTCCAGTACACCAAGAAGTGAGGACCGTTAACTGTGTGGTATGGTGTGGAATCTGTAGCAAGCTACAATTTGTATAGCAGTTATGTCCACAGTTAGTTGCACTTGGATTACCTCTGATGCATTGTGCTAAGCAACCAGCCTGGAGGTGTGTATATCCTTGGGAAATATGGACACACCTCTGCCGTGGGTGTTCCGGTCCTGTTCACATGACTGAAAGGTGTGATCTGAGTAATAGCCTGTTAGTGCAGGGGTGCTCTTAGGAGCCTAGAAGCAGGTCCCAGTCACTGCAGAGATATCGAAGTGGTCCATTACAAGGAGTGCCTTGGGTGAGTGCATTTGAGATGAAGATGTCAAGCACTGAGTAGCATTACCCCCAGGTTTTGCTTGCCTGTTCCGGTTATGGTGGTGAATATGTTATTTGAACCGTGCCTAAAACAGGCACTATAGGAGCAGCAAGAGCCTTAGACATTATCCATAATCCCAGGGCCAACAGGTGCAGGCCATCTGTGCCAAAGCATCATGTTCTGTCGACCATGTCATTCAAAACAGACAGATACTAGATACCCTTGGAATGACACCAGAAGCATAGCCAACTGTAGAAGTTCATAATTCAGTCCTTGTACTGCGTTGTCAGTCTGGACAAATGCCAAATGCTTCTCAAGGCTAGGGGGATACCTGCCTGGGCTACAAGATCAGAGAGCTATTCCATGTCTCTGTACATGTAGTCCAGGAAGTTTCATCTCAGGGCATTCACGCTAACATGGAGAATGACACAGTCATATTGTACCTGTTGAGGAGTGACCTGAGTGCATAGGTTATGTTGTGGATCCTGTTACCTGACAGCCAGCTGAAAGTGACTATCACCTTGTGTAGCCTGCTGAGTGTGCCATCCGTGTGACCGCCTATAGAGTCACCTATGGCTAGTGTGTTGGGTACGTTATATCGCCCTATTGGCTGTAGTTTCTGGGCACGCTGAGTCTGTGGGCTATAAGTAATTGGTGTTGTGTTGGGTGATGGGGGCTGCCTGCATTTCTGCTTTGGAGTTCTCTGTTGCCTAGACAGAGTAGTATTCAGAGGCTCTGCAAATGTTGTAGTCTTACTATGTGTGACCTGTGGTTGTGGAGATCTAGTGAGACTATGTGATGAGTGTGGTGTGGTGCAAACGTTTAACATACACACATGATTGTCAGGTTCAGTCTGGGTTGGATAGAGCTTTACCTCCAGCATGGCTACATATGTCCATCTCCCACAGGTTGTATTGTTGTATGTTAGGAGGGGAGCATTGACTGTGTACATGAGACAATTTCTATATTGCCTCATGATGCCCATATTCACCATATAGATAGGTGATAACACTGGGAATTGACACTTGGACATGCCTGAATATTTAACTATTTCCCACTAGATATGTGAGGAAAGTGTGTACAACAGCTGTTTTACTCTAAGCAAGTGGGAAATGTAAGTACAAACAGTGTTTACCTGTAGGAAATGAGGATGATTGAGTGCTATAGTAATTAGTAGCTTATGAAGTGACAGCATCCATATGGAGTATGAGCAATGCAATCAGGTGACATGCATATGTGGTGATAATATCCAATCCTCATTGGGCGTCACATGTGTGTGACACAAACATGTCAGTGGTGTCAGTGTCATGAAGATTTTATATTGGATCTGGTCATCACCAACATGGGGTCTCTATGTTCCACACCAGAGGTATACCCCTCATTGATAAAATCAGACCATAAACTAATCTCACTGGACATCCATATTCCGTCCCCACCCCTAGCCAGGGAAACAATGGTGAAGAACTTCTCAAAAGCAAACTTCACACTTCTCAAAACCGAGGTGGAATCCTTCAAAGTCCCCGGGCCAGTGGAAAATATGGCCCAAAATGCAGAATCCTTTACAAAAGCATTCTATGGAACATGCTATCCCAAATAAAACCAAGACTCACTCCTCCAAAGGCAGTAGACCTGTCTGGTGGACCCTGGCCATAAATAAGCTATACAACAGAAGAAGAAAGCTACTACATGATAGAGCAAAATCCCAAAAAGGGAAGGCATCTCTGATCAGTACTAGCAAAAAACTACGATCCCTCATAAAAATCATCTAAGGCCAGCTTCGAAAGAAAAATTGCACAAGACACTAAAGATAATCACAAGGCCTTCTTTAGTTATGTCAGAAACCTGTGAGACAACTCCCAGATATGCTCTGAGTTAGTGCAAAATGACAAAAAATACACTGAACCCACAGACATTGCCAACATCCTGGCAGAAAGGTTCAGTGCAAACTTCTCCCCCCTTCCCCCAAAAGAGCAAATGTCTATCCCAACAGAGTGTAGCCTTTCTGAGATCACAGATGCACAGGTGAGAGCTGCCCTCTCCAAAGCACAAAAACACAGCATCAATGGGACCAGACAGTGTCTCAGGCTGCGTCTTACATGAGCTCCAAGAAGAACTAAACCCTCATATAAAGTCACTATTCAATCTCAGCCTTAATACAGGATATGTACCCAAGGAATGGCGAACAGCAACAGTGGTCCCACTCCACAAAGGTGGTGCCACAACCGACCCCGGAAACTATCGCCCTATAAGCCTGACTTGCCTGGTCTGCAAAGCTATGGAGGTATCATCATGGAAATCATTAACAATGACATTGGGAACCTCCAGACACTGGATCCTACCCAATTCGGCTTTGTTAAGGGCAGATCTTGCTTCTTGAACCTGGTCAACTTCTTTGAAACAGTTACCAAAGCCATAGATGAAGGGAAGGTAGTCCACACAGCCTACCTGAATTTTGCAAAAGCCTTTGACACAATTCCCCACTCGGGCATCATAAATAAGCTCACCAGCTTAAATATCAGCCCCTATGTCACAAGATGGGTTGCAAACTGGCTCAGAGATAGAACACACATGGTCAGAATAGCAGGTGCCATGTCAAACTCTAAACCAGTTACAAGTGGCGTCCCACAAGGCTCAGTCCTGGGACCTCTCCTGTTCAGTATATATTTCTCAGAGGTACAGACTAACACGGGTGGACTATGGCTGATCAAGTTCACAGATTACTGCAAACTGGGTGCTGTAATCTACTCTCCGGCTGACACAAGCATCCTCCAAAAGGGTCTCACAGAGATGGATAACTGGTGCCAGAGCCATGGCCTAAAGTTAAATGCCAAAAAGTGCATCGTCATCCCCTTTGGCAAAAACAAAGTGCCCACAAATTACCACATAGGTGGTAATCCATTAAGTACGGAAGAAGTAATTAGGGACTTGGGGACCCAAGTAGATAGCAATCTCTCCTTTGACAATCACTTTGCCAAAGTGGTTAGAAAGATCTTCTATATAGCCCACCTTATCATGAAAGGATTCACATCTAGATCAAGAGAGGTCATTGTGCCCCTGTACTCATCACTTATCAGGCCCATAATTAAATACAATGCCCCATTTGGGATGTACCTTACCTGACACCTGCAGCAACTGGAAAGACCCCAAAAGTACCTCACCAAGAGGATCAAGGGGCTCAAACAGATGCCCTGTGCAGCTCGGCTAAAGAAACTCCAACTCTACTCAGTTGCGTACCACCTACTCAGAGGCGATCTGTGTCTGATGTATAAAGTCATGTTCAACCCAGAATTAATGGACATGCTTCACCTCAGGAAATCCAAATGCCTTAGAGCTACATGCTCCAGGGACTTCAACCTCAGCACAGAAATAAATAGGGCATGCTGGAGGGACAGATTCATATCCCAGAGGCTCCCCTCACTCTGGAACAAAATCCCAATCCATGTTAGGTAGAGCCCCTCACTGACCCTCTTCAAGAGAAATCTTGACGAGTGGATGGGAGATCATAAGTTTACCCCTGGGATCCCTTCTGTGTCCCTGCTTGACAGAGGTACAGTAAACTAACCTTAAAAGGGCTACCTTCTGTGACCTACTATACAGAGGCACAGTCAACTAATCTAAAAGGGTGGCAAAAGCCAAACACACTCTGGCTAGGCTACTAAATGCCCTAGGGCAGATAGCCTAATATCAAGCTATGAACCTATGAACCTATGACAACTGTTCATATACTAAATGTAATACGCATGTATGTGCAGCTGTATCTCTGTGCATCTCTGAGATACTGTGACCTGTCTCCATCATTATGTCTTCCAGATATGCCTCGAGCAAGCCTCCCAGCCTGTACCCGCTTGGAGGATGAGGCCCTTATACCTTATCTCCAAGACAACTATGATATCCTGTTTAGCCATGTGCCACAGCATGCACAGCAGCATGATGACCTGTGGCAGGAACTTTGTAGGAGGGTTAATGATGTGGGTGACCATAACCGCACACACCAGCAGGTGCGCAGACACTGCACAAACCTGATCAGATGTGCAAAATAGCGTGTGAATGCAATCACCAGGGAACAAGGTGCAACAGGTGGTGGGCCACCAACCCAGCCCCCACTCACACGTACTGAGGAGCAACTGGCCAACCTACGGACACCATCAGAACAGCATCCACAAACACTAGCTGCCATCGTAGAGGTGGGTGTATCTCAACCACCGAGCCTGGAGTTGCCTGGTAAGTCACTACTGCACATATAAGTATTATATCCCATTTAGTTGCATGTATCACTGCACAATATGTAATGTAACATCATATGCAAGGCATGTATACACACATGCCGCATACTATAGTATGCTACTCTGTGTATGTACACATGCACATACTCCATAGTATATCCTATTGTACTGGTGAATGTGTTAACATGCACATTGCACCCTGTTGCTGTCATACAGTTGTGGATAATGATCATACTGCTGTGTCACCCCTATATAGGT
Organism: Protopterus annectens; assembly: GCF_019279795.1. Taxonomy (NCBI): domain Eukaryota; kingdom Metazoa; phylum Chordata; order Ceratodontiformes; family Protopteridae; genus Protopterus; species Protopterus annectens. Next base: position 1,180,899,653 of record NC_056732.1, read on the forward strand.
ACCTCTGGTGTTCCGCAGAGACAGCAGACCATTGCAGGTGAGACAGTTATAAGTATCAGGTATGTTAATGCACAGATCTAGTCACCATGTGGCCAGTTAACACATGTACACATAATGTATGGTCCAGTCACAATATACAGGTCACATCTTTAATCCATCACACTGGCTACCCATGTGCACTACTTACAGACTAAGTGAAACACCGACATGAAACCACAGAAACTCTCATTGCTAGATGTGTGTACAGCTGTGCATACAACGGTGGAGGTGTTGTTCAATGTAGGAATATGTACTATACATCAGAACTACACATGTGGGGTACACAAACAGTACTACACAGTGAGCTTGCGTATGGGCAGCCCACAGGATTCACCATTGTGGAATATGCCCCTCCAATGAGTGCACACATTGTGATGTGCCATCTGACATGTCCATGACATGTAGTGGTCCGGCTGCAACATTGTCTCACTATCCCATAAAAAAATGCACCACATACCAAACATACAACCCTTTGTCTGCATAATCTTGTGGACAGTGTAGTATCTGACATGTATGGTGTATGTCATATGGGACAACACAGACATGTGAGATATATATATATATATATATATATATATATATATATATATATATATATATATATATATATATATATATATATATATATATATATATATAGATATGTGGACATTAGCACACATAAATCTACATGATGGAATACATGTCCTATACTGCTGAATGCCTGTGCTGGATTATCTGTATGTGATCACCTCGGATGTATATATATCTGCCATGGCTTAGAGGTAAAGCACATTATCTGTGGTGTGCAGGGTCCCGGGTTTGAGGTGTGTAGAGACCAGTTATTTTGTCGCTGAGAAGAACAAGGGACATCGAATATGTTGATAGTAAGGTGCTTTTAACCAGTTGTGTGTGGCTCTGCATGACAGTAAGCAGTGGTTATTATTTTGGAGGCTCAGTATGGGTCGTGTAACTATGCATTAGAAGACAATACTATGCAAACGAGGTGGAAAATAGTGAATCCCGTGTATCCCCAGGGTGTGATGCAGATCCCAAGAGTGTATGTGTATAGATAGCTGGGTGCAGGACTCGAATATAGGTGAAAGCATGGGGGGGGTGTCAGGCATACTACACGTACATTGGAACCCTGTGTCTCAGGATTGCTCCTGCCTTAGCACACCTAAGCTAGGGGTGTGTCTATACCTGCCTAGTGCAATTGGGAGGGTCAACAGCAGTAGGATAGTAGTCAAGGTGAACAAGCTGCGCAAACAGGTTATAATTAGCAGAATCAACAGATTACAGGCCTAGACCAGCCAAGAACACTACGATAAAGTGAGCAAGCACCATACACATGGGTTTTTTTCCCCACTCTACACCACCGGTGTATACATGCAGGGAAATTTTACAAAATAATCCAACAAAATGAGAAGGGCTGCAGCAGGGAACATAGACTAACATGTGCAGGAGGCTGAGGCTAGTGAGGATGTGACTGCTGCCGAACAAACCTCAATGAGGAGACAGAGAAGACTTTACAAACCCAGGGTAACCTACCAGGGGCTACATGAGCTGGAGATAGTGGAGCGCTATGGGGTGGACAGAGACCTCCTACAGCAGATTGCTGAGCTGTGCCGGCCACAACTGACACATTGAACAGGCCAAGGGAAACCCATCCCAGTGGATACCAAGGTATGTGTAAGCCTAGGTATATTAGCCACAGGTACCGCCCAAAGCCAAACTGGGGATAACATGAGGATCTCACAGGCATCTGCATCCAGAGTATTCCACCAGTTCCTAGATGCCATGTCACCACATGCCAGTGAGCACGTACATTTCCTCAACACACATGAGTTGTTGACCAGCAATATGTGTCTCTTCCACCAAATGGCAGACTACCCTGGGGTAGTGGGTGCTATAGTCTAAAGCACCACTCAGTGAGCAGGGTAGGGCCTACATTAACCACAGGGTCATCCCCTCCATCAACTGTCAGGTCGTATGCAATGCCCAGGGCATTATACTGAATGTGTGTGGTGGCTGCCCTGGAAGCTATGATGATTCTGATATATGGCATCTGGCACAGCTGTACCACACCTTTTCTAATATTGACATCCCCTACGGTCAACTAGTGGGGGATGCTGGGTACCCACTGGAGCTGTGGCTGATGACACCCATCAGAACTGCACATACACCTGAACAACTATGCCATAATGAGTCACACGCACAGGTAAGACATATAATTGAGCATGTGTTTGGGATGCTCAGGTCACAGTTCCGGTGTCTGGACACATCAGCTGGAGCCTTGCAGTATTCACCAGCTACATGCACCCAAATTGTTATGGTGTGTGCTATGCTACACAATATAATTCTGCGGAAACAGTTGCAGCAGGAACAGCATGGGGCAGGGTCACACAGCCCCCCACCAATGCCAAGGCCTGTACAGGCACAGAGTGACTCGGAGGAGGAACTACCTGAGCCAGACCCAGTAGGCAAAAGGAGGTGTGCCCAGTATGACCTGGCCTTGGCAAAGAGGCAATGCATAGCATATGCACTGACACAGTAGGTACCCAGGGACTGTCACCCTCTCTGACTCACACAGACAGTAAATGTGATGCCAAACATGACACTACCTGTGCTCAGCCATGTATTATAGAAAGTGCACTGTGTGCATCTGACATAGGCAGCCCTCCATCACCATCCTCAGGTCTGGCACACCCTCAAGGTAAGTCAATCAACCTACCCATTGGCAATTGTATTAGAATGTGTTTTTACCTGTAGCTATGGCATGGATGTGAGCATGCAAGGGAATTTGGTGGCAGAATGTTAGGGCAGTGGACCGTACATGTCCATAGTGGTACCATGACATCTGTAGCACATACCGGGATCATAATAGTATCCAGTAGTACACGGAGTGTCCTAACCCACTGCGGGGTATGGGCTGAACATCATGTGTGTCCATACAGCCCACACAAGTCTCAACCAGCTGGACAGGTGTAGACCAACACAGACAAATACTGTACAATGGCCTCTGAATATGCCCAATGGATGGCCCCACCCCCCACAGACACACACAGACTACAGCAGGCCAGGCAGTTGGATGTAGGTTGTGACGTCTAGGACGGCTGAAACCAATATGTTAGTAATTAAAGCTAGGATCTGGAGTACACTGGTATGAATCTAGCCAGCACATTAGGTAGGTCCACACACTGAAATTGAGTACCTGACATACCAGTACAGTAGTAGCAAAAGTGCACAACTGTCAGCTGTGCCCCCCTTCCAAGGTACACATCTAACAGTCATGTGTCCTCCCCCCCAGTGCTGTGTATGAATGTGGATACAGTTGGATGTCCCCCCATGCTGTGCAGAAATGTAGCAACAGTCAATGCCACATGACCGATGGATACCCTGCAGACACAGCATGCCACCTGTCAGTGTACAATGCAGGGGTCGGCACCACAGTACTGACTACCTGGACATGTAACACATGTGATCCAGTTGACCATACTGGGCATGCTCAAACACATGCAGGTATGATGGTGATGTCAGTTGACAACATGCATAACGGTCATACTGGACATTCTCACACACTTAAACACAAGACGGCTAGGTCTGCAAACACCAGTGGTCCGGACATATCTGCCGGTACATTGCTATACTGTTGGATGACTGTGCTGTATGGTATGTGTGTGGTACTGTCTATTGTCTGTATATTTGCCATGGTGTATTGTTAATTCAGATTAGCTGTGTGCGCAGGGTGTTGCTACCAACACTTGCAAAGGACGGTTCTTTGTTTGCTGCCAGAACAAGGCCATTGGATACGGAGTGAGTAAGGCACATTGCAGCAGTTGGGAGCAGTTGTGCATGGGTTTGTGCAGTGTTAAGCACTGCTGACCTCTGGTTACAGCTTCTTATACTTGTTTAGACTCCACATTTCTTTTACAGTGCAATACTCGCATACTGGTAGCAAAACACACTTACACCCGCTCGCTCCCTCACTTGCACATGCACCGACATTGGTGCTTGCATTTGTCACTCACGCTGGACGGGCATGATCCCTTGTGATGCCTATTACATTGGCCTACATGATTATAGTATTGGGTATGGCTGACCATTAGGCGACGGCATGGTGTTCGACTGTACGGAATCGGCGGACTGTCCAGTGAGTTAATCATATTATATGAGTGTTCCTCATACAATCTGCTCCCATCTGGCTGATACATGGGAACCTATACTCTGCAATGTAGACAAGTGAATGTGTTTTGGGAACCACATCCGTCTGCCGGGTCATACTACCGCATACCTATTGTACGTTTTCCACCTTTTAAATTGGCCGAAGTGAGACTTTAGGATTAACACCTGCCCCACTTTGCATGGGACAGCCCCTCATTAGGCATATGTGTCATGCAAGAATAGTATAGGCATAGCAAATGTCCTGATTACAGGACAATATTATATTCTACATTTCTCTAATAGTTGCATGTAACAGTTATTGTATAAATGACACTACTATATGTTATGTGAAGTAGTATAAGCAACCTGACTGCTGCTAGACTAAGCTTTGATTTGTGCTAATACGTATATTTCTTTACTATGCACGGATGTAGGTATGTTCTGACCTGGTATGTCTGACATTTCTATGGAGCAGGTCCCACTTTGGCCATTTGGAAAGGTGGCAGCCCTATAGGACCTACATGTAGAGATGTCAGATTTGGCAAGGTAACACATACCCACAGCCAGTAGAAAATTGACTACGTCATCGGTTTGCATAAGTAAAGGTTATTCTTGTAACATTATAGTTGCTAATACTGTTTCCTATAACATCTAGGTGTTTCAGATACTACAAAATCATTTAGACAATATATGGATTCTTTGCCTGAAATCACAGGCCATGTGCCATAATAACATTAATTTTGCAGGACACAACTGCCCAGAGGGGAGTGTCCCTCACAAAGGCGAACAGGTCGTAACCCCAAGCTATTATGCTATCATCTACCTAAGGTAGTATGTGGAATATGCGCTTTCCATCAGTAGCAGACCTCTCTTACGAATGAGGGAGAATGAACACTGTATCAGGGACACTGCATAATACCCTCTGGGACACATTTAGATGATTGGTTCTATTAACCTGACACATTGACAGTCACAGGGCATATGTATTCATTCACATTTGTTGCGGTACATGCTGTTTATGATTCATACATGTCGTCATTAGTCATTATGTGTATTCTGCCACCTGTTGACCTAATATCACTAGTTCTGGAAGGGTTTAGTTAGGACTGTGTTAGATTCTGATTCGTAATCATGGACGTCCATGATAATCAAGTACGGGGCACTGATATATTCCCTATGTGCTCCCCCAATGGTTTACGGACTATCCAGTAGATATGCTCTTCAGGTTTGGGAGGTATAAGTGTCTGCTGTGCTGACATAGGAATATTAATTAGTTCCACGGGGCAGGCCTAATACATCTCTGCCAACCAACTCCTGCACACTTAGGCCCATTATTGCATTCCTATGATTCCCCTACCTGACACCCCTCTACAGCACTCATGACTCATCCTTACTGTGAGCGCAGCTGGGGTATGAACACACCCCTACACACTGCACACTCTCCCCATCTCGGGACACGTCGTATGTTTTGTCAAACCATGTGTTATCAGACTTCCACAATCTACTGTTCCGTGTATGGCTACATCCTGGTCGCATCAATCATGATTGGGTTTTCTATTTTGGTGTTCCACAAGGGACCCTGTGATCCATGTTTAAAGTGTAGACCTTGCAGATCTCTCCCACTGGTACTTTTCTGCCGGTGGTCTGGAAAGCAGCAGTGTCTTTACCGTTATTGTGTGTCTGTATGTCTCACCAGCCTAGCTGGGGTGGTGTGGGAGGTAGATGTTAGTTGATTGGACCTCCCACTAACACATGCCCAGTCTGAACATATGTTACCCATAATTGCTCTACCGTAACCTAGGTATATACATGTGTATATCTACAGTAATATATATATTAATATATATATATATATATATATATATATATATATATATATATATATATATATATATATAGATGTTGTCATTAGTCATTACGTGTATTCTGCCACCTGTCAACCTAATATCACTAGTTCTGGAAGGGTTTAGTTAGGACTGTGTTAGATTCTGATTCGTAATAATGGACGTCCATGATAATCGGGTACAGGGCATTGATATATTCCCTATATGTTCCCCCAATGGTTTACAGACTATCCAGTAGATATGCTCTTCAGGTTAGGGAGGTTTGAGCATCTGCTGTGCCCACATAGGAATATTAATTACTTCCACAGGGCGGGCCTAATACATCTCTGCCAACCAACACCTGCACATTTAGGCCCATTATTGCATACCCATGATTCCCCTACCTGACACTCCTCTACAGCACTCAATTTACTTGTGTTTCCCTTCACATTCATTACGAATGCTTTATTGTGACCATGTTCATTCATTCATATATATATATATATATATATATATATATATGTATATATATATATATATATATATATATATATATATATATATATATATAGATATATATATATATATAGATATATATATACATATGTCTGTACATACACATACATATACACCTACATACCTATTTACATTTCCCATACAGTTGAATGTCTGTCCCGCATCCCCGCTGCCTTAACCTCCCTATATCCAAAGGATATTATTCTAGCCATCATATAAAATTAGCGGCCCTTACATGGCTTGGACCCAGAAACAGACACACATTAGTCACTAGTTTAACCACTACACCATCCATGGTACATTCTGCATGGATGGCAGTTAGGATATATGACTTCACTACAGGTATTCAATAGTACTGGCAACAAATGTGACAGTTGGTTGGTGTACATATGTATATGGACATCTCAAACACTCAGGGACTAATTTCTACAGGGACAAGGCAAGGACAAATTAGGGACAATCACAGACACTTTTACAGTATTAGTACTATTAACTTGATACGTGTTGACAGATTCAGAGCATATGTATTAATACTTATTTTCTAAAGTTAAAAGCGTCTATTATTCTAAATTATTGTCATTATTCATTCAACTGTCATTCAACACCTTTCCTCAGAAGGTCACTGGTTTTAAGAGGGATTAAGAGGCAGTTATTTTGCGAATGCTCTGACCATTGGTAGGGTTGCCACATTTTCATATGTCCAGGATGGGATATATTCGGGACACACCAGATTTTGTAGGCCAACACATACCTACGGTCAGTACAGGGTTTAGAACTTTAATTATTTTCATAGATGAGAGCTTATTCCTGTAGCAGTTTAGTTGATTATTCTGTTTCTTGTAAGATTTAAGTATTTTACGTACAGAAATAACAGTTTTAGGCAACTGTTATATGAAATATGTTACATAGTTATTTCCTACAATCATAGGACATTTGGCATTGTATCATTCTTGGTTAGGGCACACCTACCCAAACAGGGACTGTCCCTCACAAAGTGGGACAGGAGGTACCCTACTTATGTCAGTGCCTTAATCACCCTATATCCAACTGCCACTATGCGAATGTGTAAAGTATATTTTCTCAATAATTCATGTGGGGAGACGTGCATCATGGGCAGGTATTTGATCCCGGTTGGTAGGTTCTTCATGACCGACTGGAGGCTGAGCAGTCTCGTGAACCACTACTACATATACAGCTTGTGCCCAGATGTCTACAGGACTGGACATCGTGTTGTGATACCAAGTCTAATGTTTACACAGGATACTTATCCCATGAGGGATATCCAAAAATTGAACAAGCCAATAACCTTCAATTTTTTGGGGATTTATGAAAATGTGATAGGGTTTTACATGCAAGGAATACATAGTTTGCAATCCTGACACTGCCTAGGGTGACACTGTTTACTAGATATGAGTAGTTGTCACTATGTGCAGATATGGCTGCGCCAAGCTAGCAGCCTGAGTATGGCTGGATTTGGTGGACGTTCAGGAATGGGGGCGGTTGTGTGCTGTAGAGGGGATGATGGGTATTCAATTATGCATCCAGATATGTTGTAGTTGGCTGGCTCCGCTCCATCCAGACCATTATGTGGGTATGTACCGGTGACTTTTCTGTACATGTGTATTGCACATTTTAATATTCATATGTTTGTGTGATTGTGTTCTACAGTATGGCCTGTCAGGTTGTATTGCGGATGGGTATGTTTGTTCTTTGTGTTTCTTTCTGATTCACCCACTGCTCCCTCATACACCTCCAGTTCACCTATTATGCATCCAACACAGTCTCCCCTTTGCAGATTATTACATTACCCATCCCCCCTACACCCATATTCCACACACTCCATCCATCCCTTCTCTGGTTAATGGCCCATGGCACGGTCAAGGGAACACATTGCATACACTACTTATCTCTGGTACCTGTATGGTTGTAAGGACTACCCTAGCATTTTTCACGTTCCACATGCTGTATATCACGCACATAGGTACACGAAAATACTTATATTTCATGACATGGTAGGTAGGCCCAGGTAATACCCGTTCATCTTTGACCCATCCTGACAAGGATGGCTTGGACCGTAAATGGGCAGATTTTGGATGAATGCTCTGACCATTGGTAAGGTTGCCACCTTTTCATATGGCCAGGATGGGATATATTCCAGACACACATCATATTTTACAGGCCAGCACATACCACGTACAACGGATAGTACTTTTGTTTTATGCCTAAATATAAGCTTATTATTGTAGCAGTTTAGATGCTTCTTTTGTTTCATTTACTTGCTTATTTGATTTCTTGTAACATGTAGGTATGTTACATATGGAAATAACTATTGTATGTGACTATTATATGAGATGTGGGACATAATTATGTCATACGGTCACAGGATATTTTACATTTATTATGGTTTTGGTATGGACACAACTGCCCAGATGGTACTGTTCCTAACAATGTGGGACAGGTGGTAACCCTGACCATTGGCCTAGACTTAGCTATTGGCGGCACACTAACATGATGCATTTTGCTTCCACTTGGTATAACTATCAACACTGCATTAGAATATGGGCACAGGGTTTTCAATGTCTTGTCCGAGGGATGGGGACTCAATATTCGGCTACCTGCATTTGTGTTTGCTTCTTATTTTTGTGTTCGCGAGAACTGTCTTGCATGCTTTGCATATGCTTCAGTATCCACGGACACTGACAGGTGTAATTACTATTGCAGGCAGGCTGTAATATTCAGCATTTTAGGTTGCACGTAAACAGCCGACATGTCTACCCCTCCGTGCGGCACTTCGACATGCTCCATGCACTCATGCACGTTTCCTATGCATGTGGATGTGGTGGCAGCGCGCCTTCATTAATATGCATATGGCACTACTGCACCATCTACACACTGCATGGTTGGCGCAAGCCTAAAGCCGGCCTTGTGCCGAGCTTCATGAATCCCGGGGACGATATTTTATATTGCATTTCTCTAGTATTATATTGGGTACACATGGCTAGGCTTATAAAGACCTTCAGGTGAATAGCCTAGTAACCACCTATGAATCTATGAACCTAAGAAATTGTAGCATTGACAACAATAATGTATATCTGTCAAGGAAAAGTGAATAATAGTTTTTGTGTAATATCCACTTGTTTGGAGGGAAGGCAAGTATACTTCACTGGCATAACACAATTTTGTTTGTTAAAAATGCAAAAACCCATGACATTGCTAATAACTAATACAACAGTCTTCTGCACAAACTGATCAGCTTCCCCAGACTAAGCTTCCAGTAAAAATGTCAGCATTATTTATAAACATGTTAAGGGTCAAGAAATAATTGCTATACATTGTTATGCCAACAGCTACTGAGAATACTGAAGACAGTGAACCAATAGTGGTGTGAAATGCAAATCATATGGTTGGCAGGTGGAATTTTGGCATAATGGTTAAGGTATTTACTTACAGACTCAATGAGCAGGGTTTGATTCTTACAAGGGGTAATTGGCTAGGCTTAAAATGGCCCATAAGGGCAATTAGCCTAGTACTGATCTGTGAGCCTATACATCTATGAACAAATCTGAAAGTAAAGTTAAAATCCATCAAGTTATAAAAATCAGAAACCTGCTTTTGCATCAAGTCAGTCATTAAGTAACAACAGGTTTTCAAAGCAAATAGCATTAGCAAGCTATCTATCTGGGTCCAAATAGTCTCTCCTATATGATACAAGTTCCTTACCTATGCAATTACCTTTGTACACTGCAGAATCAGTCCTCTCAGCACTGTGAGCATGCAAATGAGGTGCAAATTCATTAGCATTCATGAATTCCAAAAATCTGCACTGAGTGCAGTGCAGGTAAATATGGTGTAAGGACCTACATGATTGTGTGCACATGCTCCAGCAGTTCAAGAGCCTGACTGAAGTAATAATTATGATTTCAGTCTATCCTCTTTGATGTGTATTTACTGAGGGTGTATCAAGGTGAGCGGACTTAGTCTGGAGGTACATCAACTGACTTACGAGAGCAACATTCCTAAAATTTGTATGAATTGTTTATGACCATAATTTATGCATCTAAGTACATTGTGTCTGCAGTTCTAAAGAAGCACATTACTCATTAAAACATATATCAACTGCAAGGCAAATTGCATCACAGTTTTGACAGAGAAGCATAGATAAGGGAGTGATGCTAACAAAATTAAGAAAAGAAAAGAGCTACAGAGTTGCATTTTTTTATTTTATATTGTGCGAGGAAAAATTTGCTTAACTGTCTGCAATATCACAGACACAGACACATCTAACACCAAATTACAGAGGATGAATTTCAGAACTTGGTTCTGTTGCACCTGCAATTCCAATTGATACTATGTCACATCTAGAGTTTATGTAACCCCATTTTTTTCTTCACAGAGTATGTTTGCACCTGTGGGACATATTGAAAATAGTATCAAGTGTGTGCTGTGAAGGCCTTGGCATCCTGGAGTTTAGATCCAGACGGTGATTTATCCATCCATCCATCCATCCATTCATCCATCCATCCATCCATCCATCCATCCATCCATCCATCCATCCATCCACAAACTCTTTTTCCCATTTTGCACATGAGGTTGGGATGTCACTTCAACAGTTTACACCACCAGGTGGCTAGCTTTGCCATAGTAGTTCATCCGTACCACTCACCTGCACCCATACTTGCAATGACAGCCAATTTAGAGTGTCCAATCCACCTACTGCATGTCTTTGAAATGTGCAAGGAAGCCAGAGCACCTGAAGGAAACCCACGTGACCACAGGGAGGACATGCAGACTCTGCACAGAAAGCACCCCAGCTAAGAATCAAACTGGAGAACCTCATTTTTTGCAAGGGTAGTTTTGGTTGTTTCAGTAAAACAAATGTTTGTTTTTATATGAGTCCCAATTTTGTATGAGTTTTCTTTATATTTTGCTGTTTATGGGGGTCAAATGAAAGTTTATTGTCAATGATAACACCTAGAAGTCAGATGCAAGGATGTTAAAATGATCAGTGATAAGGGAGGTGTTTTGGGGATGAAAGAGTACTAGTTTTGTCTTTATTGGATTAAGAAAGAGTTGGGCATTTCTTAGCCAGGATTCAATTGCTGTAAAGGACTGTTGAGTTTTTGAGAGTAGTTCTGGTAGTGATTGAGCAGTGCAGATTATGGTGGAATCATCAGCATATCGAATCAGGGTCCCAGGATGAGAGGCAGTGTGAAGGTTGTTTTTGAAAATGTTGATGAGTAGGGGTCCTAGGATGGAGCCTTGGGGGACTCCAGTAGGGTTGTGAAGAAAGGGTGAGAGTTTGTTGGACCATTTCACTGCTTATTTACAATCCTTGAGGTAGCTCCAAAACCATTTTACTGTGTTATGTGAGAAGCCTAAGTCAGACAGTGTGTTCAAAAGTAATGGGTGAGACACTGTGTCAAAAGCCTTAGAGAGATCAAGGAATACTGAGGCTGTATAACATCCTGCATCTCTGGCCTTGTTCACGGTGTCTGTAAAAGATAATAGGGCTGTAGCTGTGCTGTGGCTAGGTGAGAAGCCATGTTGGGTTTTGGTTAAAAGATTGTTTTGCAATAGATATTGCATTACCTGCTGATGGATACCTCCTGTGAGAATTTTGGATATGGGTGACAATTGGATGGATCAAAAGAGTTGCCTCCTTTGTGGATGGGGAAGATGTGAGATTGTTTCCATATGGTAGGTACTTCTGATTCAGATAAAGACCTATTTATAAGGATACTGATTGGGTAGGCAACTGAGTTAGCAGCCAGTATGAGGTAGTATGGGGGAGACTGTTAGTTGCAGTACAGCAGGGTTTTAGTTTTTGTAACAGTTTCTTTATGGTGTCAGTGGGTATCGGCTGAAATGAGAACGGTGTTTGTATGATATTTTGTTGAGTATGGGGTTAGTAATGATGGTTAGAAGTAGTTGATGGCCTGGGGTCAGTGTCTGAATAGGTTTAAGGGTGGGGGGGCACTTACAGCATTAGGGGTGTTAGCTAGTAGGTCTGAAATTGATTTTATGAAGTGCTTATTAAAGTTTTCAGCTATTTGTGATGGAGAGGTATCAGGTGATAGGGTGTGCTCTCCATTTCTTCTAGGGTTAATTATAGAAGATATGGAGTGCCAAAATTTACTGGGATCGATTTTATGCTGGAATTAGAGCTGGGAATAATATGACTTCTTATCTCTGTTGATTAGTTTTGTCACTTTGTTACATAGTGTTTTGAAATTAACACAATTTTGTTCATTTTTGTTTTGTTTCCAGGTTGACCAGGGTAGGTCCCTTTGCTTCATCAGGTGTTTGCATTCTTTAGAGAGCCAGGGTGCTGAGTGTTTTTTATTCTTTTCCTACAAATGGGAGCTAGTATATTAATTATGTGAAGGAAGGTGTTATTACAGTATAGTACAGCATCATTGAGGGGTAATTTTTTAAGGGGTGTCCAGTCTATTTCCTGTATGAGACTGTTGAATTTATGCTGACAAAAATTGAGTTCCTAACTGATTTTATAGTGTGTACTCTTAGTTACTGGGAGTTTGTTCTAAGGGAATAAGCTGGTAGATGATCACTGATGGAGCTGGGCAGTGTACCAGAAGAGGGGTATTTAGCCAGGTGGGATACTAGCAATCCAGTCTAAGGTGGATTGGCAGGCAAGATCTTTGCTGCATCTTGTTGGAGCATTGATAAGATGAGAAAAAACATACAGATTTATACTATTTGTGGGGGAGTTGGAAGCTATGGTTTGCCAATCTATATTTACATCTCCTAAGATTATTGTTTCAAGGTTTATTATTTGGAATGTCCAGGATAAAATATTTCCACCACTGGCATATTGTTACCTGGTGGGATATATATTACTATTATGCAAATTATTTTTGATATATTAAGGTAAAAAAAGGAGATTAGGATCTCAGCACTGGAAAAGATGGGTATATTACTGGTACAGGGTATGATGAGTGGAGAGGGATAGAGAAGTACTGTTCCTCCGTCTTTTTTTTAGATCTATCTTTTCTGGTTATTGCAAAGTTTGGTGGTATTATTTCTGAGTCTTTTACATTGGGATGTAGCCATGTTTCAGCAAGGGCTAAAATGTCAGGTTTATTTTGATCAATCAAGGCATGCAGTGGGGCTATTTTATTACATATACTTCTAAGGTTAAGTGTAAGTATGTTTAAGTCTTTGGGGTTACTCTTGAGGTTAGGATTAGAGGGTGGGCCAGGGTTAGGATGTATGTCTCCACATTTGAGTAGATAGATAATGAGGAATGGGTACCATGGGAAGTGTTTTATTATTCCTAGGTGAGAGTACTGATGTCAAGTGTGTTTTCATAGGAGGTGAGGAGGCCAGTTTGTGGCTTGAATAGAATGGGAGTGTATAGGAGAAAAACTGAGAGGAGATATATGAGAAGCTGTGTTGTTTCTTGGGGAGAGGGTTAGAGGAGGTTGTTGGTATGTATTGGTGTGTGGGGTATGCAAAGATATTGCTGTAGTGTTGTTGAGAATTAAGAGTAAAGAGGCTAGGCAACTTAGGTGGAGCATGTTAACTGTGATAGTGGGTTTAAAAACAGTAAAAGTGGGATTTGTGTGTTTGAATGTAGTACAGGTGATATGTGTGCAGCTGAAGATAAGTTTGGAATGTTTTAACTTCAGAGTGGGCTTTGATATTGTGGTTAGGTGTTTTACCTTGCAGTTTGTGATAAGGGTGGGTGGGGTTGATGTGATTGGTCAATGGTAAAATTAGGGTGCAATTGTAGTTTGTGTGTATAGTAGAAGAGAAGGTGATATGCTTGGAGTTAATTTAAAATAGTTTGAGGTGGTGATTGTATTGTGATGGCAGAGTTAGATGCAAAAATGTATAGTAGTGGGTATGTGAGTTCAAGGGGATGGATATAAGGGAGAGCAGATACATTTGGCTAAATAAAAGAAAGCAAGTTGTGCAAGAAATGTGGTTGTGGACAAGGTTGGGTTGTATGTAATTGGATCATAGGAATGAGGGATGAGGGGGAGTGGTTTGCGTAGGATAAAAGTAGAGGTGCTCAGGGAGGGTGTGATATTGGGGAAGGGCAGGGGAGAGAAGTGAGAAGAGCGAACGGAGCAAGAAGAACCCCCACCAGATGGTTTACCACCATAAACAATCAGTGAGGTAAAATATTCATGGATACAAAAGACAAGTTGTCTGAACTCTAAATACTTGTTTCAAGCTACTGCATCTAATTTTATATTTATGGGCTTTTCAATGTCTTTCCAGGGATATGTTACACTAAGAGTGAAATATGCTGAAGTGTTAATGTAGCTTCACCTTCAGCAGTAAAAAGGCCTATGAATGTGGGTGAATGAGTGTGGGGATTGGGGATATCCTTCCAGTAGATTCAACACTACAAAACAATGCAGACTTCTTCTTCTTTCAACTTTTCCCAGTTACGGGTCACCACAGTGGATTACCTGTCTGCTCATGATTGGCAGTGGAGTTTTTCGGTATCGAGTTGCCAGCCTAGCACCCAACCTTCCACAAAAGGCACACACACGCACTCACACCTAGGGCCAATTTAGAGTGTACAATCCACCTATAGCATGTATTTGGAATGTGGGAGGAAACCAGAACACCTGGAGGAAACCTACGCTACTACAGGGAGGACATGCAGACTCCACACAGAAGGCACCCCAGCCGAGAATTGAACCAGAGAACCTATTGCTGTTAGGCAGCAACACTAACCGCTGCACCACCATGGCCGCCCTAAAACAATGCAAACTCAACTTAACAAATTAAGTTATTTGCATATTGCCTTACATAGATTTAACTTTATTTGTTGCTTGTGTACTTCTTGCCAACTGCCGGTGAAATTCAGCTGTGCAAGTTCTTTGGGTAGTGCGATATGATAAGTCTGACTACTGCTGCTGCTGCAGAAGGAATATGTGCTTGTTTCACTGGGAGGGAGAGAGAGAGAGAGAAAACGTTAAGGATTTATTGATGTTTCAACTAGTTAGGTACAGTACTGTTTGTCTATACTCATCCACCTTTAGTAAAGTTTGGCAAACAAGAGTACTGAACTATATCTCACAGTTTTGCATTTCAGCTTTCTAACCTTTAAACAGGACAATAAGAATACAGGGGATATTTGTAGGTATGCAAGTTTGGGATTACTATAAACAAAAGTGGTGGCTTCCACAGTATTGAAGGACAGAAACAAAATGTGGAAAGTACGTTAAATGTGAGAGTGATGATACAAAAATTAGAATGCACAAGCTTATCTATGATATGTACAATATTTGAGTTCTCACATATCATAAGTACATGTTTATGACACTATGTGTTATGAAGTATGTTTGTAACCTAACACACCATGAGTCAGATTCATTAACAGCTACATTACATGCAGCTATCATAAACACATGCTCCATGCCATGCACACGATAGCATGACATTTCACATTTATTAAATGGCTCTGCACTGAGTGTAGAACCACCACAGAAAGGTAAATGGCAGAATACACTAATGAAAGCATAAGTAACTGAATTACATGCTAATTAACTAATCCAAGGTGGTGGTCCACTCAGTGTAGCCATTTGTCCTGACATCCAAAACTCTTGATTATAGCTACCAAACAAAATGAATCCACTTAGCCTTGCCAAAGTCCTGCGAATCCAAAACGAGCAAAACAGAAGAAAAAATGGCAGGACACTGCTGCTGCTCAATAAAACCTTTAATAAAAACTTTAAAACAAGTAAACGAAGTAATACAAATGCAGACAAAATGAAAAAAGGTTAGCGCTTTCGGGTTAACCCGAAAGCGCTAACCTTTTTTCATTTTGTCTGCATTTGTATTACTTCGTTTACTTGTTTTAAAGTTTTTATTAAAAGTTTTATTGATCAGCAGCAGTGTCCTGCCATCTTTTCTTCTGATTATAGCTACAATTACACTTAGAAAAAAGTTAACAGTTACTACTGCCATTAGAAAGCCATATGTGCAACAAGCTTTTGTTAAAGTTACTGCTGCTGCTGTTAAAACTCCTCTAAGAAGAAGGGGTAGTATACCCTGTTTTAGTATGGATTAAATGACACAAAATATAGTACATATGTATATGTATAGTACTAACAGTATAGTAAATATGCAACCTCTTCCACCTTCTTCAGAGGGCTGCCATAAGTGTGGAACCTGTTTGAAAAAAAATAACTAACAGCTTGGTTCTATATACAAATAGTTATATGGCTCTAAGATGAGACTCTGTCCTCTGTACAGTAATGTCAGGAATACTGTTTGTCTGTGATGTCTGCAATATCTATCTGTGGACTTTGCACAACAATGTACATTAAGCACTTTACTTTCCCACACATATATTTTTAACACTAACATCATTAAAAATGTACAAAGGCCAGTGCTCAGTCATCATAATTGGCAAAGGGTGGTGGCAGTAGGGGAAAATACATGAGGGCAAGCCTAACACCAAAGAAGTGAGTGCTAAATAATAGAATTGTGTTGCGTAATTGAACATTATGCAGTATACCCACTTGTGTTGTTCTCCATGTCAGAACCAACATCAATGATTCTGCCTGAATCCCCTGCTGAGGTGTTAGTGATCTCTGACATTGGACAGGAAACTTCTCATTTTAAGTCAATCATGTTTTGCTAGCAGCCCCCCCCCTCACAGATATATGTTTTTGGCCAATTTCACATGTCCTTCCTATCACATACATTATTATGACCCTGGCCATATGTCACATTATATGTGTAGACAATGCCACCAACACCATTTAAAGTTGAACACTTGTCCCCAAATATGGTCACAGGACTACTTGTCACATCTGCTTCTTTCTAAGTCGAAGGAGCTTTGTTGACTTAGTACTTGGATGGTAATTTCATTCTCTGCAGCACAGTATGGTATTCTACAGTGTGTAGATATTATGGGCACAAATGCCCTATATGAGTTGAAACATAAAGTAAATGTATAATACACAATGAAGACACAAATGATTGTTAACAAAACAAATATGTATATATGCATGTACACATTCATCGTGTTCAAAATAATTGAAAAATTAAAGCTCCACATTAGTTCACAGAATAAATACATTCCTTCCTCCATTAAGTAAAGGAAATACAAAGCAAGTGTCCATGTCATATAAGGAGGACAACAGCTGTGGACCTGAGTGGTACAGTACATTGGAGCATTAACCAAAGCAAAGTACACTTGACTTGTTCAGTACAAATGGCTAAAGCGTTCTTAGATGTCCACTTATGTGGACAGCAGTTAGTTACATATCACAGTCTTAATACATTATTGGGTTACAAATGTCAAACCATGACCTTTTTATTAGGAAGGACACAACATTCTTCCAAAATAACTAGGCAGATGGTCATGCAAATGTTCAATAATGTCATTCTACATTTTGCACAAACACTTTTAAGGTAACAACTATTTTACATGAGTATACCAGCAGCAAGGGACAAACAATATGTGTATGAAGCTAAGGGTTTATTATGAAATGCAATCCACCAGTAAGGTTGAAATACAGCATTTTATAAAAACAGCAAACTTATATTTGCATCAAGTTAGTTGTGGCACTAGTAACATGTTTTCAAGTAATTACCAGCATACAGCTCTCTGGATGAACAGTCTCCCCTACCGTGATACATTTCCTTGCCTATATGGTTACAAATGTCAAACCATAACCTTTTTGTTAGAAAGGACACAACAAAATGACTTGATGGATGGTCATACAAAATGTTCAATAATGTCATTCTACATTTTTCACAAACACTTTTATGGTCCCAAATAACTAATATACATATGTATACAACCAGCAAGGGGCAAACCATACATGTATGAAGCTATGGGTGTGTTATTAAATGCAATCCATCAGTAAGGTTGAAATACAGCATTTTATAAAAACAGCAAATTTATATTTGCATCAAGTTAGTTGTGGCACTAGAAACATGTTTTCAAGCAATTAGCAGCATACAGCTCTCTGGATGAACAGTCTCTCCTGTCATGATACACATTTCTTTGCCTATATGATTACCATGACATAGTGCAGATTCAGCCTTATGAACACTGTAAATATGCAAATGAGGTGTGAACTCATTAGTATTCATGAACTGCAAAATTTTCATTAAGTGCAAGAAATGTAAACATGATGTAAGGACCTACCAAACTGCATGCACATGCCCTAGCTCCCCAAGACAAGCACTGAAAAACATTACCTGCTAAGTGCTTGTAAGTGTGAATGATTAGTCGGACTGCAGTATCAATCAGGGTGTGTCAGGGACTAGGAACTTACAAAACATTTTTGGGACTAACATTGACTGACTTAGGAGAGGAACATTCCTAACATTGATATGAAGGATTTATAAAAATGGTTTCTGCCTTTCAATACAATTATATTTGCAATGGGAAGGGAGTAGATTACTCATCAAAATGTATTAACTACAAGGAAAAGCAAGAGGCAGTCTTGTTTTGGGAAGAATAGACCTGGAAATGATGTTCACAAAATAAAGAGAAGCAAAGATATGCAGTGTTCAGTTTTTGTTTTTGTTTGTATTTTATATTGTGTGAGGAAATATTATCTTCCCTGTTGCCAATATAACAGCCATCTATACATTTATCTGCAAATAACACAGAACAAAGGTCAGGATTTCTTTTCTGTTGCACCTGTACTGTCAATTGATACTATGTCACATTTTGAGTATACGTAACTTTTTTTTTATCTTCACAGTATAAGTGTGCATGTGGCACATAATGATAAGAATCTGAACTGTGTCTTGTGAATGTCCTGGAGTTGTGTAGTTTTAATCCAGAGAAAGTAGAGTTTGTGTGAGCATAGTGATGATTAAGAAGCATATTTTCATGCTGAAATGCAACCGACTTGAGAAATTATCTGAACTATCTATTTTAACTACTTGTTTCATAATGTTTCCTGTATTTTAGTACCTTTATTTTTTCTTTTATTGCCATCATTTTTGTGCTGCTTGACATTGCATGCTCAGGACTAGCAGTGGTACCCAGCAGTGACCTACAGTTCACTGTCTAAGGAAAAAAGGGAACATTTAGTTTAGGCTGCCTAATGTAGCACAATCAGCATGGTGCCAGTGCACATCTGTGAGCACTCTGGATAGTATTCAGTGAAGAAAATGCACATCAGGTAACTTTTTCAGTGGCACAGGGTATAACTACAGTTTTAGAGAAAGAAAACACCTGATGCATGGGTTGAATCCAATGAACTGATAATTTTAAGGAGGGGTTCTGAATACATATCTATACACATTTTCCATATCATTGTGTTGCTGTTTGAAAATCAGATATTCCCAGCATTGCTAAGTGCATGTGAGCTTTTGTCTGCCCCATTTACCATTATTTGGCAGTACCTACATTCCTGATAATGTGTGTCATAAATTAAAGTTCTGACATGTCAGTGAGATGCGAGAAGGATGAATGTATCTCTATAATGCACTTCTTCCTGTGATCAATAATAGGTATACCCTATGCTTGAATTAAGTTTCCTTTCAGCTTTTTTCTCTGCCATTTTTCTCTAATGCAAACACATTCCACCTCCTATTGGAAGAAATAAAAATTTTAATTTAGACAAATTTAGACAGCAAACAAGCCTGGTGCTGGTGTCTGGCCATCAGCACTATGGATAGTACTGAGTGAATAAACTCCACCATTCATTTAGCTATCCCTGTGATACAAGGTGCAACTGAAGTGACTGCAGAGAAGTAAGACAGGTGATGCAAGGTTTGAATCCAGTTAACTGATAATTTTAGAGAAGGGAGGGCTGAACACATATTTATACATGCTTTATTTAACAACTGTGTTGTGTGAAACTCAACTATTGTCAATATTGCTAACAGCATATGAGCTTTTGTCTGTAAACTTATACATTATTTGTCATTAACTTAAAGTCTGATAATGTGTGCCCGAAATTAAATTTCTGATGTTACAAAGATATGTGAGAAGGATAAATGTGTCACAGTAATGCACTTCTTGCTCTGGTTATTGCTAGGTATACTCAATTTTCTGTCAGGCTTTTTCTGTAATGTTTATTTATAATGCCTTTTGCATTTGTGCCCTGCTTAGCAGTACACAAACACTGTTCACTGTGTAAGAAAAAATGTGAACATTTTAATTTAGACTGCTTCTGTGTAAGCAAATCTAGAGGTAGTATGTGGGCATCAGCACTCTGAATAGCACTCTGGATAGTACTCATTGAATAAGTTCAACCTACTAAGTAGTTTTCTCTATGGCACAAGGTCTAAGTACAGTAATCTTAAGAAGTAAAGATAAGTAATGCAGGGTTCAAACCCATCTGATAGTTACTTTTTGCAGAGGGGGGCAGAATGTCATTTGCGTAATAGCTTGATTAGGAATGTAACAGCAAATGCACACGAGTATCATAACTATGTTTTTTTGCAAGAAGTATATCATTATTGCTTGCAGTGGAAGCCCAATATAAAGTGTGTGTAAATTACGTTAACCATGGCAATGCTGATATTTACTGTTGAATGAACATACATAGATTTGATGTACATAATATTTTTGCTTTATTTATTGAGTTCTTGCATATGTCTATGACATTATGTATTATGAAGCATGTATGTAACCTATCCCACCAAGTCTTACTCAGGTCATCCAAGAATCCATCTAAGATGTATTTATAAATACAAGCATTTCCTTTTACATAAGAAATGTGTTTCCATGACTATGTAAAGTCACAGGCATACAGGCATCTCTTAAGTGCATGTACATTCAGTACTATTCCTCCACTTAGCATGTTAATATGTCAGTTCTCCCATAGCAGTGATAATTAATCAGCAAAGTTTAACATTTTATACTTTTTTTCTCTTAGGTTTGATTCCCAGATGGTATTACTCAATCTTACCATTGTTTAGCACCTAACATGCCAATGTGTTACAAGTCATGCAATTTTCTTTACAAGCAACCATGATTATAACCAAGAAAATAAAGCCTATCAAGGATCAACATTAGAACATGTCTAAATAGTTTGACCACCACACATGGCCAAATGTTATGGTAATTTTTATTACCTTCTGTGGTTCTTAATGTACTCATTGCCAATGTGTCTGGCAAGCAATTGCTGTGTTTCCAGTTATAAAAACATAATTGTCAAGATTATGCATATTTTGTGTGCAAGCTGTTACATGTGAGATCCGAACTGGGTGCCAATTCAGACCCATATTTCTGCCTTGACTGCTACAGAAATGGCTTGTGACACTATGCTCCATATAGAGCAAAAAAGTGGAGGGTTGAGGAGTCCAGGACTTTTGGGGCTTTCCTAGTGAAGTACTACAGCTGGAGGTTACTTCAGGAGGAATGTACTGGGTCTCAATATAAGGCTGAGGCTTGGAATAATTTGGCCATGGCTATGTCAAGTGCAACTGGTCATCCCATGCACTGGGCAGCAATGTTGTCACCCCTACAGTGACATGAATAGGTATAAGAGGGACATCTTCAGCTGAAGGGAGGATGAATTTAAGAGTACAAACACCCTTCATTTGTATAAGTTTGCAGACCAATTATACATCTATGATATTGAATTAATTAGCCAACCAGCCAACACAGTTATTTGTTATGTTTTCATATATATTTCTTTTCTTTTTCTACTGTACAGCATCAGCAGAGATTGCAGAAAACCATGATGTGCATCAGGAGATAGTAACTGATAATCATTGCTATTACTAATCTATCACTCTCTGTCATCCCTTCTGCTTCAGGAAGTTGTCATTGATCTTCAATTGTGTGATTTAAAATGTGGTAAGTAGGAGCTCCTCTGTGGTGTGATAAGAAAATGCTTAGCTCTCAAGACAGATTGTATGCATAGTTTCAGGGGTTCTAATTCAGACATTACCCAAGTGTTACTGTTTGTAGTACACATGGAGCTGTTGCTTACACATTGCTATGAGCCACAATTACCCAGCTTCTGTCAGAATCTACTTTGTCCCTGCCTCCCTCTCACCCTATGAATTTTTTTTAACTTTTTGTCATCAGTCTTGCTCCTTTGTATTTGTGTATTTTCACAATGGCTGGTGCCCAGTAACACCTGTAACTTAGGGGAAATGGATGTTTATTTATTTATTTATTTATTTTTATTTATTTAAATTTGTTGACTGGGAGTGTCCGACTGGACGTAGGTCCATTTTCAGCAGAGGCCCGGGGAGAAAAGCTCCACAGTAAAATAAACAGACAGTAGTTACATTGGATTACATAGCGATTAACAATTTAACATAGCAATTACTTACAACATATTTACAGATGAAGAACATAGTACATCAGTAGACAACTAGAATCTTTATCTGAGAAGTACATAACAGACATTAACAAATGTGACAATGAGAAGTTCTTGCTGTATAATAAGTACTAGGCTTATGAGCATCTGAGCTTGCTATAATCAAGGTTGTTAGTGGAGTGGATAGAAAGGTAGTGGTTGGATGGGGTGGATGATATTAGAGTGGGAGTTGCAAGGGCATAGTCAGCATGTTTTTAGGTGCGCTTTTAGTAAAGTTTTGAAGTGGGTGCATGATGGTATGGAGGTAATTGTGGGTGGGAGTGAGTTCCATAATTTGGCTATGGCGCAAGAGAATAGTGCTTCACCAGCAGAGTTATTGGCTTTAGTGATCTGCAAGTGATTTTGATATGCAGCCTATTGCAAATATTGTTGGTGTTATTATATTGGAAAAACGGAAAGGTGTTTAAGGAGGCGGATATATGAACACATAAGGGATATAAACCATAAAAATGTGAATAATGCACTTTATAGACATTCGCTTGTATGTACAAATGCCAATTTTAAGTTCTGGGTTTTGGAATTAGTAGAACCCCTAGATAGAGGTGGCGACTGGGAAACCAGACTTGCATACAGGGAGATGGTATGGCAACTAAAACTAGATGCATGCAGTGGTAAGGGTCTTAATGACAACATATCTATAGTACCAGCCTTAAAATTGCTGGCACTTGACCCTAAAAAAGCATACAAAGGGATATAACATACAGCAATGGTCACATTTCATAGCTTTCATACTCTTAAAATCTTGTCCATTTTTTGGTCCTTTACATATATATATATATATATATATATATATATATATATATATATATATATATATATTTAACAATGAGTAATATTTATGTATTTTATGAATTTTATAGAAATAGAATATTATATTATACATTATTATTAAATATATTAATATTAATATATCAATATACTAATATATCAAAATACAGGAGGGTGTATATATTATGTACTATATTATATACTTTTTTATATATTTATATATATATATATATATACATTTTATAATTTTAGCATCTATTTTTAACATTATTATAGAGTTATAACAATACACACCTACTGAATTATTTATTTAGATTACTTGATAAGTCCAGTAGTAATAGATATTTACAGTGTATGTATTTAGGTAGTGGTGTGGATGTTTCATGAATTGTAAAAGTCTGTATATTTCTTTAAGAAACTGAGTGTTCAACAATTATTTAATTGCATTAATTGTATTAATTATGTTAATCAGTGCATTGTGAGTGCATATAAAAGCTGTGTATACATTTTTATGTTGATTCTGAAGAGGTCTCCGGTGAGGAGGCAAAGCTGTCATTACATTGTGTTTTGGTCGTGGTTTGGAATAAATCAACTATTCATTTTACCTGCTTCGAGTATTCTTGTGTCTATTGGAATTATTGGTGGTTGTGTACACTGTGGACTGCCTTTACTGATTCGAGCAGCTGGAGTTGTTCAATTATTTGTTTGAATGTAATATCAGATGTAAACAGAGATTGTGTTATCTTGTGATATCTGTGCAGCTGATAGTAAGGTTGGAAATGTTTTGACTTCAGGGTGGGCATTGAAAATGTGGCTTGGTGTTTTGCCTTGTGGTTTGTGATAATGAGGGGTGGGATAGATGTGATTGGTCAGTAGTAAAATTATGGTGCAATGTTAGTTTGTTTGTATAATAGAAGAGAAGGTGGTAAGCCTGGTGTTAATGGAAGATAGTTTGATGTGGTGATTATATTGTGATGGTAAAGTAGAGTAAGATGCAAAGAATTATAGTAGGGGGATGAGAATTCAAGATGATGGATGTAAGGGAAAGCGGATACGTTTGGTTAAATAAAAGAAGGTAAGGTGTGAATGAAATGTGGGTGTGGACAATATAGAGTTTATAGATCATAGGAATGAGGGGGAGTAGTTTGCTTAGGATAAGAGTAGAGGTGCTTTGAGTGGGTGGGATATGGGGGAAAGGCAGAGGAGTGGAGTGAGCAAAGAACAGAGCAGGAAGAACTCCCCCTCCCCCCCCAGGATTGTTTGCCATCATAAACAATCAGTGAGGTAGACGGATACAAAGACAAGGTGTCTGAACTCTAAATATTTGACTTGAGCCACAGCATATAATTTTATGGTTATGGGCTTTTCAATGTCTTTCCAGGGATATATTACACTGATAAGAGTAAAACAGGCTGAAGTGTTAATGTAGCTTTACCTTCAGCAGTAAAAGACCTCAGACATTAGCTTTGATATCCAAGAAATAGATGTCAAAGAGGATTGGACCTGTTACACTGATAAGAAGATTAGGCCTAGCACAGAGTTCTGGGGGACTGCATTGGTGACCAGCCTCTTTGTGGAGGTGGCTTCAGTGATTCTAATCTCCTGGGTCCTATCAGTGAGTCAGCTACCTATCTAGTGTGTTAAAAAGGAGTTTATACGTAGTTCCAGAAGTGTGTTGTCAATACCGGAGTGGAGTATTCTATCAAACATTTTAGCCAGATCTAGGTGGGCAGTATGCACCATTTTCATGCATACATTGCCATAGTGACACTTTCAAAGAAGTCCACCAGATTCATCATCATCATCCCCTTTTTCCCATTTACATGGGGTTGGGGTATCGTATTAACTGTCGCCAACTCTCTCGATTCAGTGCCACTCTCCTGCCTTCTTCAACACTCATGCCTGACTGTCGCAGATCTTCTTTCACACAATCCATCCACCTCTTTGCTGGACGCCCTCGCTTCCTCTTACCTTCTTCCTGTCTGTCCCAAATCTCCCTCACCAGATTGTCTTCTGCTTTTCTACACATGTGCCCATACCATCGTAATCTGTTTTCTTTGATCTTTTCTGCAATTGGAGCTACTTTGGCTTCTGCTCTTATGTCCTCATTTCTTCGCCTGTCCCGCAGTGTGCATCCTACCACCTTTCTCAGGCACTTCATTTCCATCACCTCTAGCTTCTTCAACTGTTCTGCCTTTACTCCCCAGGTTTCTGTACCATACAGTAGTACTGGTCGCACCACTGTCTTGTACACCTTACTTTTCAGCTTCTTTGGCATTCTTCTGTCATATACTACACCTGATACTCTATGCCAGTTGGCTGCAGCCCCTCTGATTCTACCTTTGACCTCTTCATTCAGACTACCCTTCTCCTCAACCACTCCTCACAGACACTTGAAGCTGTTTACCTGTTCCACTATCTTCCCATCTATCTCTATTCTCAGCTTCTTCTGATTTCCCCAATCTGCTGCCATTACCACTGTCTTATCTGCGCTTAGTTTCATACCATGTGCCTTCAGATTTGCATTCCATTCTCCTATCCTTTGCTGAAGTTCTAGATCAGAGTCTGCCTGTACTGCCACATCGTCTGCATACAGCAGCTTTGTTGCTCTGACCCCTCCAACCTGTTTGCTGATGTAGTCCATTACCAGTATGAACAGCAGTGGGCTCAGAGCTGAACCCTGGTGTACACCCACTCCCACTGGAAACCCCTCAGTGAGGCCAAGCACTGTTCGTACTTCAGTCACTGGGTCCTTGTACATAGCCTGTACTAATTCTACCAATGTTTCTGGGACTTCAAACCACTGCAGTACTGCCCAGATCAGCTTTCTTAGGACCTTGTCATATGCTTTCTCCAAGTCTAGGAAAGCCCAGTTTGACTCTCTCCTCCTCTCTAGTTTCTTCTCAAGTATCTGTCTCAATGCAAATATCGGGTCAGTTGTGCTGCATCCTGATCTGAATCCAAACTGTTTATCTCCCATCTTACATTCTACTATTCTACGTATCCGTTTATCAGTCACCCTCTCCAGAACTTTCATGCAATGTGGTAGGAGTTTGATGCCTCTGTACTGTCCACAGTTGTGGATGTCCCCTTTGTTCTTGTACACTGGCACGAGTATGCTTATTCTCCAGTCATCTGGAATATGCCTTTCTCTCCACACTGCAATTAGTACCCTCAGGAGCCATTTCTCCCCTAGCTCACCCAGCATCTTTATCATATCTGCTGAGACCTCATCTGAGCCTGCTGCTTTCCCTGACTTCATTTTCCTTAGTGCTGCTCTTACTTCTTCTAAGCTGGGCTCCTCTTCTACTCTCATTGTAGGCTGTTTCTGAGGCAGTACCGCTTTTGTGGGGTTTTCTTCATTCAGAAGCTGCTGGAAATGCTCCTTCCATCTGCCTTTGATGTCCTGTGGGCTGGTAAGCAGGTTGTTGCTGGAATCCCTTATGAAGGGTGTCTGACTATTTTCTTTATCTTTCTGTCTTTGCCTTGGAACCTGGTATAGTTTCTTTGTGCCCCTTACTGAGTCACTTTCCAGAAGCTGATAGAGTGCCTCTGATGCCCTATTCTTTGCTATTGCAACTTCTTTCTTAGTTTCTTTGTTAGCCAACCAGTAGTCCGTAGTCCTTCCTAGTTTGGTCAGTCTTTTCAATCTCCCACTTCTTCCTGCACTCCTTCTTTCTTTTGATTACTTTCTGCAGTTCTGCATTCCACCACCAGCTTTCCCTATGTACCTTATTTCCATACCTGGCTCGACCACATATCTTTTCTGTAGTCCTAACACATGCTGTTTTAGGCGCTGCCACTCTTCTTCAACTCCACGTATTTCTTCCTCTTCTTGGGGTGCTAGAGCCCTGAGTAATTCCTTGAACTGCTGTACTTTCTCTCCAGTCAACTTCCAGGTCTTCAGCCTGGTCTCTGTTGACCTTAGAGCCTTCTCTGACCACTGCTTGCAGCTGATTGTGGCAACTACTGGTTTATGCTGCAAACTGACTGTTTCACTGGGGATGACTTTGCAATTATGGATTCTACCCCAGTGCCTTTTCCTGCATGTCGGCTACTCTTGTATGTGATCTTGTGACTGTCTCTCTTTCTGAACCATGTGTTGACTACTATCAAGCCATTTGCCAGACAGAAGTCTAGAATGGCTTCTCTTTATTCCTATCGCTCCACCCATGTGGACCCAGGCAAGTCCTCATATCCTGTTCTGTCTGTCCCGATATGTGTATTTAAGTCACCCATTATCAACATCAATTCATGCTGTCCTGCTTTATCTAGTAGGTCCTGCAACTGCTATCTGAATGCACTCTTTCCTTCACTATCACAACCCTGCTGTGGGGCATAGGCTGAGATTATGAATACTGTCCTATCATTACACTGGAGTCTGATTGCCATGAGTCTGTCATTAATTCTGATGATATCCCTCACTGACTTCTGAAGCCTCTGTCTCACCACAATTCCTACACCATTTCTAGCCTGCCCACCACCTGAGTAGTAGAGTCTGGATCCCAAGCCAAGTCTGCCCTTCCATCTTGTCTCTTGGATACATAGGATGTCCAACCTCCTCCGTATCATCATGTCATCCACTGCTAAGTGTGCATCCTGTCAGTGAACCTATATTACACATAGCGATTTTTAGCTCATGTTTGGCTGGTTGGTTGGTTTTATGTCCAGCTTTCACTCCAGCTTTCACTCAACAGAGCTATCCCAGGTAACCCAGGCTGGGCAACTAGACACCGGCCAGCCAGTAGCCTATTGACCCAGAGCTGCTGGGCTTTTATGGCGGGCACACACTGGCCAATAGGGGCACATATACCCCTCCCACCATTAGCATGGGGTCCCTGGCGTGGGTCAGAGAGTAGGCCAGGTCCTCAACCCACTTATCACTAATCTAGAGCCATATTTTACACCATCAAGTGGCTAGCCCTGCCACAGCATGCAGTTTGTGATCTGTGTTCTCCTATCTTGAGGATACTGCGCACCACAATAGATGCCCAAAGCGGTTGGTCTTTTTACAACTCTTCCCCCCCATTGGGCACCATGTAGAATCTGTGCTGCTGCCCACAACTCCATTCATTGGTGAGTCTGAGATGGAAACACTCAGCATGTTTTTAGAACATGGGAGAAACCCCATGGAGACACAGAGAGAACATGCAAACTCCAAACAGGCATTAGTCGGAGGTCAGGATCGAACCTTGTACCTTGTGCATTGGAGGCGAAGACCTTAACCACTAAGCCATTTGGTCTTCCACCAGATTCAGTAATCATGTTATTCCTTTGACTAAGCCAAATTGGGATGGATCCTGTGTCTGGAGCTCTCCTATGTCCTTAATGACAATTTCCATGACCATTCTTTCCATAGCTTTTGCAAATAAGACTAGTCAGACTAATGGGTCTGTAGTTTCCATGATCTGTTTAAGACCCTCCCTTATGAAGGGAAATGACTGTCAGAGTCCTCTATTCATATGGCACAAAACCTGTTTTAAGACTATAGTTAAATAATGAACCCTGAGGTCCTGATAAGTTGTATTTTGGACTATTCAGGTGGCATCCTGGAATTTTATCAACACCAATTGAGGTAGAGCTCTTGGCATTATTGAGTGCAGGCAGAACATGTTCCCTAGTTATAGTTGGAGGGTTTATGTTTGAGGGTATTTGGGGTAAAAAGGAGACAAAGTTGGAACTAAATTTGTCTGCTAACAGGTTTGCTATATTGTCAGGCTCAGTGAAAGTGGAACCATTAACCACCAGTTCAGCACACTGTTGTGTGCTGCCCGTGAGGTTTCTGACATAGCTATAGATGGCCTTATGGTTATCTTTCAATTGGGAGGCTATCTTAGCCTCAAAGATAGTTTTGCTTGACTTAATTAGCCCACTTAGTGGCCTATTTCCTTTGATGAGAGAGTTTTTATTTTAAGAGAATTACTCTGCCTGATTTTTGCCATACTTTTTCCCCTTTTGTTGTATATCCTGTTTAATTTAGGATGTCACCCGGGCAGTTTGCTTCTGGGACTAGCTCTTGGCTTACTTCTGGTGGTATAGCAACCTCTACACAACCATTGGCATGGTTATACAGAGTTTTTGAGAGCAACTCAACATAAGCTGGTGTGTTCTCAGGGTTTGGAGAGGCATTGAATTTTGACATACTGTATCATCACTCAATAAAACGAAATTTGCCTTGGAATAGTTCCAGACTGTTACTGGTTTTAATTGGATTATGGAGTTAATTTTAATTTTGAAGGAGACAGCTTTATAATCGGACCTTAAAAGGGAGGGCAACACAAGGGAGAGGGTGCAGCATTCTCCCATATTTGTGGCACACAAGATCCAGTATGTTGGAGCGTCTAGTACATGTATATATACATTTCACTATTTGGTCAAAAGTGTTTGTATTTACAAAGCCCAGGAATCTCTGTGGTACTAGATTTGAGGCTGTGTGGGATTCCTAATCTATAGAGAAGTAATTAAAGTCCCCCATGAGTAGGGTATTAGGTTAGATGGTAAATGTCTCCAGTAGGTCCAAGTATGTACTGTGAGCTTCTTCAGACATGGAGGGTGGCCTATAGCTATCTAGGATGTGGTACAGGATTTTGTCCTGGTGATCGGCACATGGAGGAATCCCAGCACATCATACTGTTTGACCACCCTAGAAGTATGCTTGTTATCGTTATATAGTGAGACACATCCACCTTCAGCTTTTGTCTATACAGCTACTGGTTTAAATGTGTGGAAGGCACTGAAAAATTGCACTGCTGGGGTACTCTCTCCCAATATAAACAATGTCAGAGTAACTGCACAAATGTCTCTATTCTCAAGTGTGAAGTGGGCTTGGAGGGAGTGTATATTTTTATTTAGGCTCCTGCCATTGAGCAGTTACATCTTGAGGTTCAGTTCAGTTGAGTTTGTTATGTCCATAGGGTTTTCAGTTTGACATTGTCTAAAAAAGGCGCCATGGGGGCAGATAAAGTTTTAGCCAGTAGTTGAAAGCCTAGAGGGGAAAGATGCAGACCATCCTTGGCAAAGCAAAGTAGTCTGTTAACCATACCTTCCCAAGCTGAAGAATATTGGACCCCTGAGAATGACACCAGAAAGATAGCTAGTTGTTGAAATCAATCATTTATTGCTCATATTGTGGCATCATCCTTGGCGGTGGCAATATACTCCTCAGTGCTAGCCTCATACCAGCCTGAGACACATAGTTTTAAAGCAACATGATGTCTCTCTACATATAATCAAGGAAGGTACATATCAGGTCATTTACAGCTACATGGACTATGATATAATCAGGGTCTATATCAGAAGATCGAAGTTTCAAAACTTCAAATCTGATATGGTCAACACCATATGATCAAAGTTTTGAAACATCAAATCTTTTAATGGAGATCTCCATACAGCACAGAAAGGGAAGATTTCCTTTTTCTTCAATGTAGTGCGATCTCAGAGTTGGTATATTTAAGTAGCAGGGGGGTGTGGGGGTGTGGGGGGTGCATGGGGGCTTGACCCCCTGGTTAGACCATTTAAATGGTTTGTTTTTGTAGGTTTTTGCATTTTATTACATTTTCAAAGTTTAAAGACTTTGATCATATGGTGTCGACCATATCAGATTCGAAGTTTTGAAACTTTGATCATGTGATATAGACCCATAGAATCATACTGGTATGTGTGGCACAATGATTTGAGCATGGTTTGATGGATTCTGGCTCCAGATAAGCCACTAACTGTTATATTCTCTTTGTTCAACCTCATTAGAGGGGGCATCAGTATATCATACAATGGAATCCCCTATGAGAGTCCTAGGAAGTGTGCTTACTTGTCTTTATGGCTTAGTGTTTGGGGTTCCACTGACAATGACAGTATGAGTGGTGTCAGGTGTTTTTTTCTGACTGCCTTTGAGCTTGCTGAGGCATAGCTTTGACAATGAGTTGCATATGCGATCTTTACTGTTTAGGAAGCTTGCTTTTAAGTGCCTTAGCATACATTAGTATATTTGTGTGCTGTGTGCTTTGTAAGGTGGGTGTTGGGTGTATGGTTTCAACAGCCTGATGTGAACTTGTATGCGAGAGGTTAGCATCCAGTGTCATTGGATACACAAGTATACCCCTTGCATACTTTGTCTCCTTCATTAAGGATTAACTGGTGTCAGTAAACATAAAACAATTGCTACATTGTCTCTTGATGCCCATATCCGCCAAGCTGACTACAGAGAAGTTAGGAAATTGCATATGCATACTGCCACTCCTTTGATTTGTGAGCTACAGGGTGGTGGTGGTGTATTGGGGTTAGAAGGCTGTTAAGGGTGATTTGTTGGAGCAGACTAATAAGGGTCATTTATTGAGGCAGATTATGCTAAACAGTGCTAAATTCTGCTAATGTTAATGTTTACTATGCAATACTGAATGCTACTAAATCTGTAATTATTGCCATTTGACAGCCAACTTGCTAGTATAAGTTTCTCAGTCTGCAAGGTATTTGCTCTACACTGCTGTTTTACAGGGTACCATTTTATGGACTGTTATACAGGGAAAATTTGCCTTCTAGGTGTATTTTTACTGTAAGTGACATTACTAGCCAAACTCGAACAATTTATAGAGAAAAAAACAGAAAACTAACTACTAAGCCCTCTAAGAAATAAAATGCCTACACTATTGGTCATTTTTTGTATTTCTGAACACAGACAGACCAGGTAAACACCTCCTGCAACAACATGAATAAACTCAGTCCTCCTAATATAAAAACACAATAGAAAAGGCCCATAAGTGCAAAGCTACCACAAACCACTTAAAGAAGGAACTATCTCTTGCTGAAGGCAATTTCAACACAGACTAAAAGCAGTAATAGAGAGAGGAAGAAAGAGGAAGAAGAAGGAACAAAATTTTGTGAAATGCACATATAAAAGCAGGAAACAGTATCAATCACTTAAAATGACTTTAGTGGGATTTAGCAATCAAAAGTACTTAACTTTGGATGGCTTTGAATACAAGTAAAACACATCTGGAAAGCAGGCTTGGACTCCAAGCTTTGTTGAGCTCCAGGAAAATGAGCATGAGACAATGTGTAGTAAAGGAGGTTTATTCAAGAGTAATACTGGTTTGCTGGCTGGGCAACACAGTATCATGGATCTATGGAAAACAACAAGTGGGAAAAGTATATAAATAGCTTATAGAATAATCAACAGCAATGAAAGAGGGGAAGGATGAACTTTAGAAATTAGATTATCATAAGAGGAAGAGGCCACTGACACATCCTTATAAAACAACAACAGCAAAAGTGTGGGAGGTTGGGAAAAAAGTTTCAAGGAAGAACCAGGCTAGGCAGAGAGGTATACAATCAAACAAGGTAAAAATTGGAGCTCTTTCAGAAACTTTAGCATAATATCTTATTGGAGGATGAGGCAGTCATGGAATGCAACACAAAACAGGTAAATGAATAACAGAATATAAAAGCATTGAAGCACAAACTGGAACAGAGCTAATTCTCTCACTATGGAACTTTACTACAGTTTAAAGGCACCAGACCATGCAAAATGTTATCAGCAGGGGCAGCTCTTGCCATCAGACTGTAAGGCTGTAGCCCCCCCAGCTGTGAAAAGAAAGAAAAAGAAAGCTTAACATTTTAAAAAATAAAATATTTAAATACTGTTTAGGTTAGCTGTGAGTTCGACTGACTTCCTGTTAAAGTCCCGGAACTTGAACTGCATGCCCATACATGCTCAACGAGTTCCAGGTTAAAAAAAAAAAAGTTTCTTTAAATCCGGACTGCTGTAAAAGCAGTCCAGATTAAGAAGAGAAGGCATCAGTGCACAGATACCCAGAAGTCTATGTGGTTTGTAACTGCGGTAAAGTAGAAGGGGATCGGACTGCCACGTCCTCAGTCACGTACGTGCCGTGGATGGCTGGATGGCTACTGATTGGTTCTCACTCTCTTATCACACTTTGTGTGCTGGGAAAAAAGAAAGTGATTAACAGTCAGCAGCAGTTCAATTGGACAGCAGAGCAGTAGTGCACCTTCAACTTGTTGGATTGGAAAATGGAAAGAGGCAGAGCACTTCAAGTGAAAAAAGGAAGGAAAGGATGAACTGAATAAATTATAGCAGGTTAGTGAAGGTCTTCTCCCTGTTTCCTTTTTATGTAAACAGTCCAACTAGTTTTTTTTTTTTTTTTTTTTTTTGCAGAGCTCGTAACCTATATAATATGCGGGTATGTGTGTGCTTGAAGTTACTGAACCCTACTCCCTAAAAAGGTTAAAGGGATTGTTCTCTTCTTACAACTTATTTGCTGAATTTGTAGTGCAGTATTCAGGGTGGCAACAGTGATGCAGCAGTTAGCATTGCTGCCTCACAGCAAGAGGTTATCTGGTTCGATCCTTGGCTGGGGTGCCTTCTGTGCGTAGTCTGCATGTCCTCCCTGTAGTTGTGTGGGTTTCCTCTGGGTGCTCCAGTTTCCTCCTACATCCCAAAGACATGCTGTAGGTGGATTGGATACTCTAAATTGGCCCTAGGTGTGAGTGCATGCATGTGTGTGCCTTCTGTGGAAGGTTGGGTGCCAGGCTGGCAACTCAACACCATAAAACTCCACTGCCAATCATGAGCAGACAGGTTATTTGCTGTGGCGACCCCTAACTGGGAAAAGAAGAAGTAGTGCAGTATTCAGAACTAGTATTCTTTATGCAGTATTTATTTTCTGAATCCTGTTGATGGTGGGGGAGCAGGGGTGGTGCCAGAAAGAGACAGCAATGGGTGGTGCTATGAGATGGGGATGGTGAGAGGTGACAAAGGAGTCTTTACCTTTCTAAGTAGAGCAGTCATGTATATTTTTCACCTATTTCATACATAGTCCTTATCTGCTCTAGTTTGCTATTTTGTTTATTTTCAATGAATTATGCCAATTCCCTTCATATTTTTTAAATGTGAATTGCTGCTCTACCTACTGCTGTTCTGAACTGCATATATCTCTTCTCTTTTGGCTGTTCCCATTAGGGATCGCCAAAGAGGATCATCTGTTTCCATTTCTTCCTGTCCTCTGCATATTGCTCTGCACACCAAGCACCTGCATGTCCTCTCTCACCCATCCATAAACCTTATCTTAGGCTTCCTCTTTTCCTCTTACGTGGCAGCTCTATCCTTAGCATCCTTTTCCCAATATACCCAGCATCCCTCCTCAGCACATGTCCAAACCAATGCAATCTCACCTCTCTGACTTTGTCTCCAAACCGTCCAACCTGAGATGACCCTCTAATATACTGATTCCTTATCCTGTCCATCCTTGTCACACCCAGTGCAAATTTTAACATCTTTAACTCTGTTACTTCCAGCTTTGATTCCTGCCTTTTTGTCAATGCCACTGTCTCCAACCCATACAACATATCTGGTCTCCCTACCCTCTTGTAGATCTTCCCCTTTCACTCTTACTTGTACCCTTCTGTCACAAATCACTCCTGACACTCTTCTCCACCCATTCCAGCCTGCCTGTACTCTCTTCTTCACCTCTCTTCCACACTCACAATTACTCTGAACTGTTGCTCCCAAGTACTTAAACTCATCCAACTTTGCCAACTCTACTCCCTACATCCTCACCATTCCTCTATCTTCCCTCTCATTCACACACACATATTCTGTCTTTGTCCTGCTGACCTTCATTCCTCTCCTCTCCAGAGCATATCCCCACCTCTCCAAGGTCTCCTCAACCTGGTCCCTACTCTCACTACAGATCACAATATCATCTGCAAACATCATAGCCCATGGGGCCTCCTGTCTGATCTTGTCTGTCAGCCTGTCTATCACCATTGCAAATAAGAAAGGGCTCAGAGCTGATCCTTAATGTAATCCCACCTCCACCTTAAATGCATCTGTCACTCCCACTGTAGACGTCACCACTGTCACACTACCCTTGTACATATCTTGTACCACTCTTGCATACTTCTCTGCCACACCTGACTTCCTCATACAATACCACAACTCCTCTCTAGGCACCCTATCATATGCTTTCTCCAAGTCCACAAAAACACAATGCAACTCCTTCTGACCTTTTCTATATTCTCCATCAACACTCTCAGAGCAAACATCACAGCTGTAGTGTTCTTTCCTGGCATGAAACCATACTGAACTGCATATATCACTTTTTTGCAGCATAAGTTCTTCCTATTGTAAATAGTTGCTTAATGCAGTGCTGTTTGAAACTGCATTTGTTTTGTTGTTGGTGCTGCTGTTGTTGTTCATTAAGTTCTGGTACTGCCTGTTTTTTTTTTTTTAATTTGCATATACCACTTTTGTGTTGAATAACTTCTTGATCTTAGAATGCCCATGGATCAGTGCTCTAACCTGGTTAAGACATTCAGTGGATGTTTGCAGGCTAAGTAATGTCAAATGCATTTAACTGGCAGACTGGAAAAGCTAGCTGTTCTGTAAAGTCAAGCAAAGGTGATGTATTGGAAGGCAAAACTACTTAATTAGTAGATGTACTTATATTCCTGAGATTAAAAATAATCAGGTTCATCATTAGGAAGTAGTCATCAGGAAAGATGACTATGCTACAGATGGAAGTGAAAAATATCTTTCTTGCGATGTGGAGAGAGAGAGGGAGAGATGAACAATACCAGGAAACCCTACAGAATGTAAAGCAAAACTGTGAAAGGATAAAATATATTAACCTCTGATTATCTTCTGTTACCCATATCTTAAAGAAATACAAGCCCCACAGCGTGGGCTACTTCCATGCCCCCCAAAAATAGTCAAAATACTTATTACCCAGTCAATATACAAGGCAGATCATGCATTACAAACATGGCATCTGCCATTTCTCTAAGTAAAAATCTTCTGGCCTAAAATTAAAACTTAACTAGTAATACCTAAAAATTATGTAATTCATTACGATTTCTGAGATTATAGACCACCCTTACATATATAGATTCAGTTTCCCTATACATGCTTGAGGTGAAATTGCTTGAGCATCAGTAGCCCGTATAAAAAAATAAGACAAACAGCATAAAGTCTATTGCTTTTTCCCATTGGAAATCTTTGCCAGTGTGATTTCTAATAGTGTGCTGTAAAGGAGGATACAAAAAAGTTAAGTAGAATATGAATTCTTAAATTGCACTGTGCTTACATAACTTATTACATATCTCAGTCTCAAATTAGTGGCAAATCATTAAAGAATCAAGCTAGAAAATGACAGACATTTGAGTTTCAGATTTCATACCCTTCAGAAAATTCATACTAATGCAAGACCTGCTATTCTATTAATTTGCTATGTTTGTAAGAGCAATATTTAAAAATTGTCCTTATTTTTGGGCCTTTGTCCCACTTTTATTTATGTCTTTGTCCATTATGACCAAATGTGTTAGGCTCACCACCATCAGCCAGAGACATTTTAAATTGTGGCATAGTTGTACCCAACTCCCCCATGTAGTGACTCTGGATGTGTCCAAGCAAGGGAAGGAGCAGTTATGCAGTATAAGTTTGCAGAGTATCCCCCCATCCAAGGTAGACACAAGTACAGTGGCTTTTCATCTGTCCTTGATTTTGCAGAATGTTCTGGTTTTCTGTCATATTTTTATACTGTTGATTTATGCTTCTTATTATTCATAAAATGCATGTTGTTGCAGTGCCTGTTGTTGCTCTATGTTTAAGTAGCGATGCTTTAATGGCCATCAGGTAAGCTTGTCTGAGATTGTAAGATGCAAGTAAGCTTTAATAAGCATACTGTTAAAGAATTATTGACATTGAAAGTATTTATGTTGTTGCCATGCAGAGAATATTTACGTAACTAGATAACGTGTAAGCCTTAGGTATTGAAATGCATATGACAGTATTTGTAATAAAGGACATGACAGTCATTTTCAAAATTAGTGTATATACATGTAACAATGTCCTGTGTAGAGTATTCAGCATGCACCATAATGACTGAGCATTTATTTCATGTAAATTGGTAATCATGGCCAGCATTGATCCCACTGTACCATAGCTCCACCCCTTTAGAGATGACCACACCCCTTCCCATTGGCCCCACTCATTCAGCTGTCTCCTGCGGCCCCACTTTGATTTGAAGTCACCAGCCACCACTGGTTATCAGTAACACTGTTTATGGAAATAATGCAGTAATAAATGACTAAGGCACACATCTTGAAATAGTAGTATACAGTTCTGCCACAGGTGTGAATTAAACTACAAGACTAAGGCTGAGCAGGGTTTAAAATTCAAATGGATAGTTTTTGCAAGTAATACTACTTGCGGAAATAGAAGTGTTGAATAATGCAGAAACACGGTCTTCCTACAACTGCTAATTAAAATACAAAGACTAAGTTCCTAGAAGAAACTAAAACATGCAAACAAATGGAACAGAACAGAAAATTACAAAGTAGTGTCTTCTTGTCATCATTTTGACAAAATCATAGTGTACAAATTATCCTCAAATGTCCTTTATTATTTCACACATTAATTTCATTTATTTGTGACAAGATCCATTGTTATGTCATGTGGCAGATCCAGTAAATACAGAGGGTTGATTCAGGTAGCCTCTGTCTGTCAGATAACTGTGGCAGATAGGAGTGGCATAGACAAAGGAAGTAGTTATGGCACAGTCAGGGTTTTAAGGCATCACCCTCCAAGGTAGGGGATAAAAATCTATTACCAAAGGGAAGTATTCTAAGCCTTCATATGTGTTCTTCATAACACACACAGTATGCCTATTTCAGTGGCATCGCAAATTCCTAAGCATCTTTCTGATATCTGTCTTAGTATGTACTGGAGTCTGACAAGATCCAAATGTTGCATATGTCATTGATTGTTCACAGACATTACTTAATTTCTAAATAAGAATGCACTGTGTTGCACGTCTTCCTCCAAACATTGATGCATGACTGTAATTGTTTTCTTCACACTGTACAGCTATATAGGACATGAGAGCTTACATAACATTTCTTAGTGTATCGCATTATGCAAGATCATCAAAAAGTGTGATTGGACACTTTCTTGTGTGTATCTGTTGTTTATGTGCTGTTATGGCAGTGTTCACTGTAATTTTTTGGGAACATGCCTAGTATAATCATATAGTAAATACACTCCATTTATGAAAGTAGGCTTTAAACCACTGCAGTGCCATAAGATCTGTATTGTAATTTGTCACTTGTGTATTTTGAGCACTATTATATTACTGTTTAGGATGTACATGAATATAAAACACATGCTTGTCTAATATATGTTTAAAGCTAATATATCCCCTGCCTGTTGTTGCCAAATGACAACAAACAGTACAACATTCCCCTTTCTGATCTGCATGACACAACAGCTGTAGGGCTCATTTATTTTTGTTTATGTATGATGAAGTGGAAAATACAGCACTACTGTCAGTTACTGCACATACATTCCCAGCATTTACATGCCATATTCAATAACTGCAGTCTGTTCAAATTGCCCCCAATGTCACCACTATTCTTGCTAACTGCTATCTCAACTTGGCATGTTATTAACATTAATATCACATTTACTCCCCTTTGTTACAATATTGCATTGCATTCCTCTCACATCCATTGTTAGCACGTCCATTTTTAGTTAGGCACATGGGTAAAGAATTTGGAACAGGAATAATTATTACATCAGTATGGAAGTATTTATGTTTAAAATGTTTCTTTGTGACATAAGTAAGTCTGGCTCCATTAACTGAGTATATTTTCTCCATTTATTCTCCCCTGGTGCTTCTGCCTGCACTCTTAACATTGTATTCTGTGCACATTCTCCCCATTTAATATTCCTTGCGTCTTCCTTCTTGTAATCAACTTGCCTTTACTTCATGTAAGATGTCCACATGCATTTGCATAATAGGCTTGCCTAAAGGCAAGGATTTGTGTTTACATTGTGTGGTCATGCTTCCTTGCATCACTTCATGACTGCCAACACTGCTGCTGGCCACAAAGAAGTGCCTCTAAATGTCTTAGCTGGATAATATTTAATGAATCCTGTTGCCCATCATGCAAACTCACTGTAATCATGTAGGTTTTGTGTGAAACCTTCATGACTGTTAATAAATCCCAGGGATTATCTATTTTCATGTTAAAAAAAATAATAAAACTTGAAGCATGGTTACAGTGTATTAATAATAAAACTAAGCTGTTTCTTCCAAAAGACACTTCAGGGACTTCATCAGAGTTAAAATAACAATTGTGTCAACAGAATTTATACATGCTAAAAATCAATTATTTTAATTCATTACATCATGGCATGAAATGCAAACAAAGCAATTTCCAGTTGTGTTAATCAAAATGTTCCTACGGACATTTCAATATTCTTTGTTATACATTGGTTTGGATTATCTATTTCAAATTTATTAGATCTGTTGCGTGTGTGTATGTGTGTGTGTGTGTGTGTGTGTGTGTGTGTGTGTGTGTGTGTGTGTGTGTATATATATATATATATATATATATATATATATATATATATATATATATATATATATATATTAATTATATTCCTACATTTTTCTATACTGCCTACATTTAAGATTTATTTTTTCCTTCCTTATATTATAGTTTAGATCACTTTATATTATTATTTCTAAATTTCTATCACAATATCTTTAATTTCTACAAATAAATCCATTCTTTGTTTTCTATCTACTGATGCAGTCATCTATCCATCCATCCATCCACAACCCCTTTAACCATTTTTTACATATTGGGTCAGGGTGTTACTTTAACAGGCACAATCATCTACAGCCAAGGTTCACACCTTCAGGTGGCTAGCCCTCCCGTGGCTGTTCTTCCATACCACACTCTTGTACATGCACTTATAACTATGGCCAGTTTAGAGTGGCCAATCAACCTACTGCATGTCTTTGGAATATACAATGGTAATTCTTATTAGTGTTCCTCTCACTGTTATGTCCATGACTGATGTCCATCTTGCTCTAGTTATAATACTCTCTAATTATTTTATAAGGATGGTTTTACATAATACAGTTTTCGTAAATCACACTGTTCCATACATAGATTCCAAATAATGTTTCCCATTTAGTTAGTTAGTTAGTTAGTTAGTTAGTTAGTTAGTTAGTTAGTTAGTTAGTTACAGGCATTGTTAGACTGGGCTATGTTAGACCCCTTTTCAGTGAAAGCCTGGGGAGAAAACTCCAAAACAAGCAGAAAAAAAGAACATTTATACAGTACAACAAAGTTGAGCTGGCATGATAATTAGGGAAAATATGTGCCATGTAAAATAGTTTATAGTTGCATACAGACAAACATGCAGAATAAACTCATCTTACAATGGGTAAAATTATTTTGTAAATTATTTAATATCTGATGGTTCCAAAGTAGTAGCAATGGAATATATTTCAAAGTATTAGCAATTTGACCTTAGAAAGACAGATGGGGTGAGGTGTTTTTGTAAGAGGTTAACATGAAAGTTAGTTAAGAGGAAAGATGTAATTAGAGTAGACTAGTTTTGTAAGAGGTCATCATGAAAGTTAGATCAGAGTAGACTAGTTTTGTAAGAGGTTAACATGAAAGTTAGTTAAGAGGAAAGATGTAATTAGAGTAGACTAGTTTTGTAAGAGGTCATCATGAAAGTTAGATCAGAGTAGACTAGTTTTGTAAGAGGTCATCATGAAAGTTAGATCAGAGTAGACTAGTTTTGCAAGAGGTTAATGTGAAAGTGAGTTAAAGGGAAAGATGTAATTAGAGTAGTCTAGTTGCATTTGATATTAAAAAGGACAGAAGAATGTGTAAGCAAAATTGTAGTAGGATAGTAGACAGCTGGGATTGAGCACTGACATCATCTAGCATTTAAGAGACGAGAATAGAGGTTTCTTTTAAAGCTCAGCTTATATTCTATTTCTTTTAGTGGGATTGGTATGATATTCCATATCTTGGCTATATAACGACAGTAAAGAGCATCCCCTGCTGTGTTCTGGAATTTAGATTGCTGAGTCAGGAATTTGCCTTTAGAGGGGAGATGTCTGCTGGGGTTATATTCATGTAAGGGCACTCATCTGCAAGATGAAGTATGGCATTAACAGGTTTTAGATGAAAGAAGTTGAGATAAGCAGTGAATTTCACAATTTTATTGCAGCATTGCTCAAGTATTCTTAGGATCCTGTTTTGTATGCTAACACAGAGAAGAGTAGAGTATAGCAGTGTTAGTAGGAGATAAGCATGTGTAGTAGATTTATGACCAAGGCCAGTGAGAAATGGCCTGACTCTATACATAGCCCTGAGTCTTTACTGAGCTTGCTTTATGACATTCTTTACACAAATATCAGACTTGAATGTATCAATTGTTATGCCAAATAACTTAGTCTGGAAACTTGGTAAAGTTTAATGTTTTGAGCAGAGGACATAGTAAAACTTCTTGAGTTTTGGGAACTGGTTTTAAAGAGGAAGAGCATCAGTTTATTTATTAATGTATTTATTTTATTAATTTATTTTTCGTTTGCATTAAGTGAACATATTCTATCCACCATTCTACTGCTGAGTTAGATTCCTTTAGTAATGGCCTATAGCTGTCCCTAGGAAAAGTGGCATAAATGATTATAACATCATTAGCATATTGTATCAATTCGGGTGGAGGGGATGTAAGAGTGTAAAGCCTATTTGAGTATATGTTGAGTAGCAAGGGTCCAAGACTAGACCCTTGGAGGCACCTATAGAGAATGGAAGGAAGGAGGAACAAGTGTGTTTCCACCTTACTGTTTGGGTTTAATTACTTAAATAGCTCTTTAATAATTATAATGTTGTGTGAGATAAGTTCAGTTATTCTGGGGTCTGAATCAATTCTATTTGTGGAGCAGTACCAAACTGCCTTGAACAGGTACAGAAAAATGGATGAGACTGGTTTGCCAGCATTACAACATCGGTTGACAGTGTCTAGAAATGATAATAGAGCAGTAGTGGTACAATGGGGGGATGGGGTGGAAAACATTGTGGACAGGTGAGAGGAGAATATTGTTGAGTACATATTTGAGGACTTGTGGGTGAATGCAATGCTCCAGGATTTTTGAGAGAGGAAGACGTATAACTATGAGTCAGTAGTTATCTAGCTCAGTAGAACTTCCTCCATTATGTAGTGGTATGATGTATGATTGTGTCTATATTGTAGGAACATCCATGTCAGTAATGGATCTATTTATGAGGAGACTGACAATACTAAAACCTCAACGTCTACTTTGAAGCATTCTGCTTGCTGGCAATCAGCTGCTAGAGTAGTTGGCTTCAATCCAAGGAGGACCTTTTTTTCCAAAAAGTTTTTATTCATTTTATAACACAATAACTTAACTGTATAGTAACAAGAAAAAACAAATAAACTATACACAATGTCCATAACAATTAAAAAAGCAATATACATAGGAGAACACTTAATATTTTTCTAACAGATTAGAGAATTTTGTTCAAGCAATTAAATGATGAGTTATGTTGTTACTCCTTGATTTTATAGTAGCAACCTCATTCTTACAAATGCATTTCACAAGATGAAAACTCATCTTTAAAGACAGAAGTAGATTGGGATTTCCAATTTTTAGCAACAATTTCCTTGCTATAGATAGGATAGACCACAGTAAAAATGGTTGGTTTTAAGAATGACTTCAGGAACATGAACATGGAAAAGGATAAAGGAGTCAGAAATTATACAGTTGTCATTCCCTAGAGCTTTACAAAGATATTTACAACCACATGTAAACAGTCAACATCAGGGTGTCCACATTTCAAGAATTTAATTTCATCTTTCTTGTACATTATTGCTAGTCTATGTGTGGTGAAAAAACATATATGCAAACATTTCCATGTGTATACATGCCAGAACAGGGAAAATGTGGATTCCTTCACTGACTGTAAACAAAGTTTTTTTTTATCTTTTTCGAAGAGTACTTGTTTAACTTCGCTTGAATAATTCCAAAATGAAACATCTGTTTTGCTGACATAATTTCTGAGAATTTTATAAATAACAGATATGTATGAAGTGTTCTTGTGTGAGCTATTAATAATTATTGAGATTAAATCCTCTAATGAAGGTATGAGCTTAATATGTATAAAATCCATACAAGTTTGGATGTCCAGCCAATTGCAATTTTGCAAACTATGTCTGCTGATCAAATAGTCTGCAAAATGTATTTTATTATCTGAGAGAAACTGATTCCAATATAATAGGTCGGCCTTCTTAAATTCTAACATTTTCTGAGTATCAAAAGATATAAAACATTTGTGTAGGCAATAGGAAACATAATTATTAATAAATTATTAATTGATTAGAAAACATGAGCTTTTTAAATACCAGCAATATTTGGTTTGTAAGA
This sequence comes from Protopterus annectens, assembly GCF_019279795.1. Lineage (NCBI taxonomy): Eukaryota > Metazoa > Chordata > Ceratodontiformes > Protopteridae > Protopterus > Protopterus annectens. The sequence continues at coordinate 1,180,943,510 of NC_056732.1, forward strand.
GGTGTAAGAACAAGTTTTGACCTTTTACTTTGAATGTATATATTTAAAATCCATATAAAGATGTTGGTATGTATTGGAGTATATGGTTCAAGCAATGTTGTATTACAATTAAGAAGTAAGGTTTCATGTATTGTTTTCCAATATGATGTATAAGAAGTATTATTCCAAAGCAACACTATGTTAATAAATGGAGGGCAGGATTCACGATGGCTTGCATGGAGTCTAAGAGTCGTGTAAGACTCCATGCAGCCATTGCAATCCAGGAACAGCCCGAAATCCCGTGTAAGAGACAGCTAAAACGACTCTTACACGGGCAGGGCGTGGATATGCTAATCACCCCACTTGCAGCCGAAAGGCATGCAAATGAGGTAGATTAGTGATCCATGAAGCTGAAACCAGCCCGTGTAAGAGTCGTGTTAGTTGCAGAAATGTACTCTGTTGACAACTGAGTACTTTACTGCACATAACACAACGGGGCCATGACAGCTCCAAATAAAGTGTGTAAATGTTGCAGTCAGCATGCCAATGGCCAAATGTGTGGCCATTGGCATGGTAACCCAATGCAAACATGAAATAAATGTTTTTTTTTCGGAGATCGGTGATGTTTAAACGCAGCGCAGTCCCGTGCAAACGGGCTGCGAAATATAAAACATAAAAATAAAGGTTTGAAACCCACAAATGTGGGTTTTATGTAATGCATGGATTTGCAATGCAGGGACTAGCAGACCAAAAACAACATGGCCACTGTCTAGTGGTTGCTAAGGAGGGAAACTGAGTGTAAGACATGTAACTAAGCATTAGTAGGCAATCCTATGTAAATGAGTGGTAGGATAGTGAATCACACTGTCACATAGCAAATGAGCCCATTCCATGTAGTGTAAGAGTTAGATAAGGGGGAGTAACAGAGTAGGAGATAGGTGACATCACAGGGGGGAATGTCAGGAAGAAATCAAGCTCATTGGAGCAAAGTGGTATGTGAAACATGTCAATCACACAGGGGAAAAAGAGGAGAGTCAACAGATAAGCATGGGAAAGTCAAGAAATGGAAGGTGTACACTGTGGCCAACACCAAAGTTTCTTGCTGTACATGCATGTGCGCGTGCGCGCGCTGGGAGGCGTGAGTAGGACAGAGTGCGCGTGTGTAAGACAAAGTAAGCATGTAGGAGCCTGTTTAAAGATCTGTAGACCTGTTTGCACTAGTGTGCACGCGTTTTAATCCAAATAAGCAGATTCTGGTCCGTGTAAGCATGTGTGCGCGCGTGGTAGCCACTGTGAGCGTGTTTTCGCTGGTATGCGCTCTGCTCCCCCTGAGGAAACAGAGAGGAAAAGGAAGCAGAAGAAATAGTAGGAAACTAGCAGGGAAGACTTGTAGAGGTAGCAGGTGAAAACAATTAGAAGCAGGCAAATACACAAGCAGAATACAAGCCCAGCCCAGCACTTAAAACACTGCAAACAGCATTGCAGTATGTTTCTCAAGAGACACTGCAAGACAGGAGTAAGCTAGTAGAAGTGAAAACTGAAAAAGCTGCACTCAGACCAAACATGCTAGGGGCTGCCATAGCTGTCATAAGGAGACATAGGAGACTTGCTGAGGGTGGTGACAATGGAAATGCTGCCAGACAACCCACAGTGAGGAGACGGAGAAGAGTGTACAGGCCCAGGGTCACCTACCAGGGGTTACATGAGCTGGAGATAGTGGAGTGCTATAGAGTGGACAGAGACCTCCTGCAGCAAATTGTTGAGCTGTGCAGGCCACGCCTCACACACAGGACCAAAAGAGGGGAACCCATCCCAGTGGAAACCAAGGTATGTGTTGGCCTAAGAATGCTAGCAACAGGTACCTTCCAGAGACCAACTGGTGATATGATGGGGATATCACAGGCATCAGCCTCCAGGATACTGCACCAGTTCCTGGATGCCATGTCAGCACATGTCGGTGATCATGTATATTTCCCCAATGCCCGTGAGGTATTGGCCAGCAATATGCGTCTCTTCCAGCAAATAGCGGAATACCCTGAGGTAGTGGGTGCAATAGACTGCATGCACATACACATCAAAGCACCAGCCGGTGAGTGGGGTAGGGCCTACATTAACCACAAGGGCTTCCCCTCCATGAACTACCAGGTCGTGTGTGATGCCCAGGGCATAATAATGAATGTGTGTGCTGGCTGCCCTGGGAGCTACCATGATTCCCATATCTGGCATTTGACGCAGCTGTACCAGACATTTGCCAATGGGGACATCCCACATGGTCTCCTAGTGGGGGATGCAGGTTATGCACTGGAGCAGTAGCTGATGACACCCATCAGAAACGCACACACACCTGAACAGGAACGCCATAATGAGGCACATGCACAAACATGTAATGTAATAGAGCGTGTGTTTGGGCTGCTCAAGTCACGGTTCCGGTGCCTGGACACATCTGGTGGAGCCTTGCAGTACTCACCAACTACATGTACCCAAATTGTCATGGTATGTGCTATGCTACATAATATGATCCTGCGAAAACAGCTGTAGCAGGACCAGCATAGGGCCGGGACAAATAGCCCCCCACCATTGCCAAGGCCATCACAGGCAGAGCGTGACTCGGAGGAGGAACAACCTGAGCCTGCCCCAGTAGGCAGAAGGAGGCATGCCCAGTAGGCCCTGGCCTTGGCAAAGAGGCAACGCATAGCACATACACTGGCTCAGTAGGAACCCTGGGAATGATACCCCTCTCTGACTCACTCATATAGTAACAGGGATGACTAACATGACATAACCTGCTCTCAAACATGTACAGGGAGTGTAGTATGTGCATCCAACTGAGGCAGCCCTGCAGCACCACCTGAGGCATGATTGCCATGTGTTAAGCAATGTAACACCATCTAGTATATGCAAACATGAAGACCCAACCTAACATCTCACCCTCACCAAGCATGATGCCACACTATGAAGACAACAAGATCAAGTACAATAATTGGCTGAGATATTGCTGTTAGCAAGGGGGAACACAAGGCTGACAGCCTGGGCTGACATGCCGAGCAAGATATGATGCCCCACCTGCTAGGGATGGCACGCACCCAGCACACCTGGCTGTGTAGATACTGGCAAAGGCTGTTGTCACCCCCACTGTGCCTGGAATAGGTAAGTCTGGAAACACAAACCCACCAACATAGGTAGCACAAGGGATAATAACCTGGACGTAATGCTACCCAACGCCAGAAGTCTAATCTGCAAGGTGCGTGCAGACCAAACCCACCACAGCATGTAGAATGGTAATATGTGTTCTGTAACAGAAACCTGGGCAAGGCCCAGAAGAGCACCCTAATACTACCAGGTTATGCCTCATACCATGCTCTACAGCTCCAAAACATGGAACACACGACAATAGGAGTGTGGCTACCAGTAATTATCAAGAATAACCACACCCCCAGGTTGGTACCACAGCAAGAAGCAGCATGGACTATCCACGGGCAAGTAACACTGTCTCAAACTGTGTACCTGTTTGAAGCCTGCTACAGACCCCACACACAAACCCAGGTACCCCAGCCAGCCTTCCTGAAGACACTTCAGAGTATGAATGTCTCAACAAATACCAAACAAGGCACACACAAAATATGACATAGGTGGCAATCCATTATGTATGGAAGAAGTAATCATGGACCTAGGGACACAAGTGGACGGTAACCTGTCATGTGACACTCACATTGCCAAGGTGGCCAGGAAGACCTGCTATATTGCCCACCTTAATATGAAAGGATGCACATGTAGAGCTACAGAGGTCACTGTGCCCCATACCCTTCCCTTCTCAGGCCCATACGAGACAACTATGCCCCAGTTCGGATGTACCTTACCTTACCTTACACATGCACCAGTCAGAAAGACCCCAAATGTAGCCCACCAACAGGATAAAGGGTCCAAACATTGGACATCTGCAGCCTGGCTGAAGAAACCACAGCCCAATTCAGAAGCATACTGCACAGTCAGAGGTGATGTATCCTGATGGTTCCCTATCAGAATCCTGAAACACTATAAGCCTGAAAGTCAAAATCCCGAAATCTAATGACTGAAAATGCAAAATCTCGAAAATGCAAAATCCCGAAAGTCAAAATCCTGAAAACACAAATAATGCTAATATGTCACTATAAAGACACTAATATCTACCAACTGACCCTGACCCTAACCCTAACCCTAAGGTCCGTCACTATCGCACACTCACCTGACCTGCGCCCTAACCCTAACTCACTTAAACCGCCTAACCCCAATATTTGTCACTATTGCATACATGCCTAACCTCGCCTAACCCTAACTCACTTATACCGCCCCTAACCCTAACATAAAACCAACCGCACACTTACCTGGACCCAACGCATGACCTAACACCACAGGGCTAACAATAGCAAAGCCACAATGACGTCAGCATGTCCATTTTGTGTTTTCAGGATTTTGACTTTCGGGATTTTGCATTTTCGAGATTTTGCATTTTCAGTCATTAGTTTTCGGGATTTTGACTTTCAGGCTTATAGTGTTTCAGGATTCTGATAGGGAACCATCCTGATGTAGAAGGCCATGTCGAATCCAGAATGAATGGACATGCTCCACTGCAGAAACCCCAAATCCAGCAGACACACCACAGTGAGATATCTGAACCTCTACACATAGATTAATAGGATGTGCTGGAGGGACAGATCCATAACCCAGAGGCTCAGGACACTCTGGAACAGAATCCCAGTCCATGATAGGCTGAGCTCCACACACAAACTCAACAAGAGAAATCCGGTGAAGTGCATGGAAGATAGCAGGTGTACACCGGGGGACATCCCTGTGTCACATTTAGGAAAGTAAACCCTACATGGGCATAATATGCACATTGCAAGGGGTGTTGAGACCCACACACAGTCTGTCCGTGCTCAAACAAGGCCAGGGCAGATAGCTTAGTATGAACCTATGAACCTATGATGATACAAATTGTGCAGGACACAAAGGATTATCACACAGCTGTCCTACCTGATGGTAGGAACCATGGTGATAATCCACAGATTTGCTCTGCAGCACTCTAATATCACAAACAATACACCAAACCCACACACATTGCCAACAGCCTACCAAACAGATTCCTTCCAACCTCCCCACCAGCACCTAACTGCCAAATATCTATCCCAGGAGAGTGCTGGCCCCCCAACATTGCAGATGCTGAGGTAACAGCCAGCATCCACAAGCACAGCACACAGCATCAATGGTACCATATGGCGTCCTGGGTTGTGTCCAACAAATACTGTAAGAAGAATGGAACAGCAAATATCATTACTGTGCACTATCAGTTCTACCACAGGATATGTACCCAAAGAGCAGTGTACAGCAACAGTGGTCCCACACCACAAAGGGGGTGCCTGAATGGATACTGCAAACTATCACCCCTCAACCCCGACTATCTAGGTTGGCAAAGTAATGGAGAGGATGATCATGGATCCCATGAATAACGAGATTGGGTACCTACAGACATTGGACCCTACCCAGTGTGGCTGTCATAAGGCAGATCCTGCCCCATACACATGTCTGTCTCATGTGAAACATGCACCAAGCCCAGTGATGTGGGGAATGTTGATCACACAGCCTATCTGGACCTTGCTAAACCCTTAAATACAATACCCTAGTTGGCAGTACAGATAAGCTCACCAGCCTAACTATAAACCGCCATGCAAGTAGATGGGTTGCAAACCAGCTCAAGGACAGGACTGACCTGGCAGACATGCTGTAGCCATGGCAGACTGCAAACCAGGTACAACTGGCATCTCACAAGGCATGGTCCTGGGACCTCTCTTGTATGCTGTATATGTCACATAGGTACAGGCCAACATGGACAGACTCTGTCTGAACAGGTTTGCAGAGGACTACAAACTGGCTACCATATCGGACCCTCCAGCTGACACAAGCAACCTACAAAAGGCACACATAGAAACACACAAGTGGTGCCACAGCCATGTCAACAAGCTAAATGCAGAATATTGTATAGTCAACCTCTGTGGAAACACAGTACGTGGCAAGAAATTACCACATAGGTGTTAACCCAGTAAGTACATCAGGAGAAATAACAGACCTGGGGACACAAGGTGATAGATATCCTGCATGTGACAACCATGTGTCTGTAGTGGTTACAGAAACATACCATATACTCACCTAATCATGGAGGTAAACACAGCTTGGTTAGGATATGGCAATGTGCCTCTCCAGTCATCCATCAGCAGCCCCACAATTGTGTACAATGGCCCTTCAGGGATGTACCATAGCAGACACCTGCAGCAACTGGAAAGACCACACAAATACCCCACCAGGATGATTGCAGAGCTGTAACAGATGCCATGTGTCGCCTGAGTAAAGAAACTGCAGCTCCACACAGTGCCATACTGCCTGGCTGGAGGTGAACTGTGCCTGATGTATAGAGCCATGACCAACCTGGTATCAATGGACATTTGGAACCATGTAAACAATGAATGCTGGTGACCTATGCAGCTGACAGGCCTGAACCCCAGCACAGACATAAACAGGACATGCTGTACTGATTGGTCCATAACCCAGAAGCTCACTCCACTCATGACTAAACTCCCACTACAGGATATCCAGGGAGTCCCTCAGTGACTGTCATCCAGAGGAATCATGATGACTGGATGGGAGATGGTAGGTGTACCCTGGATATCACCTGTATGTCACGGGTAGACAGAGGCACAGCACACTAACCATGACATATGTCATGGCAAACACCAGTAAATGTGTGTTGAAGGACAAACACTCTCTGACTAGCATTACAAATGGACTAGGGCACATGGACATTGTTTGTCACTGTCCACACAAGTTGTGGAATACATTAACAATGTCGGACAATCATGTACTATGCTGTCCATATCTGAACAAAATGCAACATGGTCATATATGCACAACTGGCCCTCAACCAATCTGGTGTGCTCACTATAAATATTACAAGCAGTGATAGGACTGAAACCGATTATACTGTCCACCACAGTGAAAGTACTGCACCAGTACACTATACGACAATACAACTGTTTGGTCAGCAGGAAAGGATGCTGATAACTGTATGCAAACTATCCCATGGCGACCCTGCAGGCACAGCATAATGCCTGTTAGGTTCAGACACAAAGCAGTTGGGCAGTAAGAACACAACCTGATGTCCAACACTCAACTGTACATGTGATATATAGATGGCATCCACACACAAACACAAATGTGGTGGTCCACAAATCTCAACATAAGGAAAAGTCACACTGGGCATGCTCTCACACTTAGATAAATGAGATGTGGCAGTCAAGAAGCCATAGAAACTGCGAACTGGGCATGCTCACACACTTGGGCCATATCACAGTTCAGCAGTTGCACATACATATCTGGCATTTCTATGTGTTAACACAGGAACCTCCCACAATACAGACACCTGCCCAGTGCACACAGTGAAGTTACAACAGAGACATAAGTAAAGTACTGGATCACACTCATATGCAAACATCTCCCACAGTACACACGTTGTTTATAGAGATAGGGAAGGCTATGGCAATATAGACCCACAAACAGTATATGAGCAACAGATACTTGCATCTGACAGGTAAACATATGGCCGTAGAGTGCAATACCTGGCTGTTGTCCCTAGGGAATACAGAAGGCTATCCACAGTGTATTTGGCGTTTGCCTCCACAGTACAGTAGGCCACTGTGCCTGTGCAAAGTTAATGCATAAATATGCTCTCCCCTGTACTGATGGATAGTCACAGATGTACATACCTCTTCATCCATAATGATGTCAGCACACTCTACATATGTCAGGAGCAGGAATTATACCCAGTAATGTGAATAGCGTGCTCCGCTACTGCATCTCTAACTAGTGTCATAACATAGTTAGGTAGGGGTTTGAATCCTGCAAGTGCTCAGTGTGTGTGTGAATGTGTGGGGGGGAGTTGTCATGTAATTCCATGTGTAGGAGAAACGTCCCTTTTGGCAACTAGTACTACACAACACATGCTGCATATTCCACTGTCTAAACACTGATGATGTCAGCACCCTATAAGTACAGCAGGATAAAGCAATCCTCCCAGTAATGCAAGTAGCGTGCTCTGCTAATGTGTCTCTCACAAGTGTCATAACCTAGTTAGGTAGGGGTTTGAATCTTGCACGTGCCCAGTATGTGTGTAGGGGAGTAGTGTGTGCAATTCCATGTGTATAAGAAATGTCCATTTTGGTAACTAGTACTACACAACACATGCTGCATTTTCCACTGTCTAAACACTGATGATGTCAGCACCCTATAAGTACAGCAGGAGAAAACAATCTCCCCAGTAATGCAAGTAGCGCGCTCTGCTAATGCGTCTCTTACAAGTGTCATAACATAAGTAGGTAGGGGGTTTGAATCCTGCAAGAGTCCAGTGAATGTGTGTGGGGGAGTAGTGGGTACAATTCCATGTGTGTGAAAAATGTCCCTTTTGGCAACTAGTACTACACAACACATGCTGCATATTCCACTGTTTAAACACTGATGATGTCAGCACCCTATAAGTACAGCAGGAGAAAACAATCTCCTCAGTAATGCAAGTAGCGCGCTTTGCTAATGCGTCTCTTTCAAGTGTCATAACATAAGTAGGTAGGGGTTTGAATCCTGCAAGAGTCCAGTGAATGTGTGTGAGGGAGTAGTGGGTGCAATTCCATGTATGTGAAAAATGTCCCTTTTGGCAACTAGTACTACACAACACATGCTGCATATTCCACTGTCTACGCTCTGCTAATGCATCTCTCACAAATGTTATAACATATTTAGGTAGGGGTTTGAATCCTGCAAGTGCCCAGTGTGTGTGTGGGGGAGTAGTGTGTGCAATTCCATGTGTATGAGAAATGTCCCTTTTGGCAACTAGTACTACACAACACATGCTGCATATTCCACTGTCTAAACACTGATGATGTCAGCACCCTATAAGTACAGCAGGAGAAAGCAATCCCCCCAGAAATGCAAATAGCATGCTCTGCTAATGTGTTTCTCACAAGTGTCATAACATAGTTAGGTAGGGGTTTGAATCCTACAAATGCCATGTGTATTTTTGTCACACAGTTTGTCCATGTATGTAGGGTGTTGTTCCCAATATTGCACGACATACATTATATTAGTAATGTCAATGCACACATGATGTATGTGTGTGCCACCTACACATATGTACCTGTGAACTGCAAGAGTTCCCAAGTCCGAAGCCTGCCTCATTTGAATACATGGAATATGCATCAGACAACTGTATGACTGTGGTGTTCTGTTCAGGGGCTGCATGTGGTATGTGACTATACAGTGTGGGTTGTAGATGGTGTCATCCCACCAGTGAGGGATACATCATTGGTCTGGAGCATATAGTCCACATGTTGGTGATGAACAGGTGCAGCATGTTGTCACCACTTGTGGGAGTGGTAACAGGTTGTTCCATAGCAATGCAGGGAATGAATGATAGAAATCCTTCAGATAGGGTCTTGCAGCTAGAATAATGCTCACACTGTATGTTAGGGTAGTCGCAGTACAACCATATAATGGTGTGTGTAGAGACCGTCATATTCCCAGTGTTGTCAGGAAGGCCAAGTGGGTTTCCTGGGTATGGGAGTGTGGTGTGTGCCAGGCTATGAACCTGAAGGCAGTCTAACCCACTGTGTGTTGCACATGGAGAGGCTCTGATGCTTTGTGCAGTGCCACCAACCTGGGGATGTGTGTATCTGAGGTGCCTTTGGATACATCCCCCCTGTTCTGGTTTGGTGCATGTGTAGGGGATGACAAGCATGGTATCAGGAATGACCTGGCACTGATGGTGTGCACCTGGGAGCCTTGTGCCAGGAGTCTGTTACTGCACAGATATTGCTGTACCCCATGCTAAGGACAGTTTCCACTGCATGCATCTTGAGGTTTACACTGCTGCTGTTGAGTAGCATTGCTATTAGTGTCCCATCCCGTGTGATACCTGTGTAGGTGGCTATGTAATGTCAGCCTTGCATACAAAGGCACTATGTGTGTAGCAACAGCCTCAGCCAATATACAACGGCCCATGGGTGACAGGTGCAAGCTGTCCCAAGCAAAGCAATGTGGCATGTCCAGCATGTAATCCCACACTGACAGGCATTGGATCCCCTTTGAATGTCACTGAAAGATACGTTAATTGCAGAAACTGATGATCCTGTCTACATATTGTGGGAGCATTCATGGTGAGGGTGAGATGCTACTCAAGGCCAGGGTCATACCAGCCTGTGCCACAAGCTCAGAGAGCCCCTCTATGTCCCCTAACATGTAGTCCAGGGAGGTGCGTCAGAGGTCATACACACTGGCACAGACAATGACTGAGTCATACTTCTACATGCCTTGGAGTGACCGGTATGCTTGTGTTATGTGGTGGATCATAGTGCCTGATGGGCAGCTTGGCATGACTGTCACCTTGTTCAGCCTGGGAGCAGGACCTCCGTGTATGTGATGATAGAGGTACCTCATACAACTGTAGCAGGTGTGTTGCCTAGCCGTATGGCCTGTGACTGTTTGGCACACCGGCTTTGTGAGCTATGTGTTGCATGTGCTCTGCTCTGGCGTAATGTTTGCTTGTTTGTCTGCTTTGCAGGTGTCAGCTGCTCAGGTAGGATGCTATTCTGAGAGGCCAATAATGTACCTGTGTGTTTTTGTGTTTGGATTGTGGTTGTGGCAGGTCTATGGGAGACTGGTACTGTATTCACTGTAGTATCCCACTCCACCTGACAGGAAATGCCAGTGCTGTGTAAACAGAGCTTAGCCCCCAGTTTGGCTATCTGGTTGCATCTTTCACATGTTTGGCTATCTGGTTGCATCTCTCACATGTGTTGTACGTGTATGGGAAGGGGAGAGGGTTGTCTGTGTACATGAGGCAGCTGTAACATTGCCACATGACTCACAGATTCACCAACTGGACCTGAGAGTAGATCGACAGGTGACCTTTGCACATGCTACCATAGCATTGTGACTCCCATACTAAGTAATGACACATAGGGCCAATGGGGAACAAGGTACTCAAGATGACTATGTGAGGGTGTAGTGCTCCTGATTTGTTAGTGCTGGCATATATGAATGCTGTCTTGAGCAAATGTGAGGTAAGTCATATGCAATGTGTTACAGGCAAGCTACTTGCAAACAGGACAAACAGTGACGTTCTGTCAAGTGACACATGGACATCAGTACAGTAAGCAACACAGATGTCACTAGGGATCCACAGAGGCACTGTATATCTGCACTGCAGGTGGAATCAATGTTTCAGGAACATAACAGGCAAACATGCATACAAACAAAGCTACAGTCAGCAGGCCTGTATGTAGACTATGCTACAACAAACAAGGTGTATGACTTCCAGTAGGTAACAGTGCATATATGCAGGCACTATAAGCCAGTACCCAGACATTCCCAGGTCAGACGAGCTGGGTCCAGCCGCACCCCACGCAAGTGTATAGACCACGTACCTTCATAATGTTGAATAACTGGCCTGATACCAAAATGCTCATACCTGTAATAATACACATGTCAAATAACAGACACTGAGCCCTCACTCAGCAGTTCCAGACTTAGTATGATGTATGCTACCTGTCCTGGCACCACAGTATCCTTGACATGTATGGACACTCTCCCTCCTGTCATAGTTAGTTCTGTGTTTTGGTGCTGTTATGCATGGTATGAGGTGTGACCTTGCAGTGCTAGTGTGCTCTTGTGAGCCTTGAACCTGTTGTGTAGTACTGCACAGATATCAACATCCTGAAACATCCGCATTGCAGAGTTGTGTGTGGACAGCATGCAACTCGCAGTTGACAAGGCCATCATTGAGTATCAATATGTACATTGTTGTATCCCCTGTGCTACCTATGTAGGTGGCCATCCCTTCACAGCCTCACCACCAGTATGCAAAGATGTGCAGACAGAACACTGTCATAATTACTATGGGTGTACAAAACAATACATTGCATTCATACTGTAACTGCATCAGACATGCTGGTATATACCCACAATTCTATCATTACACTGTACTGTTGTCAACATCATACTATTACAATACGTCTATGTACTCACCCTGTGCATCAGCACCATGTTAACCTGTTCCTGCACCGATTTTACAGATTGTAGGAGGTGGCACAGTTTCATCATATGCACAGGGTGTGTACCTGATATGCCTGAGTCTGCCACTGATACAACCAATTGACATGTCTGTGTGTGTGTGTTGGTAAGGGACAGCAGTACAAGATGGGGCAATGTTGATGCAGTGTGTGTGTGTATGCGGTAGCCCTAGGTGTTATCACTTTGCATGTGTGTATGAATGCACACAGTCCCACCTCATGGCTGCCATATACAGGTGTTTATGGACAGCCACAGACTGTACCTGCCAGGTCATACAGATCACTGTCTGTGGCCACGGACACGGTACCTGTGCCTGGCAGGGGTGCTACGGACCATATCAGGTACTAAGCCAGACTGGGTACTGTCATCAGAAGCAGGTGTTTGTTGACTGGAGACACGTCCCTGTTGGGAATGCCCAGCGCCACATGCACGTGGTCTCCTGGGGCGGTCCGATGACAGCACAGACCCAGCATTGCTGGGGCAGCTTCTGGCACTATGTGAGCGGCCGCGGCCCTGTTGTCGTCCGCGACGGCTGCCAGCTGCTGCTGTTGCTGGCATACGGCCACATCGACGCCTCAACCGTCCATCATTGCCCTGGCTCATGGACATATAGTTGTGGAGCAGATCTAATGTGTCCCCCCAATGTCTGTCAATGACCTCTGTGAAGTTGCGGATGGCAGCCGCAACATCACGCATACTGTCACTCATGGCTGTGCGACATGCTCTCAGATCCCTCAGACCCTATCTGGTGTACCATTCCATACATGACTGTGCCTGCATTATAGCCCAAAACATAGCTGGGGTTGAAAAACCTCTGTGGGCACGTCTGACAGGGGCGGTACGCCCATGGATGCTCCCTCGAGAACCCATGGACGTCTGCCTGTGTGGTACAGTGTCAGGACCCTGGCCATGGCTGCAGTGTGGGGATGCATGTGCCACCGGTACCACATTACCCTGGTTAATGCCCACTGTATCCTGTCCATCACCTAGGAACATTCGTGACAAAGGATGTATTGGCAGGATGACTGTGCACATTGATGGGGTCGACAGCTGTGTAGTGTCAATTGGCTGACCAATGACAGACCCTGGCACACCTACCTGTGCCATTACACAGGTATCATCATTGTCACTATCCACAGCAGCTGATTCAGGTTTCCTGCTGCACGACACCAGAGAAGCACCAGAACCTGTGGGAGTAAGACAGGAAACACAGCTTACAATGTGTACACAATGCCACCACCGATGCACACATGCACACATGGGCACATGCACACATGCACAGATGCACACATGGGCACATGCACACATGTACACATGCACACATGGGCACATGCACACATGCACACATGCACACATGCGCACATGTGCACATGGGGACATGGGCACAAGCACACATGCACACATGCACATATGCACACACCTCAGTATATGAGATATCAACCCACAGACACAAACACACCTGCAATCAAACACATAGCACTACTGCTTCAGCCTATTATTACTATTAGTATACAGAGTATTGAAGGTAATGGTATTATACACTCACCAGCATGGATAGGCTGCCTTGCTGTTACACCAGAGGGACCTGCAGAAAAGAGACATTTATCGTCAGTGGGCACAACTGTGCCATTGATACTGTGGGCATGATACAGTTCAGTAGTGCAACAGTTAGCTTCCACAGGTGTACTGCAGATATTGAGGATATCACTAATGCACAATAATTACCAAGATTACAGCTACAAAACGAGGACACACCTCACACATGCATTACCTAACAGTGTACAGAATGGTCAACTATACACATGGCATGTTACCTGCATGCTCTGTGTCCTGCTGCTGTGTGGCTCCAGCATCCATCATTACACATGTATGCTGTTGTTGTTGCTGCTGTGCTGGAGCCACAACACTCAGGAGTAGTCCCTCCAGTCTGGTGAGGGGGGATGTCTAGACACCCCACCACCTGTGGCAAGCTGCTGCCTGTGGATATCCGACGCACGCTGACGGACATTTCTAATTAAATCACTGCAGTGATGGCGTACCTGCTCATATGTCCGGTTATGTGTGCCTATGTCATTTACCCGACGGACCAGGTCTTGCAACAGTGCATCTCTCTCCTGCTGGTTCTGGCTGGTGCGGGAAAAGAGTACAGCAAAATCCCGCACCAGGCTCTCGTGTATCTCCTCCTCCTCTGCAGCGGAGTAGACAGGGTTCTGCTGGTGAACCATGGCCCTGAAAAGGAGAAGGAAAATATGTCAGCAATATCTGTCAGCAAACTATAGTACACATAATACACATAATGCTCGACTGCAGTGATAAATCTTAAGCACCATATATAGCATCTGTCTGTCTATTGGGGGATACACATGTACATGACCAGATATCAGTGCTCATCCGACAACTGTGCAACAGTACCTGGCACACTCCATACGACAGACTAGTATACTGCAGCAGTCAACACACTGTTTCAGGTACAATACACAACCTCACACTGGGGGTTTGTATCAAGGTACTGTATGGGGAACATTATCAGTCCATGCACTGCACACAATGCACGTTACATATTTCACTGGTAATGCACACTACTCTTACTTGACATAACCCTACCTACACCACAGTGACATACAGGGAAACAAAGCACAACATATGGCAATGTAGTATGTGTTGATTGCAATACCTCACACACCTGTCTCTGGCATCACACCAAGGACACACACTACCATGACAGACAGACAGTCATGGTGAGCAATCACACCAGTGCACAACATGCACCCAGTCACTAGCACACTCATTCCACCTCACATATTCCGTTTGCAATGTGTTCATGGGTGTGCATTGTGTCCTAGGTAGGTAGTGTGCTTTTGGCCCTGGGCCTACAGCAGCATACTGTTATGCTACCCTGCCCCTTGTGACACGTGTTATGATTGTACCTGCTCCTTACAAACAGTTAAACAGGGTGACTCATATGGCATATTACCTATCTGCATAACATTCAGCAGGGGTATGTCTGATATCTACTCATGGGGAGCCTTGCTTCTTAATTTTGTGTGGTCTACTACAGGGTATGTCATATCTGTGGGTAGGGTCCTGTACCTCCACCATGTGCTCTATACTGCAGTGACAAGGACGACAGACATAGGTAATTTGTGTCGTGGATGTTGGAGGTGTTACCATGGTTGTTAGACAACTGTCATGGGTGTGACCGAACTATGTATATCCAGCAGTGGTAACCTCTATGTAGGTAGTCTGTGTGCACTCTGTGGTGTTTGAGTGCATTGACACATATTCTTGCATATGTCTGTGTCCTTCTCCATATCTGTAGCTGTCATGGGAGGTACATACCGTGTAGGACATTGTGGGGTGTGGAGGGGTACAGTGCCCTACATGTCCATAGCTGACACACCATGTCCGCTGACACATTCCATGTACAGGTATTACAGGACTAGTGTGCCACTGTGTATATCGATGTGGAGTCTATTGTACACTTGTTGACCCTGCTCCCCCCTGACACACGCAGTGGTGGGCAGGCATGTACATATGTGGTGGTTACTGGTGTCAGTGTTTTTGAATGGGGTATGGTACTCCAGTATCCACACTGGTGTTCACTCCATGCCTGTGACACCAGGCACCTGTTGCAAGACATCTGCACACATGTGCCTCACACAGTCTATATATGTATATATATATATGTATATATATATATTGATATATTTATATCTGTATATGGATATATATCTGTTTGTATATATGTATATAAAATATGTATATATAGATGTAGATATATACATATAGATGTGGGGAGAGAGGGGGAGAGAGTGATAGAGAGACACAGGGTGAGTATGAGTGTGAGGGGGTGGGACAGAGAGTGAGAGATAGTCATATACAGACATATCTGCTGTCAGTCAGATCTATCTGTATATGTATAAGTCTCTACAGATATCTATATATGTAAGTGTGTATTACATATATCTGTACGTACATATTCTACCAATCTCGATGTCTGTGCAGTAAGTGAAAACCTGGTTCAAGGCTCCTGAGAGCACACCAGTGGTACCAGGCTATACCCCGTATCATGCGTTTTGGCCCCAGGACTCAGGACAAAACAAAAAGGGAGGGGGTGTGTCCATATTCATGGAGGACACACACACCTCCAGGTTAGTGGCAACACATTAAGCATCACAGACCATCCAGGTGCAGATAACCGTAGGCAAACCTGCTATACAACTGGTAGCATGTTACAGACCACCCTCCCAATCTCAGGGACCACAGTCAGCCTTCCTGTAGACATTGGAGGATATGAATGTCACACCACACACCATCATATTGGGATACTGCGACTACCCTAACATACACTGGGTGCATTATTCTACCCCAAACACCCTAGCCCAAAGGTTCCCGGAATTCACTATGTCAAATGCAATATAACAGCTAGTCACCTCTCCCACAACAGGAGATAATATACTAGACCTGATCATCACAAACACAGGGACAATGTGCTACACACTGGAAGTATACCCCTCACTAGTCACATCTGACCACAGTCTAATCCCCCTGGATATACATATCCCACCTCCCCCACAACACAAAAGACTACAGTGTGAAACCTCTCACATGCTGACTTTACACTTCTTATAACTGAGTAGGTATCCTTAATGCCCACTGGGCTAGTGTAAACCACGTCCCACAATGCAGACACCTTCACATATGCTTTCTACAGACATCTCCAAGAATGCATGGATTATGCAATCACAAATGAAACCATGACCCTCTCCATCAAGGGCAGGCATCCTGTCTGGTGGACCCCAGCATTGAACAAATTGTATAACAACAGAAGGTAGCTACTGCACGGCAGAGCATACTTCCATAGAGCTAAGGCATCTTTGATCAGCAGTAGTAGAAAGATACGTTTTGTCGTACAAACATGCAAGGCCAACAATGAGAGGGACATCGCTATGGTCACTACAGATAACCACAAGGCCTTCCTCTGCTATGTTACACACCTGAGTGGGAACCCTCAGTTGTGTTCACAGTTAGTTCACAGTGACAAACGCTACACTGAACACACAGATAATGCCAACAGTCTGGCAGACAAGTTCAGTGCAGGTTTCTCCCCTCCCTCACCCACACATGTGGAATTACTTATCCCAGCTGACTGTAACCTCCCTGTCATCTCAGATGTCCGGCTGGGAACCACCCTCAGCAGAGCTGTAAACACAGCATCAATGGGACCCAACGGTATTGCAGGTTGCATGCTACGTGAACTGCAAGAGGAGCTACACATGCACATTACATGCTATTCAGCCGTAGCCTTACTACAGCATATTTACCTGGACACTGGCATACAGCAACAGTAGCCCCACTCCACACAGGAGGCACCTCTACAGACCCTGGTAACTACTGCCCCATAAGCTTAACCAGCCTGGTCTGCAACACTATGGAAAGGATCATTATGGTACCCATACACAGAGACATTGGGGACTTAGACACTTGATCCCACCCGGTTTGGCTTTGTAGAGGGCAGATCCTGCCTTATGAACCTGGTTGACCTTTTCAAATCAGTCACTAGAGCCATTGATGAGGACACAGCGGTCCATACAGCCTACCTGGACTTGCCTACGGCATTCGACACAATACCGCACTCTGGCATCATAGACATGATCAACAGCTGAAATGTAAATCCATATGTCACATGATGGGTTGCAAACCGGCTAACGGATAGAAACCCTACAGTCAAACTCACTGGTGCCATGTCAGACTCAGAGCCAGTCACATGTGGTGTCCCACAGGGTTCTTTCCTGAGACTGCTCATGTTCGGCATATCATTCTCAGATGTGGAAGCAGACATGGGAGGGTAGTGGCTGACAATGTTCAAAGATGACTGCATACTAGGCACCATAGGCGATACACCTGCTGACACATACATCCTACTGACAGGCCTCATGGACACCAACAACTGGTGCTGGAGTCATGGCCTTACACTGCATGCCATGTAATGTATACTCATACCCTTTTGGACGGACAGGGTACCTACATATTATCACATAGACAATAACCCACTGAGTACAGACAAAGTAATCGGAGACCTGGTGACACTGTTCAATGCTGACCTCTCATTTGACACCCACGTTGCCAAAGTGGTTGGATGGACTTCCTACCTTGCCCACCTTATCATGAAGGGATTCACATCCACATCAAAAGTGGTCATTGTACCCCTATACTCCTCCCTTATCAGGCCCATGACTGTGTACTATACCCCATTTGGTATGTACCTCACCTGGCACTTGCAACAGCTAGGGGGACCCCATAAGTACATCACCAGGAGGATCAAGGGTCTGCAACAACTGTCATATGCTGCCAGACTAAAGTAACTCATGCTCTATTCCATAGCATACTGCCTACATAGGGGTGATCTGTGCCTGATGTAGTAGGCCATGTCCAATCTGGTATTGATGGACATGTTCCACCTCATACAATCCAAATCCATCAGAAGCACGACAGCTATGGATTTAAACCTCAGCACACATATGAATAGGACATACTGTAGGGACAGATCCATCACTAAGAGGCTTCCCATACTGTGGAACAGGATCCCAGTTCATGTTAGGCAGCGACCCTCACTGACACCCTTCATGTGCATTCTTGACAAGTGGATGGGAGATCACAGGTTTACAGCAGGGGTCTTCTCTGTGTCACTACTAGACAGAGGCACAGTAAACTAATGCTATTATGTAGGGGGGTCTTCACTATGTCACTACTATACAGAGGTGCAAGTTTCTAAATCTATTCTATACACTGTCTGCAGATAGCCTAGTACTAAACTATGACACTGTGAAACTTATATGTTTATGTATTTCTACGTCCCTCTCTATCTATGTATACACATATGCATATTTTATATATATATATATATCTATATCTATATATATATATATATATATATATATATATATATATCTATATATATATATATATATATATATATATATATATATATATATATATATATATATATACTCCTTTTTAGTTCCCAATATGTATACACACACAGTATTAAACCAAAAACAAAACTGGAAAGCAGAACCAAGCTGGATAAAAACGGCACGGACTGTTTTATTCAAGGTAAGCGCTTTCAGCTAAGCAAATGCCCAGCCTTCATCAGACAAAAGTCACTCCACACAGCTCTGTTTTTATATAAAAAAGTAATTCACATTAATTAATCATTAATAAACCAATCACTATCATGAATCAATTTAAAATGGTTACACCTATAATCATCATATTATAAAAACTTCCTTTCTTAATCTTGTTAGTCAGTGAAAACAAATGTTTACTCAAAAAACACCTATTCATACAAAAAAACAAATATAAAGTGTATATAATACAACAAAGTTACAAACTACATTAAAAAAACACACAGTAACATAAAAAAACTGAATGCTTAAGGATAGTAAAATAAATAAATACATTATTCAAAGAAAAGCTGTCTCACATTAAAGTTGCTATAAAATGCTATACAAATTGCCAAATAGCATTTACCTAAGAAGAGCTTTAAGTTTAAGCACACATTTTATGGATGCAAAATCATTTAACCCTGGGGGGAGATGAGCACATGTTCTAATTTGCCAAAATAACTCTTGCTCTTCCAGATACAACTGCCATGGTCCTCCTCTTATATCATTTCTAACCTGGTGCAGCACACAAAATGCAAAACAATGATCAGGGAAATCTATCCAGCTTGGTTCTGCTTTCCAGTTTTGTTTTTGGTTTAAACAGTTTGAGTGTATATTAGTTTATACACACACAGTAACGTACTGCTGAACATCCATTACTGTACATCCTACATGTACATTGCACTACAACCTATATTGCTATGTGCACATAGCTACCGTCACATACATATGTATGTGGAGCCTTCAGTGACAGTTTCAGTATGTCCCCGGCCCTATGCACATATTCATATACATAGATACAGACCAATAACACATCTGGAGGGTTCACAGTATGTAGAGTATTATAGTAGTACTTTACATTACCTGTGTTTGTTGCAGCTGTTTGTGTAGGCTTGCAGTTGCTTGGCCTGCTGTCAGCCTCTTTGCTTTGTTGTTTCAGGTTTTTTTCTTTCTTTCTTTCTTTCTTTCTTTCTTTCTTTCTTTCTTTCTTTCTTTCTTTCTTTCTTTCTTTTCTCTCTCTCTCTCTCTCTCTCTCTCTCTCTCTCTCTCTCTCTCTCTACCTCCAGCGGGTGCAATGACAGTATTGCATGTGTGGACTGGGAATACAGGATGCTTTTGTAGGTATCTGCACATGTCCATGTGATGGCCTCTGCACCAGTTGTTAGCCAGCATTTACTAATTGCATGCAGCCTGTTGTGTAGTGATCGCAGTTCTCACTGTTATTACAGGACTGTGCTATAAAAAGGTCTGTTAGGTAGGCATAGCCCTTTCAGATTATCAGGGTGGGGACCATGCTGGTTTGCTGTGGACACTGTTCTGTGAGTGTAAGGGTTGGTATGTCTCTCATATTTCAGGCTGTGTTGTAGACACTGCAATGCATGTTGTTCTGTAAGCTGAGTATTCCTTCCTCCAGTGTCCTGTTCTCCGTGTGTATGTAAACTGACACCTTCGACTAGTAATATTGTGTATATGGGTGTGTGTGCTTTCCTGTGGGGATTGTGGTGTAACTGGTATATAGCAGTGGCTCTTGCAATCTGTTGCTATGGCTTCAATATTTGGCCTTTACATTCACTCCTTGTATGCCTGTTAGGTGTCTTTCCTGTAATGTGTTGCTATGGCTTTCCTATTTTCCATTTAGATTCACAGCTTGTAATGCTTGCTAAATCTGTTTGGGCAGCAATTCCCTATGTGTTTGTTGTGGTAGGGTGTTACTGCATGCAGTGTGGTCTGGCCATGGTGTGGGCCTTGACACTTACAAGGGTAATTGATCATGCTGCTGAGACAGTAGGAGAACAAGCTTGGGTTTTGCAGTTTTTCTCAGGTGCATCTTTTATCAGCCTCATGGAATGGTACATAGCAGTGGGATACTCCAATGACATATTCTGATATTCTGCAGTTGTGACTGTGGGTTATTTCAAGCATATGTATTAGTACACCATTTGTGATGTGCAGGTGGTGCATACCTTCAGTCATTCATAGTTACCATTGCATGTGTAGTTACACCTTTCTGCCTACTGTTAGTACATTTGACAGGGTGTCAGTGGGGCACAGTTGACATTTGTTTTCACATCAGGGACATCCCTGTAACTCAGTCACAGTTGCTTTGTCTGATCTCTTAACTATTCAACTATGGCAGTGTTTATCCTGCTCTGAGTATGTGTGTGTCTTGCCAGATGCTACTGTGACATTATTACCTAGTAGCTACCAACTAGCATGACTGTTTCTCAGCACACAGTACTATTTTACAAATCCACTAGATTTGACAGTAAATATACATGACATGCTTTGTGTACTAGACTTGCTATATTCCCTTTACATTAATTCCTACTATTTTATGATATATTTCTTTCAGCACAATGTTCTTGTATAGCAGTCATGGCTTAGTGGTAAGTCATGCAGACTAGTGTTTCCAAGGTCCTGGGTTAGAGACTGAGGGATGTATTTTATTTTGCTGCTGAGAAAACTACAGGCCTTGTCATTCAGAGTGACTAAGGCACTTTTAAGCAGTTGTAAGTGGGTTAGTGCTGGTTTGTGCGGAGCTCATGCATGCGCACTGCCGCTTAGCTTCGTGCACACCCACTTACTACTGCTTAAAAGTACTTACTGTCGCGCACACCTGTGCTATTTTCTTTTAAAGAAAAGAAAATGGGGAGATAGGAAAGTGGTGAAAAAGGGGGCACAAAGAGGGTAGGACAGTAGGAAAACAAGCTTGGGTTTTGCAGGAGGGATGTAGGAAAGGCCTATAGCTGCCCATTTCTTCGTCAGCAACAGCTGTGCATATGTTTGTAATTTGGTGAGAAATTTGAAACCTTCCACCCCTGAGAGAGGTGTGAGGACAACAATAATATTTGTTGTACAGCCAATTGTAATTGCCAGTTTACATGTCCAGCAGACATGTGTGCAAAATGGGCAGCTATGTATGGGGCGTAATTTTTTGTGGGTGCAGAGTGCCCTTTTTTTTTTTTTTTTTCAGGTGAGAGTGGTATGTCAGGTATAGGAAGTCGGTATAGTTGGGGAGGTAGGTAGGGGAGGTTAACAGACAAGACAAACAAGACGCATACAGGGGTGGTGTATGACACATGTGGGGGGGTTACACAATTGACGGGGACGGATGTTTGGATATCTCGAGCACATGAGCCCACAGATGGCAACAGTGGAACTGAGATCCCCACCCATGGGCAGTTGCCACTGTGCCTTCACTGCCCAGGACGGGGCTGTGCTGGGGGCTGTGTAGGCCGGGCAGCAGGCATGCCCGTGAGTTGTGCCACCTGTGCCTCAAGATGGCGTAGGGGCCCAAGCACAGCGTGCCGGATCTCCCTACGCACCACAGTCCGGACACTACGGAGGGTGAGTGGATGTTCTCCTCCAGCCACACTTGCAGAGGGGGGATGAGCCCCATCCCCTGCAGCGCTTCCACCCACAGGTGGCACAGGGCCACCGGAGGAGGGTCCAGCCTGGGCACTACTGCCAGGTGCACTCGCCAGCTGAGGTGGGAGAGGTGGGTCCGCTGGAACCCGCCTTCCCTGTCGTCCTATGTTTTGCATTATGTTATGACAGTTTGGGTTAGTAACATACAATACCATTCACAATTAGTTGTAACAGCATGCATTAGTATTCCCATTAACCAAACACCCATAAATTCAAGCCATTGAACAGCAAGCATAACACATGCATAATTTGAACAGCAATGCACAATCCAACAACATGCAGGGTTGATTGATGGCAACAGGCCATCAGGTTTGGATGTATGAACAGGGCACATGCATCAACGTACATGCAAATATGTATTAACCAACAGGACAAATGTCCAGGGGTGTTAATTGTGAATGCACTTACCCATTTCACGTGGAATGGATTATTTGTGGTTATAGGGTAGGGTGAAGAAATATTTCATTAACAACTTCAAATACCTATACATATGCTGTACATTTCTACTAGCTGCAGATATATACACACTACAGGTCTGACTACAGTTTCCTATGTGATAACTAATTCAGGTTGGTGATAGGAATGTTACTGCTACATCAATATACATTTCATATTTATTCATACACATTCATATCTGGCTCTGTTCAGCTACATCATCCTGCTACATTTGCTTTATATGGCTATAGACAACTGTGGATGTTTGGTATTTCAGACAACTATACTACCTGCATATTGCAAACTGAGAGCAACATATCCAGATTTTGGGACACACATTCCAGCTTCAGTACTTTTTTCAACACATGTTGCTGTTTGGTTCTGCCTGTCACATTCATTTCATTCTATACTGACTGCAGTATACTTTATTCAGGAGTTATTACTACTTTATTGGTGGATTCATACCTCTTTCTCACACTCTCTCACTTGTTTTATTTTTACAATTCAGGATGGTACTTAATTCTAGGCTTTATTGACATGTTTTACTTTTAGTTATAACAATCCTTTCCAACAGTCTCACTTATGTCATGTTTCAGAATTTCAACAGGGATATATTTCACACATGTGTTTTACTCAGCTTCTGCAGCTGTACTTTTTAGCCTGCTGCAGGTTATGTACTATTATATTACAGGTGGGACATCTTTATTTCAGACTTGTTTCATTTTTATGTTTGGATTACAGGCTACATCACACATTTGTAATCAAGCAATACTTGCAAACTCTCTTACACTGTTACTTGCACATTTTATTAATAAGTGACTACACTGCACTCTTTTGCTAACTGTCATACTTGGTATATTTTCTTACAATTACAGGGAGAGAATTACTGACCTGCCTGGTGGCGCAACTGCACCAGCCTATCGGCATAGGCTCGACGGTTCATGGAACGGACACCTGCAGCTGTAATATAAATACACATCTCCATAATTTCAGCTAGGTTAATTTCTTACATAAATAATTACATGTAACTTACTCAGTAGTGGGGCATTGGGCATTTGCCGGGCCTCCTGGATCCAACGGTTCAGTTGGTCCTGCTTCCATCTCTTCAGGTCCACATGGTGGTGACGGACCTGTTCACCAGTCCTTGGTATTCCTGTGGCACTGGTGAGATCATGTGCCAACCGGTCCCACGCCTCAGCCCTATATGCTTCCCACAGGACCTGGCCCTGCATGAGTTGGGCCTCATGATCATGGACGAGGAGCCAAACCATATATTTGGACTCCTCAATGCCCCACCTCTGTGCTCGGAAGCAACTACACTCTCCTACACCTGCCATCCTGGCTGAAAGTCGGTTCCACAATCGATTATGCTGTGTATTCCCACCTATGGGGCTTATATATGCTGTTTTTCCCACACTTATCTGTGATTGGCCATTTTGGAATTGTATCAGCTTCACAAAACCTGCTTTGTCATGCTCTTCCTTCTATTCATTCATATATATATGCTATTACTGCATTTCTAAGTGCAGCTGTCATGGCTTAGTGGTTCAGTACTTTGACTATGGTGCATGGTATCCTGGATTCGAACCTGGCCATTGCTTTTTATATTTTATGACTGTCTACACAGGCTAGGAGGTGTGTCTGTGTAAAGGCAGTTTTGATACAGCTTGCTCAACGTTGCCCGTCGGTTAGCTTGTTGGCGCGGTGCGCAGCTCCGTGCAAATGGGGCACGCTGGCTTACGCGCCGTTTGGCTGTCAGCACGCATATTACGTTCAGCTCAGCTACGGGCACACAGTTTCAGCGTGTTAAAATGCTGCTCAACCCCGGGCACTCATTTTACACCTGTTAAACCACTGCTCACCTACGGGCACTCATTTTACACCTGCTAAAATACTGCTCACCTATGAGCACTCATTTTACACCTGTTAAAACACTGCTCACCTACAAGCAGATATTCTCAACTTGTTAGACTGTAGCTCAGCTATAGGCACATCTGACATTTTTTTTTTTTTTTATCTCACATTTCTTCAAAAGACATCGCCCATTTCATTACATTTTACATAAAATATAATTTTATATATGTACATATATGTCAGGGACTTGTTTCGTGCTTATTTCACTAAAAATAAAAATTGATGTTTTGGGGGCTTCAGCCGATGTCTCTACCGCTACGCTATTGCTTCTTGGCTTACTTTGCATATTTAGTTCTTATATGCTTTTCCACTGACTGCTAACTGTGGCTAAGTGACGGGCACGCCCGCGCAAACGAGCGCACTCACAGGCAAACATCTTTACAACTTATAAAAAAAATATAAGATGTTCATTTATACATTTTATGTTCATAGTCTGTGGGGGCATGTGTTGTGTTGTGTTTATTCACATTTACACGGACTCTGTCGTGGGGGTTTACTTTCAAGACTTTTACTCTTCTGGGGGCATGTCCGTTTGCAGGGCTCGCCATACGGACACGCCCCCTACTGTCTTACATGGACTGTGTTAGCCTTAGGTGTGATTCAGCATGCCCTCATGCATATGCATGGCATGCTGACATCACACCGTTTAACTGCAGCCTCCGTGTAAGCCTTGTAACTCTTACACAGAGGCTTTGTGAATCCTGCCCGGAGAGTTTAAATAAAAATCAATATTTTGAAACCCTATACTTCCTTCATTTCAGCTTGTTGTGACCCAAAGAAGAGACATTCTTGTTTTTTTTTTTTTTTTTTTTTTGGGGGGGGGGGTTCTAAAGGAAGTTGAGTAATAAGTTATTAATTTTCTGTTTAATTTTGACAGGTGGGGGAATTATTTGAGCTTGGCCAATGAATAAGATTTTAGGAAAGAGTATCATTTTGATTAAAGTTAGTCTGTCTTCAAATGTGAAGAAGAGTCTGTTCCAACTATCAATTAGACTTTCAATTGAGTTTATAAGTTGTTGGCAACTAGATGTGAGTGTTTTTTTTTTATAATTAGATTCAAAAATGACACCTAGATATTTAATATGCATCCCTTCCCAGTTTATGTTTCTATTTGATCTGAGTTTCATAGTAACATTTTTATTCACTAGAAGTGCCTGAATTTTGTTCTGATTTAATTTTTGACCAGAGATGTTTGCAAAGAAGTCTAGATTATTAATAGGTGATCTATATAATTTTCAATAGCATGCATTGAGAAAGGGTCTTGTGACTCAAAAGCTCTGCTTTTATCATTTTGCTGTGTATGCTTTGAAAAAATGTTGGACTTCTAGTCGCCTTTGTTGTGCATTTTATCGGTTTTAGATGTTTGTCTGGAAGTTATTTCACCACTTGAGGAGTTTCTGTATCTATTCATGAATTTTCCATGATGGACAAAAGGAAGGTTGGTATATTGTGTGTGCAAGAGACCAGATGGAAGGGGAGTAAGGCTAGGTGTATCGGAGGTGGGTTCAAATTGTTTTATCATGGTGTGGATGGGAGGAGAAATGGCATAGGAGTTATTCTGAGGGAACAGTATGCTGAGAGTGTTTTGGAGGTGAAAAGAGGGTCGGATAGAGTGATGTTTATGAAGCTGGAAATTGATGGTGTAATGATGAATGTTGTTAGTGCGTATGCTCCACAGGTTGGGTGTGCAATAGATGAGAAAGAAAAATTTGGGAGTGAATTGGATGAAGTGGTGATGACTGTACCCAAGGGTGAGAGAGTGGTGATTGGAGCAGATTTCAAAGGGCATGTTGGTGAAGGGAATGAGGAAGTGATGGGTAGGTATGGTGTTAAACAAAGGAATGCAGAAGGTCAAATGGTAGTGGATTTTTCTAAAAGGATGGACATGGCTGTGGTGAATACATATTTTAACAAGAGGGAGGAGCATAGGGTGACATACAAGAGTGGAGGAAGATGCACACAGGTGGATTATATCTTATGTAGGAGGGCCAGTTTGAAGGAGATTGGAGACTGTAAAGTGGTGACTGGAGAAAGTGCAGTTAGGCAGCATAGGATATTGGTTTGTAGGATGATGTTGGTTATCAAGAAGAGGAGGAGGAGTGTGAGGGCAGCACCAAGGATCAAGTGGTGGAAATTGAAAAAGGGCAATTGTGAGGTGGAGTTCAGGGATGAGTTAAGGCAGGCACTGGGTGGCAGTGAAGAGTTACCGAATAGCTGGGTAACTACAGCAGAGCTAGTAAGGGAGATGGCTAGAAAGGTGCTTGGTATCACATCTGGACAGAGGAAGGACAACAAGGAGACATGGTGGTGGAATGAGGAAGTAAAGGAGAGTATACAGAGAAAGAGGTTGACAAAGAAGAAGTGGGATTGTCAGAGAGATGAAGGAAGTAGACAGGAGTATAAGGAGATGAGGTGCATGGCAAAGATAGAGAGGTGGCGAAGGCTAAGGATAAGGCATATGAAGAGTTGTATGAAAGGTTGGACACTAAGGAGGGAGAAAAGGACCTAGACCAATTGGCTAGACAGAGGGACCGAGCTAGGAAAGATGTGCAGCAGGTAAAGGTGATAAAGGATAATGATGGGAACATACTCACAAGCGAGGAGAGTGTTTTGAGGAGATGGAAAGAGTACTTTGAGGGGTTGATGAATGAAGAGAATGAGAGGGAGAGAAGGTTGGATCATGTAGGGATAGTGAATCATGAAGTACAATGGATTAGCAAGGAGGAAGTAAGGATAGCTATGAAGAGAATGAAGAATGGAAAGGCTGTTGGCCCAGATGACATACCTGTGGAAGCATGGAGGTGTTTAGGTGAAATGGCAGTGGAGTTTTTAACCAGATTGTTTAATGAAATCTTGGAAAGTGAGAGGATGCCTGAGGAATGGAGAAAAGGTGTTTTGGTACCGATTTTTAAGAATAAGGGTGATGTGCAGAGCTGTAGTAACTAGAGAGAGATTAAATTGATCAGTCACAGCATGAAGTTATGGG
Organism: Protopterus annectens; assembly: GCF_019279795.1. Taxonomy (NCBI): domain Eukaryota; kingdom Metazoa; phylum Chordata; order Ceratodontiformes; family Protopteridae; genus Protopterus; species Protopterus annectens. The sequence continues at coordinate 1,180,971,563 of NC_056732.1, forward strand.
AAAGAGTAGTGGAAGCAAGGTTAAGAAGGGATGTGATGATTAATGATCAGCAGTATGGTTTCATGCCAGGAAAGAGCACTACAAATGCGATCATTGCTCTGAGAGTGTTGATGGAGAGGTACAGAGACTGTCGGAAGGAGTTGCATTGTGTTTTTGTAGACTTAGAGAAAGCATATGACAGGGTGCCTAGAGAGGAGTTGTGGTATTGTATGAGGAAGTCAGGAGTGTCAGAAAAGTATGTAAGAGTGGTACAGGATATGTACGAGGGTAGTGTGACAGCAGTGAGGTCTGCGGTGGGAGTGACGGATGCATTTAAGGTGGAGGTGGGGTTACATCAAGGATCAGCTCTGAGCCCTTTCTTATTTGCAATGGTGATGGACATGTTGACAGACGAGATCAGACAGGAGTCCCCGTGGACTATGATGTTTGCAGATGACATTGTGATTTGTAGTAAGAGTAGGGAACAGGTGGAGGAGACCCTGGAGAGATGGAGATATGCTCTAGAGAGAAGAGGAATGAAGGTCAGTAGGACTAAGACAGAATATATGTGTGTGAATGAGAGGGAGGATAGAGGAATGGTGAGGATGCAAGGAGTAGAGGTGGCGAAGGTGGATGAGTTTAAATAATTGGGGTCAATAGTTCAGAGTAATGGTGAGTGTGGAAGAGAGGTGAAGAAGAGAGTACAGGCAGGATGGAGTGGGTGGAGAAGAGTGTCAGGAGTTATTTGTGACAGACAAGTACCTGTAAGAGTGAAAGGGAAGGTCTACAAGAGGGTAGTGAGACCAGCTATGTTATATGGGTTGGAGACAGTGGCACTGACAAAAAGACAGGAGTTTGAGCTGGATGTGGCAGAATTAAAGATGTTAAAATTTGCACTGGGTGTGACGAGGGTGGACAGGATTAGGAATAAGCATATTAGAGGGTCACCCAGGTTGGAAGGTTTGGAGACAAAGCCAGAGAGGCACAATTACATTGGTTTGGACATGTGCTGAGGAGGGATGCTGAGTATATTGGGAAAAAAGAGGCTAAGGATGAAGCTACCAGGTAACAGGAAAAGAGGAAGGCCTAAGATAAGGTTTATGGATGTGGTGAGAGAGGACATGCAGGTGGTTGGTGTGACAGAGCAAGATGCAAAGGACAGGAAGAAATGGAAGCAAGTGATCTGCTGTGGTGACCCCTAACGGGAACAGCTGAAAGATAATGATGATGATGATTGGAACTTATTATTAGATCATCAGCAAACAGTTGTATCTAGGGGGATTATTTGTATGACACTTTATATCCTTTAACACTGTCATTATTTCTAACATAATTTGCAAGAGGCTCAATAGCCAAGGCAAAGAGTAATGGGGAGAGAGAGCATCCCTGTTTAGTACCTCTTAATATTTCAAATGGGCTAGATAGATAGATAAGATAAAGCAACTGATACCAAAATGAAACCCAGCAAAGGCAAACACAGTGCAGACCAGAAGTAGAAATCCACAAAACAAATTTATTATCCACAAAATAAGCACTTTTGTCCCAAATTTAAAATTACAGGAACTTCATCAGATACAATTTAAAACAGTAAAAAGCATAGATAGATAAGATTCAGTCTTTAGATAGGCTATGGACTTTTCATATAGTTTTTTAATTAATCATATAAAGTTTGAGGAGAAATTGTATTTTTGCAGAGCTTTAAACAGATATGGCCAACTTAGGGCGTTGAGCGCTTTATCTGTATTAAGGCTTAAAATAGAAAGTTAATTTTTTTCTTTTTTGTTAAGTCTATTAAAGACAGTAATCTAATTACATTGTCTTGTATCTTTCTGTTTTTGATAAACCTGGTTTGGTTATCATGAATTAATATTGAAATAATATTATTTAGTCTGTCTGCTAAGATAGACATGAATATCTTGTAATCAATGTTAAGCAAAGAAATTGACCTTTATGATGTGCAAAGGTTGGGCTCTTTGGTTTTAAAATGGGAGAGATAATACAATATTTCCATAAGGAAGGGATGTTTCTGTAGTTTTAACTTCTTGGAATGCATTGAGTAAGATTTTCAAAATGTTATCAGGTAAGAGTTTGTAAAATTCTGGAATTAGACCACTCAGCCCTGGTGTCTTTTTTGTTTTAAGATTAATTAGTTCCTTTAATTCTTTAAAGGAAAAGGGTTTATCTATGTTATTAATATTGTGTTTAGATAGCTTCTTTTGAATATTATTAGCAAGAAAGTTGTCTGTAATTGTTTCACTTGTAGATGAGTTATTATTATTAATATTCTTGTAATGGTTTTTAAAATATAAGATCTTTTTTAGATCTGTAACTTTGATAGTCTGATTATTTCTAGTATATGTTATTTCTTTTATATGACTTTTTTCATTTAAATGTTTAGATCTAATTGCAATCCTGTGCATACTCTTGGGATTAACTCAGTAGGATTGTAATCTGATTTTTTCCAGATTTATTGATATTTTATGCTGCATGATATAGGTCCATAGGTTCATAGGTAGGTACCAGGCTATCTGCCCATGGGCATTTATAAGCCTAGCCAGAGTGTGTCGGCTTTCACCACCCCATTGATTACTTAACTGATCCACTGTCAAGTAGAGCCAATGAAGTGATCCCAGGGGTGTATTTTCTGTTACCCATCCGCTCGTCAAGGTTTCTCCTGAAGAGTGTTAGTGAGGGGCTCTGCCTAATGTAGTTTGGAATTTTGTTCCAAAGCAAGAGGAGTCTCTGTGACAGGAATTTATCCCTCCAGCATGTTCTATTTATTGTTGTGGTAAGGTTTAGCTCACTAGAGCACGTGGCTCGAAGTGACGTGGATTTTTTTAGGTGGAGCATGTCCATCACTTCTGAGTTGGACATGGCTTTGTAAGTCAGGCAGAGATCACCTCTGAGTAAGCGATATACCACTGAGTACAGCCAGAGTTTTTTCAGTCGGGCTGCATAGGACATATGTTTGAGGCCAGTAATCCTCTTGGTGAGGTATTTTTGTCATCTTTCCAACTGTTGGAAGTGTCTTGTGAGGTACATCCCAAATGGGGCATTATATATACTCTATGATGGGTCTGATGAGTAACGAGTAGAGGGGCACTATAACCTCTTTATTTCTAGATGTGAACCCTTTAGTAATTAGATGGGCCACATAGAAGGATTTCCTAACTACTTTGGCAATATGATCGTCAAAGGAGAGATTACTATCTACCTAGGTTCCCAGATCTCTTATGACCTCTTCTGTATTAAGGGGGCTGCCACCGATGTGGTAATTTGTGGGTGTTTTGTTTTTCCAAAATGGGATGACTATGCATTTTTTGGCATTTAGCTTGAGGCCATGACTTTGATACCAGGTGTCCGTCTCAGTAAGGCCTTTTAGAGGATGTCCGTGTCAGCCGGAGAGTCAATTATGGCTCCCAGTTTGCAGTCATCTGCAAACTTGGTTAGCCATAGTCCTCCTGTGTTTGCCTGTACTTCTGAGAAGTATATAATGAACAGTAGGGATCTCAGGACTGAGCCTTGCGGGACACCACCTGTGACTAGTTTAGAGTCGGACCTGGAGTCCACAATTCTTACCATGTGTGTTCTGTCTGTAAGCCAGTTAGCAACCCATCTCGTGACATAGGGGTTTATGTTCAGGCTGGTGAGTTTTTCTGTAACACTTGAGTGGTGAATGGTATTGAAAGCCTTGGCAAGGTCAAGGTAGGCTGTGTGAACCACCTTTCCCTCATTTATGGCCTTGGTAACTGTCTCTAAGAAGTCAAACAGGTTTAGTAGACATGATCTGCCCATAACAAAGCCGAACTGGGTCAGGTCAAGTGTTTGGAGGTCCCAATGTCTTTGTTAATGAGTTCCATGATGATGTGCTCCATAGCCTTGCAGACCAGGCTAGTCAGGCTTATGGGGTGATAGTTGTGGCCCCTCTTTTGTGGAGAGAAATGACCATTGCTGTGCGCCATTCTATGGGCACATAGCCTGTGGAGAGGCTGAGGCTGGACAGCGTGTTTAGGTGGGGGGGTTAGTTTGTTCTGTAGTTCGTGCAAGACGCAGCCTGAGACACCATCTGGCCCCACTGATGCTGTGTTTTTGGCTTTTGAAAGGGCTGATATTACTTGTTCAGTTTACTTATGTCAGATAATGCAGATTTGTCATTTGCTGTAAGTTTTAGTTTTAGTTCATAAATTTATTTTTGTGTGTCTATCAGTTTTTTATCCCACTCTTTCCTTGTATTTATATAACAACTTTTGATTTTAGCATGTAAGATTACCTTTAAAGTATCCCATTGGGTAATATCTGAAACCTCTCCCTTATTATTGACATCTAGATAAAGCTTTATTTCATCTAGAAACCATTCATTAAATCCTTATACTGTTACTAGATAAGTAGGTAGACTTTGGCAGAGGTTTAAGAGGTCAATATTAAGTGTTACATTGAAGGTGATAGCATTGTGGTCAGACATAGGGCATGATGTCAGGCACTACATTATCCATTTTGGCCAGTAAAGAAATGGCTGCCAGAACTTTATCTATGTTAGTCTGTGTGCCAAATCTCTCAGAGTAGTGAGAATATTTCACGGAGGATAATACTTTTATACCATCAATGCCAATTAGGTTTCTGTCTTTTATATAGTTTGTGTTTGGCAACACAGGACATCTTGAAGAAGGATTTTTTTTATGGATGCATTAGGGTTGGCTCTTAGTGTAAAAGTGTCTGGTCTTAGCTAGATTTTTAAGATGATCATGGCATGGTTGTGAACCTGTGGTTGCTATGTTCATGAAGCAGAAGTTAAATGAGTTTGCTGTAGTGTTATCAGTATCATTTAGCATGGGACCAGGTTGTTTTTTCTGCCTGAGAAAAGGAGGTTACTGATGGTAGACTGAAACATGTTTTGGATTACTTTGGGAACTTTTCTGAATGTTTACATAGTAATTATTTTTTTAAAACAAGAAACATCTTTATTGAATTGTTGCTTAAGACATAGGCAATCATACATTTATATAAATTAAATCAAACCACATAGGCATATTTTCAGTTGCAAACCTTATTTATCACATATAATCTTCTATAAAGTCGTTGTCAATCAAACTTTAGAAAGCTCATTCAATTCCTGCCTTCCCTTAAATGTCATTCCTCCTATAAAATGTTATTCTGCATGTATTATTCCCACAATTCCTATTTTTTTCTGTGTAATTTGCTCCTACCCTTTTCTAAAGATCCCACTTCCAGTTCTTTTATCTTTGTTACTATATTCACTAATTCTAGTATTGTTGATTTAAACTTTAACTTTCATTTTTTATTAATTAATTTTTGGCAGCTACCAGAGTTAACCTCAGCAAGGCCTTTCTTCCTATGTCTAAGCAAGTTTGATCCTCTGTCACAGCTCAACAAATACTTTCCTTAGTTGCACCAATTTCATCACCCAACATATCCAACAGAGTAGTCTGCTGGGGAATTTTTAAAGAATGCCCCCTCATTACACTCCTAAAAATATGTTCTTCATTGTATCTCTAATATTTGCAATATACCAGAGGGAAAACATCTTTGGGATCTGCTTGGGTTATAAAATACCTATACAAACATGTCAAGCAAAAATCCTTAAACTTCTAGACTTTATTGCTAATTTGGCAGTCATACATATATCCACCCATTGTTTCTTTGTAAATTGCTTATCCAGTCCCTCTTCCCAATCTTTTTTAACCTCCTATGACTATGTTATACGCCATACGGACTATCCCTTTTTTAACAGCATCTTCTGATCAAATCTTCTAAAAACTCAACAAGTTCTGATCTTTCACTTAGGATCCCCTATTTTCTTCTCTTTGCCTATATTCTGCTATCAGTCCCTGACAGAGCAAGCCATCTCTAGCCTGTAGTCCAAGTGTATTCTTGACCATTTCTCATTCTGATACCTTTCTCTACTTATTTTCTCTCAATACCTTGGTTCCTTTGCCAGTTTTCTCCAGTAAATTCCAATCCTCTCTTGTCTATTTTTTGTGCCCCTAATTGCAGTCATCCCTACTGGTAAAATTTAATTTCACTATTCTTGTGTTAGTTTAGCTCTTAGAATACTCTATGCTACTTTCTGAATATAATATTCTGTATGTTTTTTGTTACCCCCCCTTAAGGATCTGCATCCAAAATCCCAGTCTCTCTTTATTTCTTGAGCTACCCTCACATCATCATCATTTCTTTCTACTTTGAAGTATATCTTTTTGTTTGTGCTATGTAAATGAGCCTTAACTGTGTAGCTCTGAAATACTCCTTCATATCAGATAACCACAAATCACTTGTTCTGTTGGAATGATCAACTTATCCCTCTTGACTTTGCAGTCTTCCCCTCCCAGATAAAATTCTTCAACTCTTTATTAATTGCTATCCACAACTTCTCCTCTGGTTGATAAACATATGCCTGACCTGTGTATAAAACTAAAACATTTTCACTGTTTACATCTTGCTACCATAGCCATAAAACAGAGCTTGTGGAGTCTCAGTTTTTGTATTATGTTTTGTTTAGTCTCTTTCCACAAATCCTTAGCAGCCATAACAGAATCCTTTTTAATCCATACTACTAAGTATTTCATTTTATCATGTTCCCACAAATATGGGTATTGCTGAACCAATTTTTGTGTGGGTACATAGCTTACAGCTACTGCCTACATACTAAATGGTCTTGTCTTTCTTAAAGGGGCTCTAACTCATTCCCTGTAATGGGGCTCTAGAAGTTTGTACTGTAACTTCCCAGGGGTGGAGCTTAAGCCTTTTGACAGCATCAAATTATGTACTCGCATTTCAAACAAATGTTCATATCTCTGGAACCATAAGGGTTAAGAAGAAGTATAAATGGCAAACCCTTTACCACAAACTATGTTTATAGTAGTAGCATTCTTTATATTCTAGGTCTTAAACTGAATTTTATAAGTCACAGTAAACATAGTAACTATTATATTTGTAATATTTTCTAAACAAAGTACAGTTGTGTAAAGTCTTACCATAACAGTAGATGCCCTTGCCTTCACCGCTGCAGTATTCATAACTTATGGGATTCCCTGCCATGAAGCCCATTTTATAGCCAGTCTACCAAAGTCTACCATTGCTTTAAGGTACACAGAATGTCACCTACACACTCCTCTGGTAGAGTAGGGCATAAAGGTGACATTCAGGTGTATGGTCCTCAGAAATGATTGGCCCACTAGGAACAGCAGTCCAAGGAAAACCAAAGAGAACCCTGCACATCCAGGAAGGAAAAAAGACTAGGGGGATGGAGGAAGGAAGTGAATTCTGCAGCAGTGAAAGCAAGGACTTCTACCATTATGGTAAGATTTTACACAACTGTACTATGTTCTTACATTCACCGCTACAGTATACATAACTTATGGGAGAGTGCCAAAGCTCAAGAAGAAACTTGGAAGGAGGAAGCATCAGTAGAGCCCTCTAAGAAGCCATAAAGAATGGCATTAGCAAAACCAGCTCTAGCTCTGGAGATACCACCCAACTTGCAGTGTTTGGTAAAAGTATGAAGAACTTGCCGTACTTGCAAGGTTTCATTTTGTTTTTGGTAAAAGTATGCACAGAAGTCCAGGCAGTTTCTTCAAGAATATGATTAGTGTCTGAGCCCTTGAAAAAAACACCAGAAGAAGCCAGAGCTCTAGTAGAATGACCCTTTACAGAAGAAGGAAGGCTCTCACTGTGAAAAGTGTAACAAAACGAAATAGCCTTTGAAATCCAAGAATAAATTGTTTGCTTGGAAACAGCTAATCCTAAAGACCTAGAATGAAAGGAAACAAACAATTAATCAGATTTTCTGATAGCTTTAGTCTTATCCAAATAAAACCTGAGCTGTTTATGCACGTTTAAGGCATGCAGCCCTCTCACTGTCAGATTGCTGAGAGGGAAAAAAGTAGGCAAATTAATAGACTGATAAAGTGACAACTCATTAACCACCTTGGGCATAAAAGAAGTGTTAGTATGCAAGGACACCCTGTCCTCATGGAATATCAAAAAAAGGCTGACAAGCCATAAGGGCTTCCAACTCAGACACCCGTTTGGCAGAATTAAGAGCTAACAAAAGAAATGTCTTCCAAGAACAATGTTGCAAGGAAGCAAAACAGCAGGCTCAAAAGATGCCTGAGTCAATTTCTCCAGAATTAAATTAAGATCTCAGGGAGGAGGAACAGGCTTTCTGGGGGATCTGATGTTAAGGATGCCTTAAAGAAATTGCTTAGCCTCAAACTAGAAGCTAATGGATGAGTTAAAGGTAGACAAGCAGAAGCAGCTGATAAGTGGGCTTAATAGAAGAGTAGGCCAAATCAGCATTGAGCAACTCACACAAGTAAGAGAGAACCAAACGAACATCCACAGTAAGTGGGTCCAGATCATGAAAGACACACCAAGATCTTCCATTTAGATAAGTAGAATTTCCTAGTAGTAGGTTTCCTGGCCTCCTGCAGGACCTGCAGCACATTCTCAGGAAAAAAGGTGTCTATAAGGAATGAAAACCCTATCATGCACAGTGTCAGTTGAAGAGTGGACAGGTGGGGTTGGAAGAGGGATCCCTTGTCTTGTGTGAGTAGATCCACCCTGTGAGGTAACTTGTGAAGATTTCCCTTGACTAGATGCAGAAGTAGAGGGAATCAGTGCTGTTGTGGCAAAAAGGGATTCACTAACAAGATTTTGGGAGCAGCCTGTTGAATCTTGAACAGGATTCTTGGAATGAGAGGAAGGGGAGGGAATGCATAAAGAAACATCCCCTTCTAAGAAAATGAGAGGGCATCCATCTCCAACACCAGAGGACCTCGGACTCTGGCACAAAACAGGGGAAGTTGTCTACACAGAGGGTAGGCAAAGAGGTCTACCTTAGTAGTACCCCACTGGTAAACAATGTCCAGAAACACATCCCTGTGAAGCATCCATTCATGGGATTGAGTGAAGGACCTGCTCAGAGCATCTGCCACAATGTTCTGATCTGAAGGAGTATAAACTGTCTGAAGAGTCACTTGATACTTGATAGCCATATCTCATACCATAAGTGCCAGATGCCAAAGAAAGTAAGATCTTGTTCCCCCCTGTTTGTTGATATGCCATATAACTGTGGTATTGTCTGTGAATACCTTGAGAGGCCTCAGAGAGAAAAGAGGATGAAAGGCCTGAAGAGCCAGCATAAGAACTCTCATCTCTTTGACATTGATGTGCTCCTTTTGCTGACGAGGCAACTACACTCCCTGGACCTTCAGGGAGCCAAAAGTTGCTGCCCATTCCACATATGAAGTGTCCATGAACAAATCCTGAGAGAGAAGAGGAGGATGAAAATGAGCCCCAGATTCAGAGACAACTGCTGAATCCACTACAGAAGTACCTACTAGAGACAAGGGAGAAGAGGAACTGCAAAGTCTAGAGGACATGCATGTTGAAGCCACACTGACTAGAACTTCCTCACATGGAGTTTGGCCAGAGGGCACATTGGAATGGAAGAAGCCATGAACTCCAGAGCTCTCAGAAACTCCCTGGCTGTAATGAAGGTCAGGGGAAGAATAGTTTGAAAGTAAGAAATAAGAGTTACAACCTTTGGAAGAGGCAGGGATGTAGGCAATGGTACCATCTGAATCCTGCAACCCAGAAAGACATGATCCTGAGAAGGAGTCAGGGAAGTCTTTTTTGAAGTTTATCACACATCCAGGCTCTAAAGAAGAGAAATGGTAAAATGAGAAGTTTGCACAAGAACCACTGAAGAGGATGCCTGAATCAACAGGTCATCCAAGTAAGGAAATATTTGGATTCCTTGAAGGCTACAAAAAGCAATCACAGGAGTGAGGCATTTGGTGAACACCCTTGGGGCAGTAGAAAGGACAAAGGCAAAGCACAGAAATAAAAATGCCAGGAAGCAACAGAGAGATGCAAAAACTTCTTGAAAAGAGGATGGATCTGAATACAGAGAAAAGCATCCTTAAGATCCAGAGGCACCAGAAAGGCATGGGGGAGCAAGAGAGGAAAAAGGGTCTGAAGTAACAACATACAAAAGGAAGGCACTTTCAGAAAAGTGTTTAGATGAGAAAGATCTAGAATCGGTCTCCAAGTACCATCTTTTCTGGACACTAGAAATATTCTTGAATAAAACCTCTTCCCTCCTTTGGGACACAGGCACCTCTTGAATAGTACCCTGAGACAAGGGATATCAAAGCACCTCTGGGGAAAAAATAGTTGTTCTGGAGGATGCTAAGGAGTGCTCATAAAGGGAGGACAGGAAGTCTACACCATATAGTACCCCTGACAAATGATTGACAGAACCAAGAGTCCTGGATGATTTGAAACCAAATAGGAAGAGAAAGAGAAAGGCGAAGAGAAAGAGGAATGTGGCTGGGAACAGGTGGATAGTCAGACAGCACCTGGTTTGTCAGTAAAGGAAGGCTTCAGAATCCCTGCAGTCTGAGTGGCCATAGCAGGATGAGCCTGTTTACCACCCTTTTTACCTTTAGCAGGAAGGTGAGATTGCCTATGAACAAAGGCTGCCTTAGAAGGGTAGTTTCTCTGAAATTTAGGCACAGGAGAAACAATGACATATTTAAGCTCCTGTAAAGCCTTCCCCTTGTCCTGAAGAGACTTAAACTAGCAGATGCTTCCCTGAACAAAAGTGTATTATCCAGAGGAGCATCCATCAATTTAGCCTTAATATCATCTGATAAAGGTTGAAGCCTAAGCCAAGAATACCTCCTCAGTACTGAACCAAAAGCAGCAGCCCTAGAAGAGGCATCTGCTGCATAATAACTGCATTTGATAGAATGATGAACTACTTAAGAGGAAGTCCCTAGCAAGGAAAAAGCAGAAGATTTACTCAGAGAGTTTGGAAGATCAGAAAAAAGCTGACAGGCCTGAGAAAGAAGAGTCAACACATACCTAGGTATATGGGTCTGATAATTAATAGCTCTAAAAGCTAGAGTAGCCAAAGTATAAACCTTCTTATCCAGCCTGTTCATGTTTCTGCTGTCCTTGTCAGATGGCAGTAACTTGGACAATGGAAATAATTGACACAGCTTATCAGAGCTCTAGATACCACAAAGGGGTCAGCAGCAGCACATTTGAACAAAAAGGAACAATCATCAGGTATTCTATAAAACCTATCAGACTTCTTGAGAGCAGGGGGCTGAGAGTCAGGTGGTTTAGAGGCATTGGAAGAAACATCTAGTAAAGCAGTGAAAACAGGAGGAATAGCCGCAGGTTTAGGAGATTCCATTTGCAGTAACTCATAGTACCTCTTATGGATGTCAGAAGCCAAGCAATAATCCCACTTAAAAAATTCCACAATCCTAAAGATTGTGTCCCCAAAGTAAATTTCCTCAGAAGAAGTAGCTGGACTATTAGATTTTTCCTCCTCAGACCTGTAGTTTAAAGGAGAAGGAATCTGGGTAGAATAAGAATGGAATTCTTAATCAGAATCCAACTTTTCTTCAGAAAAATTCAATTCCCTGGGCCTTTTGGGTGAAGAAGAAGACCAAGGAGGAGTAGGAAGCAAAGCCTCCTGAGGAGACCTTAATGACAGTAAAGCATTAAGTAATCCCTGAGTAAAGACCTGGCAGTCACTTTGTGGATTCCTAGGAGCAGACGAAACATGCTATTTTTCAGTTTCTTTTTTACAGGAATGTCCATCCAAGAAAACTGAGAAGGCCCTGACTCAGGACAGAATTCCACAACTGTAGTAGAAACTTCTTCCCTAAGAAGAAACTGCAGAACCCCCCCCCAGACCCCTTGAAAACAATCAAACATGGTTCCCCCTGAATGCCCAAAATGGACGCCTGCAAAGCCTCGTCAGATGTGCTGCCCACCAGATCCTCACCGGCCTCCAAACCAGATGCAGCAGTGGAATCTGACAACACAACCAGGCAAATCTCCAGGTTTGTAATAACCTCAGGAGAAACCCCCGGGAGAGGCTGGACAGTTGAAGATTCTGGTCTTACCTTTTTCATCCTCTTCTTCCCTGATGGCTGACCCTTGGGGCAGGAAGTTCCATCCATAGTGTCTTTAGCAAGAAGCTTAAGGTGCTGGTTCTTAAGATACAATGAAAAGGAAGAAAGCTTACTGTGAAGGGTTTTTGGGATAAATGCCAGACAAATTGAACAAGATGTATGGGCGCGAAAAGCTCTTAGGCAAAAAAGACACTTATTGTAGCCATCTTTATGGGGAATCTGTCTCCCACACTGGCATTTACCCTTCCTGGATGATATTAATCCCCCAAACAGCATAAAAAGCAAGAAAAGAACAAGAAGCCCAACTGGGTACTTATCTGCAATGGTGAGGACTTCAACAAACAGGAGTAATCACCAGAATTCCAACAAACAAAATTAAACAGCAAAAAGCAGACTGAGGCAAACAGACAATGGTTAAAAACAGCATTTGGACTGGCGGCAAAGAAGTTCTGAGGATAGTAAGCCTAAACATCACCTTTATACCCTACGCTACATGAGGAGTATATGGGTGATGTTCAGCATACCTTAAAGTAATGTTAGACTTTGGTAGACTGGCCAGATGAAGAGCTTCTTGGCAGGGAATCCCATAAGTTATGAATACTGCAGTGGTGAATGTAAGGACACCTTACAATATCTCAACAACTACTCAAGTTACACACATACTGTGGGCAGTATTTTATTCATCTAGCTGACAGCTTTCATGTGAGGTTAAGGAGTTCTGTCTGTGTTACTTGGTTGTTGAAATATTTAGAAAAATGTGAAAATGATATCCATATAAATTAATATCATAAAAACAATAATTAATATCTGTTTACCTGCTCTAGACAAAGGTCAAATATTAATGTAGTTAAGTTTGCCATTGTGTAAGCTTTCAGATGAAATCTTTTAAACCTTGTACATAGCATGTTTTTTGAATTATTGATGCAAATATGAACAAGCAATATTTGATGCCTAGAGGTGGCAGTAGGAGTTAACTGTAGATGCACCCGGAGGTGTCACTCAGATGTAATGAGTTAACTTGGTTTGGTAGAGAACAAAATATTTACTAGTTTGGATTTTTCTTTCATTCTGACAGATTTTATAAGTTTTGTCCTTAAATCTCATGGCTTATTTAGTGGTGAAAGTTAACCTGCATGCAGATCCATATTTTATGCATGGCTTTATCTAGGAGTAGGTGTTTTAGGCAGTGCTAGTTGATCTGATGCATGACATTGGAGAAAGAGACATGATTGCATTTACTGAGGTTTCTAACTAGATTATAGTGATGAAAATGTGTTTATTTTGGTATAATTTCTAATGATATAGGATTGATGATGATCACTTAGTCAGGTAGAGTGCCTGCTTCCATGATTTTCAGCTTCCATGATTTTATAGGGGGAGGGGGCAGTAGTAAGTACAGACTCTAAGAAGTTTATGGAGTTATTGGACTTGTAATGACTCACTGGAGTGATGATTTGAGACAAATTGCAAAGAATGTTGCAATAGTTAAAGAAGTATGAAATATACTGCGGTGGTGGTGCTGCGGTAGCGTTGTCACCTCACAGTAAGACGCTGTTCAGTTTGATTCTCAGCTAGAGCGTCTTCTGTGTAGAGACATCCATGAATGGATGTACCTTCGTTGAAGGTTGTGCATCAGGGCTGGCAACTCAGCATGTAAAAATCTACTGCCAATCATTAGCGGACCGGAGTTCCGCTGTGGCGACACAACAACTAAGTATGAGAGCTTCTAGTTTAATGTGTTTTGATAACCAGGAGCAATTGTCTCCAGGTATATTGTGGTTATTATTTGGAGGGATATACTAAGCTACAATACATATGGCTTTGTTTGGGTTTAGCTGAAGTTTGGTAGTTAGTACATCTGCGTTATTAAATTCCCATAAAAATTCAAACTCTTCCCTGTTTAGAACATTCAGCTGCTTGTATCTAGTAAACTTATTACATTGGTTCTCACATTTTCACACTATTGATAAACAAATAGACTATGTTCACTGCTCATTATAGTACATGCTTTTACAGACACTATACTTCCATCACAGTTTTCACCTTTTCATTCTTATTAGTTGTATTTTCCTTTGTCTATCTTTAACTCCTCTCCCTGTATAATTCCTGATTTTTACCTTATTGCATCTTGTTTCCCTGCCATTTTCTCCTTCAATAGTTTCCATATGCAGTAATGGAAATTTATTTTGCACTGCAAATTTATTTTGCACTGCTTGACTAGCTTACTAGCCAAGTCTCCATTACTGTTGTGCAGGAGACAAGTTACTAAGAATGCATCTATGGATGAATATGCATAAATGGAATGCAAATAACCTGCATCATATCTTAGATTATTTGGAATACTCAACTGTCAGATGGAATGCACTGCTTTTTCATCTTCTCACCAGGGCTCAAGTGGTAAAGCTGCTCATGCGTCCTAGGATTATATTTGCTTAAGGTACTTACCACACCTGACACACTTTCCATTGATCAGGAGGATGCAAAGCTTGATTTTTTATTTTATTTGGGATGTAAGAAACACTAGCTTAGTCATAAAATGATGATTATCCTTAAGAAACAAGGGAAGTTTGTAGTTATCAATTTAGTTAGCTACAGTAAATCAGCAATATAATCTAATGTTGCCAGAATTAGGTGGCCACCCCAAAACCTATTTGTTTCAGCTCTGAAAACTACTTACGACTACAGTTGGGCTTAATATGTTTAGGATCCCCTTCTTACAAAATTTGGGCTCTTGGGGAGTGGATGGTTGGATTGAGAAAGATGTAGCCTCTGTTAAAATCAGAAAAACACCCCTTATTGCACTCAACATATTCCTATGGCATCACCCTTACATAACTCTATTGCTAAAAAGCCAATGTGGTAAGACAACTGGATTGACACAGGTGTCCTATGAATAATGGAGCTTTGGGATGAAATTTTACAAACTACCAAAACCTGGGCAAAACTTGTTATTAGATTTTCCAAATTTAAAATCCCACTGGTGGCAATTTTTTTTTCAACTCAGAGCCTATATACTGTTTCTGGTTGACTGCAAAAGCAAGTTAGGGAAGGTCTTCATTCATAATAGACTCTTGGCTGAGTAGAAGCTAGTAACACTTCTAAAGCAGCAGGTAACACAAACTAAAGTAACCAAATTGATGTCACCAAGACCCAAAGCCAGTACAAACATGAATCTGCAAGAATCACTTCCCAAGATGTATAGAAAATACTTTTATTAGTTAAGCACTTTTGCCCAGAATAAGATATCCAGACTTCTTCAGAACACTAAACAAGAATAAATAAAAAATATTTAGTCTTAAATAATGCCAGGGTGATCATGTGAGTAATTAACAATTACTATATAAAAATCAACATTTAATAAGACAGTAACAAGCTGATTCAACACAGTCTAAGTAATTGTAAACCAAACACATCAAATGACAGTACCTCTCATATTTTTTTTTAATTTTTAAAAAAGTGGATTATTTTGTACATACAATACTATATGTATTACAAAATATATTTTAAATTTTAATTTCAGATTCTAGAGTTAAGAAATCTTTCTGGTTAAACTCAAAGCTTGGCAGCCCTAAGTTTTAATACACTGCCAATAGCTATGTTGTCATTCAAACCAGACAGGACTGCAGCATCCAATCTTAATTGTCATAAAAGTTCCTTATATTCTATAATATTTTCCCAAGGTCCATCCCTTTGGTTTGTTAGTACTTTTTCTAATATGATAAATAAAAATAAAGCATGACCCTGGTGTGTTTGACTATGTTTGAACAGAACATTGTTTTCAAAATAATTTTTAATGTCATAATAATGCTCACAAATATGTTTAGAAAGATACCTTTCCATTTTCCCTGTGTAAAAAGAGTCACATAAGGAACATAAGGCTGTTAGAAAAAGTACCACCAAACCATAGGGCTGGACCTTATGAATATATTATAGAACATAAAGAACGTTTATGGCAATAAAGATTAGATGCTGCAGTCCTGCTCAGTCTGAATGACATCATAGGTATTGGCAGTCTATTAAAACTTAAGACAGCCAAGCTTTGAGTTTTACCCAGAAAGGTTTCTTAACTCTAGAGTCTGAGATTAAAATATATTTTGGAATCTATTTAGTATGGTATGTGCAGCATAGAACACTTTTCAAAAATATATATTTTAATAAGAGATACGTCATTTGATTTGTTTGGTTTACAGTTACTTGAACTAGGTTTGAATCAACTTGTTACTGTCTTTTTAAAAGTTGATTTTTATGCAGTAATTGCTAATTGGTCACATGACTGCCCTGGCATTATTTAAGACAGAAGGATTTTTATTTGTTATTGTCTAGTGTTCTGAAAAAGTTTGGATATTTTATCCTGGGCAAAAATGCTTTAACTAATAAAAGTATTTTCTAGACTTCTTGTGAAGTGATTTTTGCAGATTCATGTTTGTACTGGCTTTGGGTCTTGGTGACATCAATTTGGTTACTTAAGTAGAAGGCCATTAATGAAAAACAGGTACTGAACTACAAATATAAGATAAGTCACTTTTATTATGAGGTATTGGGTATTTCAGTACATCTCTTATAAACCACCATGATAAATGATATGGCTCACTGGCCAATAATTTTAACACAGGATGAATGGTTTTGTTATTTTACATTTGCTCATGATAGTGGATGCCTGCTGCTGTCTAGATTCTCATTTATTAAGATTATTATTTACTCCTACTATTTTGCTATGTCAAAACTATGCAGATAATGATTGATGCTGGCACTGACATTGTTCTGCGATGAATTACATACACTTTATTTAGCATTGTCCATTGGTCCAGAAGTTCTTGTATCAGATTCAGGATGGAATAATTTCCAGAATCTCTGGTATCAAACTCGGGATGGAATAACCTGGGTGCTTTGACCCCAAGTACCTAATCAACAGTACATTAAGTTTTACATTTTTTGGTTTACCCCATCATCTGTTTCATTGGACTTTACATAAAATGCATGAGTTTGAAATATTGTATCTACTTTTCTTCCTTTTTGTTTTCACACTGGAAAAGCCTTGGGGGGAATTTAATAAAGTCTACACATTTTTTTACTGTGTAGGCATTGCAGCATGCTGCTAACATGAGCATGAACAATTTTAGATTCATTAAGCACTGCTGAGCGGCACACACAAGTGTTCCAACATGGAAACTTCTGTGGCATGCAAATCATCTCTTAAGCAGGTGAATCTCGTGCAAATGAGGCAGGTAGAGCAATTCAGCAAGCAGATAGGCAGCTCTGCAGACCCTGTGTCAGTGTGTCTAGTGTACACAGAAAAATTCTGTGTACAAGACTGAAGACAGAAAAAAAAGGGCTGTAAAAATGTAGGTAGATGCACAGAAATAGCATAGCACACACACATATGAGCAAAGCTATCCACTTTGTGTTCCAAAAGTTACAGTAAATATATTAAAATAAATTCTTTTTTTTTTAATAATCTTAGAATGTTTGAGCGGCATGCTGCAGTGCCCCAACATGCATTTAAAAAAAATGGAAAAATCAAATATTAATAACATGAGACAGAAATGTGTTACAGGACCCTGCGTGTAGTATCTACAATGGTGCACTGGTGCTGTTGCTAACATGGAAGGGCTGAAAAGCATGTAGTATCCAGGTTGTAAGCATGGATCCCTATGCAAAAAAGGTGGAGATACTGAATGGCATAATGGGGTAACCATGTCTGTATATCCCTTCTGTGTAGGCAGAGAACCATGTTGATGTCCACAGAGGAGGTAGCTGACATCAAGATAGGGTGTGCCCAATAACTTCTATGTTGATTGGAGCTTAGCTGTGCAAATTTGTGCTGAGCGTGGAAGCCTGGGGGGGTGTGCACTGACTTCTAAGCTTTGTTTACCTACGCGCGTATGTTTCTGCATGTTTCCATGGTGTGCTGTTGTGCTGAGCATGGCAGCTTGGTGGGGGGGGGGGGTCACTGACTGCTAAGCAGTGTTTACCTACGGGACACCTGTTTGCACAGTGCACTGTAGTGCTCAGAGTATCTAAAATGCCAATGATGTCCATCAAATGATGTCAATGATATATTAGGCATATGCACCACATCACATGTAGCCAATCACGCAGCCAGCATCCACAGTAGAGCACTATAAAGTATGCATACATCCTACGATCTGATTTCCCCCATACTCTGCACCACTGTAGTACAAACCTGTCTCCTGACTTTAGACTTCAAAAATGTGCAATCACCTTCAAAAACCCAATTAAAATCCTACCTATACACCAACCACTTATGTATCTGCAAAGGTCCTCCCTGAACTCCCCATCCTTCTGAAAGAGGGTACCCCCTATGCTTTAGTTTAACACAAGATACTGTATTATACCCTCTCTCTTTGTGCATACTGTAAATATTGTTGTATGTCTACACTATACTAAAATTTTGCATGTCTATAAAGTGTGAGAACACATGACTGTACTTATCTCTGTAATATTACCAAGTTAACCTTCTACATTTGGTACCTTTATTGTTATTATGTATATTGTTCATATTCTGTAACTTTTTTCTGGAGCTTTTCTCCCCAGGACTCCCATGAAAATGGACATTAGCTGCCCAGCTGGACCATCCTGGTTAACAAATGTTAAATAAACAAATAAATAATAAACAGAATGCTAGGGGCTGCTGCAGGTCTGCTACATGTGTATGTGTTAGGTGATGAAGTCTGTGCTGCTGCTGCTGCTGCTGCTGACAATAGGCCTAGGCAGAGAAGGAGGTGAGTGTTCAGGCCCAGGGTAACTTTACAGGAACTACATGAACTGGAGATTGAAGAGCACTACAAGGTGGACAAGGACACACTACAAGAACTTACTGAGCTTTGCTGCCCTCAACTCAGGTCCAGAGCCAACAGAGGGGAACCCATCCCAATGGAAATAAAGGTATGTGTAGCCCTTAGGATAATAGCCACAGGTACCCTCCAAAGACCAACTGGGGACATGATGGGGGTCTCACAGGCATCAGCATCCAGAGTACTCCACCAGTTCCTGGATACCATGCTACCAGATGTCAGTGAGCACATTTCTTTTCCCTTCACTCCTGAGGTGAAGGCCAGCAATATGTAACTCTTCTACCATGTAGCACACTATCCTGAGGTACTGGATGCCATAAATTGCACTCATGTACACATCAAGGCACCACCTGTGGAGGAGGGGAGAATCTATGTCAAATGCAAGGAGTATCACTACATCAACTGCCAGGTCATGTGCAATGCCCAGGGCATTATTATGAATGTGTGTGCTGGCAGCCCTGTCACCTATCACAACTCCCATATCTGGCATGCATCACAGCAGTATGAGATGTTTGCTAGAGGGTAGATCCCACGTGGCCATTTACTGGGGGATGCTGGGTATGCACTGGGACCATGGATGATGAAACCCATCAGAAATGCACACACACACCCATGGAACAACACCATAATGAGGCACACACACACAAACTAGGAACATCATAGAGCATGTGTTTTGGCTGCTGAAGTCATGGCTCTGGTGCCTTGATATATCTGGTGGAGCCCTGCAGTACTCTCCAGCCACATGTGCACATATGTTCACAGTTTGTGCAATGCTACACATTATAATCTTGCTGAAACAGCTGTGGCAGGATCAGCATTGGGAAGGGATACAAAGCCTCCCACCAGTGCCTAGGTCACCATAGTCACACTCACAGGAGGACTCAGAGGAGTAGCCCCCTGATGATGTCCCTGTAGGCAGACATAGGCATGCCCAGTATGACCTGGCATTGGCTGAGAGATAATGCATAGCACATATTCATACATCGTGTCCCTATTAAGTCAGCAAATGCACTAAATTGTGAATGCTGCTTAATCGAACCGACTTACCCGAAATGGCAAAATCTCGAAAACACGGAACAGCGATTTTTTTCCTAGGGACTTTGCTATTTCCTCCACTGTGGTGCAACTTCGGAGTTGGTGTATTTAAGTGGGGAGTATTGTGGGCACAGCCCCCCACGTCGGAGAGGTGTGGGGGGGTGAATCCCCCCACTTTATTTTGGGGGGGGTTGTTTTTTTTAAATAGATCAGCGATTTGTTTTCCCTGGGAGAAAATCATTGATCTGTTTGTTCAACATTTTGTTTTTTCAGTGTTAGTGAGTTGATTATATAGAGTTCACAATGTAGTGCATTCGCTTATATAATATAGACCCCTGACATCCTAGGGCCCCAGGGACTGACAGCTTACTCCGACTCACATACATATAATAAAATAGCTGATGCCTGGCAACACACACAGCCTGTACCTATCCATGTTTTGGCTGTGTACCACTTGCATCACACAGAGTCAACCCTGAACTACAGGTCTGTCAACTGCTGCATTCACAGGTAAGTCTCTAACCTACCCACTAATTGTAAGGATTACTATAATAAGGTATTGTATGTATGGATCTGCTGCTGCTATGCAAGCAAATATAGTGGGCTATTTGGTCAGAATTAACATCCACATGGGACAACTGATACCCAATCCAATAGTATGTGTTGCTCAATATTCACTAGCCCTCATGGTTGGAATATTCATGACATCAGGGAAAAGAGATGTTAAACAGTGGGCACACATATTTGGACTCCTGCCTACCCAAGCTGATTATGTGCTGTTGTTCCCCCACCACCAATACAGAGGTGTATCCATATAACCACTTTAAAAGAGAATCAGCTATGGTACAGTAGTGGACCAGACAACCTCAGGGCTGTAACACAGATAGCACTCACACATCATATGTCTTTCTTCATGCAGGATAACAATGTACATATGTATGCTATTGATTGTGTGATGGATGATCCCTCTCTGTCTAGTGAACCGTGTAGCTCAGTTGACTTGGGAAGCTAGCATGGTCGATGGAATTGATGGTTCTAATCTGGAATTACTCACTTTTGCATGTGAGGAAGAAGTATGTTGGTGTTTTCACAGAAGGTCATACCTCCCAACCTCTCAGTACAAAAAATCTGGACAAAAACAGAAAGATTGGGGGTACAAATGCCCAAACATAGGGACAGAGTTTAAATATTGGTCACATAAACCTAGTTGGAAGTAAAGGTGTTGCAGTAGTACATATATTCGGGTCTATATTAGAACATCGAAGTTTCAGAACTTCAAATGTTCGAATATCGACACCTACTAACTGAAAACTGATAAGACCGAAAATTGAAAACACCGAATTTTTTACTAGGGAAAAAAATTTGCTGATCCAAAACACATACACACAACACAAACACACCAAACAAACAGCAATCCACACACATACACCTAAAAGCTTACATCTAAACCTACACTAAACTGTACATACACCACTATCTACCCACATACCTTAACCCAAACCCTAACCCTAAGGTCCGCCACTATCGTACACACCTCACCCGCACCCTAACCCTAACTCACCTATCCCACCCTAACCCTCATGTCCACACAATCGGACACTTACCTGAACCCGACCATAAATTTCCACCGCAGAGCTGAAAATAGTGAAGCGACAGGAACGGACAACCAAATTCTTTCCCTAGGAAAGAATTTGGTTATCTTAATTTTCGCTATTTTCAGCTTTCGTTTAGTAGGTGTCGATATTAGAACATTCGAAGTTTTGAAACTTTGATGTTCTAATATAGACCCCATATATTCTGATGTATATAAAGTCTGACACACAGATGTTTGTCTGTAGTAAGTATAACGTATTGATGTCAACATTCAATAAAGCACCAGAAGACCACAGATGTGTGAAGAACAGACCAAACATATGAGGCAAAACTCTGGACATTCTGTGAACATCAGGAGAGGTATGCAGACTGTCAATCTGTTGGTTGTGTAAATTACCAACCCCAGTCACATATTTCATACAGCATACAGCTGGGGAATGCTGTGGACATTTTCAGTGAAGTGCAGTACTGCAGAAACAAGGGCAAATGTTAATGGCTGTAACATACAGAATCCTGGACTAGAATACAGGTAGGTGTGGTCTAGAGTCACATTATAAGTACTGACAATCCGACTGGTCATGCTCGTACACTCAGTAAAAATGAGCACAATTCTGCTGTCCCTTCATTGATATTACATATTATGTATAAATGTCTATACATACAGCCATATAAGTGTACATATCCGTCTGTCAGTATCTCTTTCTTTCTCTCTCATATGTATAGTATATCTATTGCTATGTAGTGTAAAATAGACATATATAGCTATATATATATTAAAACAATACATAGATACCCCCATATATGTACAAAACACATATACATATAATACATACACACAATTGCATTTATCTATACATTCCTGTTATACACACAGATATGTGTGTTTTGATGTCTGCATTGTCCAACATACCCTAATAATGGTGAGTAAACTGTGCTATCACACAGTAATAATATTTCTCAAAGGATCTAAACTAAAGGAGCAACAGTACATAATCCACTTACCTACAGACAACTATGCCTTCTGGATGTCACCACAGACACAGGTGAACAGGTGTTGTAATATATAATGGTGTCAATGCACGTATGGACAGGGCACATTGTTCATTCCCACAGTGTCGCCTAACTAACTGCAAGCAGCCACATATGTCCATATTGGTAACTGTATGCGCATAGCTAGGATAACATCAGTTATCTCACTACTAGGATACTAGCTGTAGATAACAATAGAAAACAATATCACTCTGCAGGACAAAGATGCTGTTCAACACAAGCCTAATTTGTGTAATGCACAAGTACTGTGCCTACAATCATATATACAACAGACTTAATCTGCAGTGCATGTAATAAGTACTGTGATCTATAGTGTATAAGCCTAGATAGGTAGGGATTCTAATCTCACTGCAGCCCACTTGGTTTGCATGCGTGTGTGCGTGTGCATGTGTGTGCGTGTGTGTGTATGCATGTGTGTGTGTGTGTGTGTGTGTGTGTGTGTGTGTGTGTGTGTGTGTGTGTGTACCCCTGCAAAACAACAGACATGCCCTCATGAGCTATCCAGCTGCAATGGCTATGCACTTTCTGAGCCTGTAACTTGTTGCTGGCTTTTACACTGCCCTATTCTACAAGGACTTCTCATGTCAGCTACCTTAACACTATCACCTGACAGTGTAGAAGCAAGACTTTAACTGTGGCATGTGTGATAAATACTGTGCTCTATAGTGTGTAATACTAGATAGGTAGGGGTTCTAATCGCACTTCAGGATACTTGGTGCACGTGTGTGTGTGTGTGTGTGTGTGTGTGTGTGTGTGTGTGTGTGTGTGTGTGTGTGTGTGTGTGTGTGTGTGTGTGTACCCCTGCAAAACAACACACATGCCCTCATGGTCTATCCACCTGCAATGGTTATGCAATTTTTGGGCCTGTAACTTGCTGCTGGCTTCCACATTCCCCTATTCTACAAGGCCTGCTGATGTCAGCCACCTTAAGACTACCAGCTGACAATATAATGGCAAGACTTATGCCATGGTATGTGTGATTAATACTGTGATTTGTAGTGTATAATACTAGATAGGTAGGGATTCTAATCCCACTCTGCCCAACATGGTGCATGTGTATATTCATATGGTATACTTATGATAACCTATGTAAAGTAGACATAGGTGGGGGGTTGCATCATTTTACTTGTATCAGATGATGTACCCCCCCAAATGACTGACCACAAGGTTTGCTTATATCAACAAGCATTATATGTTCTAAACTGATAGTACTGGCAGACATGAGTTGTGCTGCATGCATCGGGTACTGTGATTTGTAGTGTGTACCATTACATAGGTAAGTGTTGTGATCTACATACAGCCAACTTGCAGTATGTGTGTGCCCTGGTGTGTCCTGTATGCAGTGAGTGGAAGTGGTGCTAACCTGAATGTGGCCATGTTTGTGTGTGAGGCTGTTACAGCAGTATACATCATGTTATGGGGCCATAGCACATGTGAACTTAATTAGCATAATAGCCATATAATCCTCACAATCAGAGACATCTGTATACCCCTTAGTACAGGACCAGCACATATTGCCCCAGTCCAAGAGGGACTCATGCAGATGCTGTGTGTTGAGATGATGACTATCCAGCCAATCAAAACAATACACTGAGGTGCACTGTATACCATTAGGCAGGGTATGTTGCAAGGGTGTGTCTATGTCAGCTAGACAAATGTCTCACACAAGCAGGTAGTTCTAACTTCACATAGTAGGTGAATACCCTTACAGTGAGTCATCCATCTACTATGCTCCTTACAGATAGGCAGCACATGCACACCAGCAAGGTCACACCTTGCCCTGTAGCTGACCTTATCACAAATTATGAATGCATGAGTTCACTGACCACCTGCATTGTCCTTGGTAGACTGTCATACAGATGTGAACCTATGGAGCTGGGCACCTATACTGCTATACCTTGCTGAAGTCATATTTCTGCTGTGCTGCCATGCCATGCTGTGCTGCTTCACTCCTGCTGTGTGCCCCTAGGTTATCCCATCAGACTCCTGCAACAGAAACATACACAGGTCTGTGACATGCTTCACCTATCATTGTGTAACAATGCCATCAGTTCAACATCATACAACATAAGGTCCACAAAAGTATGTTGCACACGTATGACACATACCAGTATACAGTATATGTTGGTGACCACTACAAGAGGCATGCAAACAATACTACATTACACAAGTAAATGTCATATAATATAGTCACCCTGTGCATCAGACACATACAGTAGCTTCATTCCCCTGCATTGATGGGAAGGATGAAAGGAATGTGGCACAGGTATCATCACTTACACAGGGTGATGTGTGGGGGTGTTGTAGGCATAGGCTACGATGTATGGTGCGATGGATGCCTGGGAACTGTCATGTGTCCCTATGTTTGCCAGAAATTCCTCAGTGCCCATGAATGGTTGTTCCATTGCAAGACCTCCACTGGTGACGGCACAATCCCTGGCTACATCAACTGACCTTTGTCATGCAGCATTCACCATGCCTGTAGTGTGGTATTGAACCTGCTTATATGTCCTGTGGTGGTGGTGGCCACTCACATTCACATCCCGGACAAGGTCTTCCCACAATGCATCCCACAGTTTCCTGTTATGCCTTCCCCTGGATAGGAGGATGCGATGATGATGCCATAGTCCTTGAAGTATAAAATCATTCCCTGCATCTGAGAAGGGGGTGTGCTTTCTGCGATACATTAGTCCTGAAACACACCGAAAGGGAAACACATTACAGGATCAAATACATGGATGTCCACTATGTACAGATACAGCAAGAACAAAATGGCAGTACTATCCACTGCTTGCTCACAAATGTCATTCCCCACATTGTGACAACATACTACGTGTGTGGATACAACAGAGATAGTATCATTACTGAGGCAGTTCCCTGTGTGCAATGAGAGCTTCTGCTATATGATCATGCAACCAACACTTAGCCACCCAATAATATGTCATAAGACCAGTGCCAGAGAAATAGCAGTGTACTATTACAACCACTATATTGGGACATCCAGTAACACCAGTGTGCTACAATGACAAAAGACAATACAACCCTGATATATTGTGCATCCCCTGTATGTGTAAAATGGCAGGATGCCAATGACATGCCATTACCACAGGTGTAAGACAGGCTTAATGTTGTACTCCTTATTCCCCATACCCCCTATCCTCCCATCTGCATCCTGTTATACACAAATAACAGTTATATACCTGGTGGAATGTAGTACTCCTCAGTTGAAATATGCTACTACTACTGTTTCACAAAGGTGTGCTCTGTGTGAGGGAAGTCTCATACCGAATGTTTGCCCTTAGCCAGCTGCTTGCATTTTAACATGCTTCTCATTAGCAGGTAATTGCCGCTAAACCAGTCTATGACTGTGATATAGTAATTGCAGCCACAACAGCTGAGTTTCAGTATCATTGGCCAATGAAATGCAACCAATGTGCAATCTATACAGTCTTCATGTAGAACAGGGTCCTTTTCTTAGCTGTTGAGATGGATATTACTGGGATGAGGAGAGTACATTGTCACAGAGGGTAGGATTGTAGCAGAAACCTTTACATAGAGCTGTGTGTACCACAGGCTGCAGCTACTGCTGCAGGTAATAGACATAGACAGTGAGTGTGAACACTTTAGAGGACAACAGGCTGTAGGTGTATCTGTGTCACCTCTGTCAGCCTTGTTGCACAGGCAGAGCCAGGGTGAAAGTACCCTTTACACTTCAATCATGACAAATGTATAAGCTACATATGATAGGCAACTGTGTCAATAACAGATTACTAGGCAACATATAGTAATGCTATACAGATGTGGGATGTGTGTCCCTAACTGCAGGCCAGTGACTTCCAGCAGTGAAAAGTAGCTATTTACTTTGCAATGCTATTGTGGATAATGGGTGCATAAATCATTCATTGATTTCTGTCTTTACAATAATGTAATTGAAATGCAACACAACCTGGATTTGAACCCAGGACTGTGTGTGACAAAATGTACTATGTACAAGGAATTTAACAGACTGAGCTACTGAGCCACTGCAGCAGTGGATGTATTTGCAAGATATATGTGCACACATACAGGCTGCAACATAGATTTACTGCATCCATCAGTATGTGCATGGCTTTATATCAATGTATTTCTACACCAAAGTCCCAGTTGAATATGTATTTTGCCATGAAAGCATTAGCAGGTAATGTTCTACATGTTTCTGATAAAAGGGCACATTTACCTGCTATCACAGGCTTCATTTACATCCATTATCATGTCTTTGGCTGGCTAGTGGTGTACTATTGCACCAGACTCCAAGGTACACTCCCATTTTTTCCATTACTTTTTATTCCAGTTTGCACGTTGCAGAGTGCATCTCTGTTGAAAAACGCCTAATCACTCAAAATGGCAATTACTATGTTTTGTTTAAATTACCTGTTTTAAGAGCTGCATAGCATGGAGGGTTAATGCAGTATGCTGCAGGTATGATGGGCTTGAGTTTGAAATACCACAGGGGTATTTATTTTGTACATGTGCTTTGCACTGTTAGAAACACATATAGTCATTATAGCTCTATTTAGCTGAGCTCAGCGAAGCTACGTCACATAGCTCCATGCTAAAAATATATACAGAAAAGAAAAAAGGGGAGATAGGAAAATTGTGAAATGGGGACAAGCAGAGGGAAAAACATAATGAAAGGCAGGGAGGGATGTGCAGAAAGGGTGTATAGCTATCTATTTCATTGTACAGCAACAACTGTGTACTTTGACAGAATTTGTAGATGAATTTGGATTCTCAAACCCCAGAGAGAGGGTTGAGGACAATTTAACTGCATTGTCAAGCCAATTGGATGGAATTACGTGTGTCCAGTTGACATGTATGTGAAATGGAGAACTATGTATTGGACAATATATTTTTGGGGACAGGTGCCCATTTTTTTAAGGTGAGAGTGGAATGTTCGAAAAGGGACAAAGATACATGTGGGGGATGTCAGTTGTGTAGGTGAGGACACATTTGCAAACAGACAAGACAGATAAGACAGCAGACAAGGGCAGTGTGTGACACATGAGGGGGGGTGGACACTTTGGATTGGGAGGGTGTCATGGAGTCCAAATCCCACGTGCATCCAGATGGCAGTAGTGTGACTCACGTCCCCACACATGGGAATGTTGACACTGCCCCATCACTCCCCTAAGGGTGGCTGTACTGGAGGCTGGGCACCAGGGCGAGGCTGCCCCACCAGAGTGGCCAGCATACCCTCAATCCAGCACAGGTGGTGGTCATAGCCACGATGGACTATCCTGCTCACCAGGATCAGCAGCACAGCATGGGTGACAACACCCCCTCTGCCACTGGTCCCAGAGGTGGGTGGGGCCCTGTTCCCTGTGGCAGTACTACCCGATGTCACAGGTAGTGCAGGGGCAGCAGAAGGGGCACCACTCATCTGAGTCCCAGAAATACTGGGACCCAGTGCCAAGGCCAGTTGAGGCAAGGTAGGGGTATCAGCTGGAACCAGCCTACCTTGATGTGCTGTGGGATGTGACGCATAGCAATACTTTATGGTTAGTAATAACCAAACCAATGTTAGCATTAACAGAATCAAACTTCATATATATTCATACAAATACATATTAATGTAAAACATGTGCAACACAACATTAAGTAACATATCAGTTAGTATGCTAACAGCATGCCAGTAAAAAATAAACCATAGGGTCAACAAGTTAGTTTAACAAATATGTTAATAATGCACCATAATAAAATAAAACATAATAATCAACCACATTTTCCAATATATAGTTATTTTAACACAATATGTTATTATTATAGGTTCATAGGTTCATAGGTTCATACTAGGCTATCTGCCCTGGGGCAATTATAAGGCTAGCCCGATTCTGTATGGCTTACACCACCCCTTGATTTGAGTATACTGTGCCCTTTTTAAGGTTTAGTTTACTGTGCCTCTGTCTAATAGTGACACGGGAATAATCCCTGGGACAAACCTACGATCCCCCATCCACTTATCGAGATTCTTCTTGAAGAGATTCAGTGAGGTGCTCTGCCTCACATGAACTGGAATTCTATTCCAGAGCGAAGGGAGCCTCTGGGTTATGAACCTGTCCCTCCAGCAAGTTCTATTTATTTCTGTGCTGAGGTTCAAGTCCCTCGAGCGTGTGGCTCTAAGGGATTTAGATTTACTGAGGTGGAGCATGTCCATTAATTCTGGATTTGACATAGCTTTGTATGTCAGGCATAGATCGCCTCAAGTAGGCGGTATGCAACTGAGTAGAGCTGGAGTTTTTAACCGAGCAGCATATGGCATCTGTTTGAGACCCTTGATCCTCTTGGTGAGATACTTTTGGGGTCTTTCTAATTGCTGCAGGTGTCGGGTAAGGTACATCCCAAAAGGGGCATTGTATTCTATGATGGGCCTGATGAGGGATGAATAAAGGGCACGATTACCTCTCTTGATCTAGATGTGAAACCCTTCGTGATGAGGTGGGCTATGTAGAAGGTCTTTCTAACCACTTTGGCAATGTGGTTTTCAAAGGAGAGATTGCTATCAACTTGGGTCCCCAGGTCCCTAATAACTTTCTCTGTACTTAATGGGTTTCCACCTATGTGGTAATTTGTGGGCACATTGTTTTTGCCAAAGGGTATGACTATACATTTTTTGGCATTTAGCTTTAAACCATGGCGCTGGCACCAGTTATCTGTCTCTATGAGACCTTTTTGAAGGATGTTTGTGTCAGCTGGAGAGTTGATTATGGTGCCCAGTTTGCAGTCATCTGCGAACTTGGTGAGCCATAGTCCTCCCACGTTTGTCTGTACCTTGGAAAAGTATATACCGAACAAGAGTGGTCCCAGGACAGAACCCTGTGGGATGCCACTTGTGACCGGTTTTGAGTCTGACATGGCTCCAGCAACTCTCACTCTGTGGGTTCTGTCTTTGAGCCAGTTTGTGACCCATCTTGTGACATAGGGGTTTATATTTAAGCTGGATAGCTTATCTATGATGCCCGAGTGGGGTATTGTGTCAAATGCCTTTGCAAGGTCCAGATAGGCTGTGTGGACTACCTTCCCTTCATCTATGGCTTTGGTGACTGTTTCAAAGAAGTCAACCAGGTTCAAAAGGCAGGATCTGCCCTTGACAAAGCCGAACTGGGTAGGATCTAGTGTCTGTAGGTCCCCAATGTCTTTATTTATGAGCTCCATGATGATCCTCTCCATAGCCTTGCAGACTAAGCTAGTCAGGCTTATGGGGCAATAGTTTCCAGGGTCCGTAGAGGCTCCACCTTTGTGGAGTGGGACCACTGTTGCTGTGCGCCATTCTGTGGGCACATATCCTGTAGTGAGGCTGAGATTGTATAGCTGTTTTATTTGAGGGATTAGTTCCTCTTGTAGTTCATGTAGGATGCAAACTGGGACGCCATCTGGTCCCATGGAAGCAGTGTTTTTTGCTTTGGAGAGGGCAGCCTTCACCTGAGCATCTGAGATGTTTGGGAGGCAGCCCTCTGCCGGGATAGATACTTGCTCTTTTGGGGGGGTGGAGAAGTTTGCACTGAACCTGTCTGCCAGGATATTGGCGATGTCTGTGGGTTCAGTGTATTTTTTGTCGTTTAGAATCAACTCAGAACAAGTCTGGGAGTTGCATCCCAGGTTTCTAACATAACTGAAAAAAGCCTTATGATTGTCTTTGGTGTCCTGTGCAATTTTTCTCTCTAAGCTGGCCTTGGAGGATTTTATGAGGGATCATAATTTTTTGCTAGTACTGATCAGAGATGCCTTCCCTATTAGGGATTTTGCTCTATCATGTGGTAGCTTCCTCCTTCTGTTGTACAGTTTATTTATGGCAGGGGTCCACCAGACTGGACTCCTGCCTTTGGATGATTGGGTCTTGGTTTTGTTTGGGATAGCATGATCCATGCATTCCTGGAGATGTCCGTAGAATGCATTTATATAGGATTCTGCAGTTTGGGCTGTAGTTTCCACTGGCCCTGGGGCCTTGAAGGATTCCACTTTGGTTTTGAGAAGTGAGAAGTTCGCTTTTGAGAAGTTTTTCACTGTGGTTTTCTGGGCTGGGGTTGGGTCGGGATGTGGACATCCAGTGAAATTAATTTATGGTCTGATCTTACCAATGAGGGATATACTTCTGGTGTGGAGCATAGAGTCCCCATGTTGGTAATGATCAGGTCTAGTATGTTGTCCCCTCTTGTGGGAGTGGTGACTAGTTGTTCCATAGCATTTGAGTTTATAATTTCCAGGAATCTTTGGGCTAAGGTGCTGGGGCTTGAGTAGTGCTTCCAGTCAATGTTTGGGTAGTTGAAGTCACCCAATATAATGGTGTTCGGAGAGATCTTCATGTTCTCCAATGTTTTCAGGAAAGCTGAATGGGATTCCTGACTTTGAGACGGTGGTCTGTATGATGCTATAAACTGAAAATCAGTCTTGCCCACTGTTAGTTGCACATGGATGGTCTCCGATACTTCGTGCAATGCCACTAACCTGGAGGTGTGGATATCCTTGATAAATATGGAAACTCCCCCTCCTTTTGTGGTTCGGTCTGGGTTTTGGGGCTGAAAAGCATGATATGAGGTATAGCCTGGTAGTGCTGGGGTGCTCTCTGGAGCCTTGAACCAGGTTTTTGTCACTGCACAGATATCGATGTTCTCCATACTGAGGAGAGCTTCAAGTGCGTGCATCTTGAGGTTAAGACTTCTGGCATTTAGCAGCATTACCTTTAGTTTCTTGTTCCTTGTGCTGTCTATGGGGGTGGGTTTGACTTTTGAGCCTTGCCTAAAAAAGGCACTATGGGGGTGGCAAGAGCCTTTGCCAATATCCAAAAGCCCAGTGGTGACAGGTGCAAGCCGTCCCTAGCGAAGCAACATGGCTTGTCGAGCATGTCATCCCAGGCTGACTAGACACTGGATCCCCTTTGAATGACACCAAAATTTTAGCCAATTGTTAAAATCGATCATTTTGTCTTTGTATTGTGGCATCATTCTAGGTGAGGGTAAGATGCTGCTCAAGGTCAGGGTCATACCAGCCTGGGATACATGATCAGAGAGCTCCTCTATGTCTCTTTTCATGTAGTCCAGGGAGGTACGTCTCAGGTCATTCACACCAGCATGTACAATGACTGAGTCATATTTGTATTTGCTTTGGAGTGACCTGAGTGCTTGCGTTATGTGTCGGATCCTAGCACCCGACAGACAGCTCACTGTGACCTTCTCTTTATTCAGCCTGGTGAGCGGGATGTCAGTGTGTCTGACAATAGAGTCACCTATAACAAGAGTATCAGGTGTGTTATTCAGCCTTAAGGGCTGTGGCTGCTTGGCACACTGACTTTGTGGGTTATGTGTTGTGTGTGTTTTGTTTTGAGGTAGCGTTTGCTTGGATGTCTGCTTTGGAGGTCTCTGTTGCTTAGGTAGATTTTTATTTAGAGCCTCGAGTATGTTTTTGTGTATTTATGTGTTTGGTTCGCTGATGTGGTGGGACTATGTGATACTGGAATTGTGTTGTGTGAGATTACCTTCTCCTCCTGACTGGTTACACCAGTTTTGAGATGAGAGAGCTCAGCCTCCAGTTTGGCTAAATAGTTGCATCTCTCACATATATTTGAACCTGTTTGGAGGAGGAGAGGGTTGTCCATGTACATGAGACAGTTGTAACATTGCCTCAAAATTCCCAGATTCACCAGCTGGACTGGAGAGGAAACCATTGACTGACCTTTGGACATGCTAGAGTAATAGGGAAACTGAATTTAAGATGGACCAATAGAGGACAGGGTAATCGTAGAGAGTATAAGAGTAAGTAGTGCTTATGGTTTCATAGTGCTAACTTGTAGGATTACTTAATTGGACCAGTGAAGGGCCTTAGAATGAGAATATGGTGTTTAAATTGAGAGATAGAGCAGTTCTAAGGGAAAAAGTGAAGAGCAGACTTTGTTGAACCAGGAATAGTTTAAACCCAATTAGGCGGCGCTGCCCTTTGTTGCTCTATGCTCAAAACACGCAAAACCATGCAAAAGAGGGTTTTAAGAGAGGAAGATGAAGGAGTTTTGGAATTGACCCAAAATGGCCAATAAAACTACAGTTTCAAGTCAGTAACCACTCCCACAGGGCAGGCAGGCTGCTCAATGTTTTTCACTGCCACTGATCAACAGAGAGACTTTCCTTTAGCCCAAGCAAAAAATGGCCTCACAGAAACTTACAAACAGTTCAAGAACAGCAAGCCTGTAACTGAACTTTTTTAAATCTCAGAAAAGTGGGAAAAAGCAAGATTTTTTTTTTTTGTTTTTTCAGAGATAGCAGAGGTTAACAAGTATCAGCAAGTTATAACAGTGCAGTAAATGACCCCACACAAGAGTGCTAGGCCAAAGACAGATAAAATGCAAGTTTTGAGAAAAAAACGATTTTAAAAATAAGTGCAGACAGGAAATTCAGTAAACAGCTCTAGGTTGTGCTCTAAATACAGTTACTAATGCAGAAATCAAATTTAACAAGCCAGAAAATGCTCAAAATAGGTGGCTATGCAGAAAAACTTAGCAAATAAACAGAGGAAAAATACTTAAAGTCTCAAAAGTGGCTCCTTTCTTCTCTCAGCATTTTCTCCTCTTGGTGGGTGCTTCACCAACAGCCAACAAGCCTGAAAAGATGCCAAAACCATGATGCAACCAGGTTTTAAGAGAGGAAGATGAAGGAGTTTTGGAATTGACCCAGAATGGCCAATAAAACTACAGTTTCAAGTCAGTAACCACTCCCACAGGGGCAGGCAGGCTGCTCAATGTTTTTCACTGCCACTGATCAACAGAGAGACTTTCCTTTAGCCCAAGCAAAAAATGGCCTCACAGAAACTTACAAACAGTTCAAGAACAGCAACCTGTAAGTGAACTTTTTTAAATCTCAGAAAAGTTTGAAAAAAGCAAGATTTTTTTTTTGTTTTTTCAGAGATAGCAGAGGTTAACAAGTATCAGCAAGTTATAACAGTGCAGTAAATGACCCCACACAAGAGTGCTAGGCCAAAGACAGATAAAATGCAAGTTTTGAGAAAACAACGATTTTAAAAATAAGTGCAAACAGGAAATTCAGTAAACAGCTCTAGGTTGTGCTCTAAATACAGTTACTAATGCAGAAATCAAATTTAACAAGCCAGAAAATGCTCAAAATAGGTGGCTATGCAGAAAAACTTAGCAAATAAACAGAGGAAAAATACTTAAAGTCTCAAAAGTGGCTCCTTTCTTCTCTCAGCATTTTCTCCTCTTGGTGGGTGCTTCACCAACAGCCAACAAGCCTGAAAAGACGCCAAAACCACGAGGCAACCAGGTTTTAAGAGAGGAAGATGGAGTTTTGGAATTGACCCAGAATGGCCAATAAAACTACAGTTTCAAGTCAGTAACCACTCCCACAGGGGCAGGCAGGCTGCTCAATGATTTTCACTGCCACTGATCAACAGAGAGACATAATAAAACATATCAATAATGAAACAACCTTTCCAGGTTGCATTGGTATTATCATTAAACCCCCTTTGTGGGAGAATAAAAGATATAATCAATCTGAATTGGGTATTATTTGATTGTGACCAACACTACAAAAGTAAACTGGATGACAAGCCACCGATCATATATAAAAGAGACAAGTCTATTAAGAATTTATTAGAAATGGATTCCTCAGGAGAGATGAAAGGTTGGATGAGGAAATGTGGCCGCTGCATACAATGTCCTTATAGTTCAGAAAATGGTGTAATCAATATTCTGGGCTATGAAAGGGTATTCCTTAAACAAAAATTATATTGTACTAGTAAATGTGTGATATATGTGGCTATCTGCCAGCAGCTTCAACATTTCTACATATGGAAAACAATCAACAACCTTAATAAACAAATTTATCAATATATGTATGATATCAGAAGGAAAAACAACACAAATGCACTGTGAAAACATATGTTTCCTGAACACCAGTTTCAATTTAGTGCCCTTGAACAAGTTTGTAACAAGGGGGGGGGGCGATGGATTTACTTTTCGAATTAGGGAACTTATGTGGCAGCTTAGATGCAATGCCACCTACCCCCCCCGGGCTTAATGAAATGGTGTCTATTTCCAGTTATTTAAAATTAAAACCAGATTTTCACATGTGAGAGTAACACATGAGAAGTATGAATACAAGTGTATGTACTATGCTGGTTTACACATTATTTTTACTGTCCAATGTTTTTAAATAACTTTAGGTCATTTGTATATCAACAAATTATTTTTACTTGGTTAAGAAATTGGAAGTTTGTTTTAACTGATAACTTGAAATGTCTTGTGAAAAATTGATTTGTGGGTGGTTGCTGCTTTAAAACATTGTGGGAAGTGTAATTAATGATGTCATAGAATGTGATGTGGTTTTATTTAAACTGTTTTGGATGCAATTATAATTATTCTGAAGACGTCTTTTGGCTTTACAGCTGACGAAAGCACTAAAAATAAAGTGAATTTGTGGACACCTGTGCGCCATATTGCTCTTTACCTGGTTCTTAAACCAGACCAAGTTTTTTGGAATTGATCTGCATGTCAGAGTTGCATGCTAGATTGGCATACTTGTTGAAACTTACTTAGTGTGTTTTGCATCCAGACTGAAGGCTGATACAATGGTAAATGTGAAAGTAACAACAGACGTATGTCTGATGAACTGAGTACTGCATGCCACGCAATGTACCAGAGTAACTTAAAGACAAGTTATGACAGGCATGCTGATCTTTCATGGCCTCCTCTTTATATCATCAATATATGAATATTATGACATTTATGACATTTAGAACATTGTTTAATCATGACATTACACTTATTATTACACATTTGTGTTTTTTGTTATACAACATATAAATAAACCTTATGGGCCACATCTGGTGACCATTACGATGTCACAACAAATGCACTATACTGTGCTGTAACTTGGGCAAACATTAAACATGTCCTGCTTCATGCATTTTGATATTGTTAATTGCATATCATAAAATCTCTTAACTGTTGTGCTGTTGGACATCTGACATTACAGTGATAAATAACTGTTTCAGATGTCTGCATTTAAGGCTGACTGCATTATGTGACACGTGTCAATACCTACTGTGAAGCACTGCATTATGTAATACATGTCAATACCTACTGTGAAGCAGTAAACAGATGTGGGAATGTAGGATGACTTGTCATGTGTATTACATCCAGATCTGTGTCACTATTGTGTGAGTGACATCCTTTCCATGATCTTCATAATGTTTCAGTAACATCTATTGTGCTTTATGTAATCTCTAGTTTTGTTGTACTATACAAAAGCATATGACTACTGTTATGTTTTGTAACTGACCTGTCATAGGAACACATTGTATACTGTCAATGTATATTTCTACAGATATATGTACATAATGGAAATGCATTTTAACTGGCATATGCAATTATGTGCATGTCTCTGTGTTTTATCCTTTTCAGACATATTTGGCACATGACTGTGAGGTACGTTACACACCATTTTGTAAGTTAGTATGGATTGGATGTATGTCTCACATCACATATGGAGTTATAGTTGGATAAGGTCAGACAGAAGTCTAACATCTCATATACAATAGTTACAACATGTACATTGTATAAATTTGGTATGAATATTTATTTCTCCATCTCCATCAGTTTTAGGTTAATACCTATTATAAATGTATAATGTCATTTTTTTTAAGTGTTGAAAATTGACAGAGTATGGGACCTGTGCTGGCTCACCAGTCAGATGACGATGATGCTCCAGACCAATGCTGGTCAAGCAAGACTCCAAGGACCAGGATGATGATCATGATGGGTTTGATAATGATGACACCCTGGGACCTGCATTTGCCAGTGTTCCTGTGGCTTAGTGTAGAAGACATCCATCAGCATGCCAGTCAGATGATTTGTGGGGCCATATCTGGGATGTAGAGACAGATGTCTTCCAGACAAAGATGAGGGATCTGATATGTAATTTCGTTCAGAACATGGTGCTGGCAATGCATGACTCCTTAAGGGAAATCACTAGAGAGATCTTTTGTGATGTTCAACCCCATCATGATGATCCCTCAGAATGTAAGTATTGTCTATGTGATCCACTTTTATAATGCTGCCACCATCTTTTTTTTTCATATTCAAGTTTTTGCAGCCTAGCCACAATTGTGCAGACATCCCATAATGCTGAAATGCTTTCTTGGCATGTACCATAATGTACAATTCATAAATCTGGTTATATGTGGCTTTACCTGCTGCTGCAATATAATGCACGTTACCAAATCACAAATGCATTATCATTATTATTTACACAATCATCGCATGCATTCATTACTACATACATATGGGCTGGTGTGCTACTTCTTCAATGCGTGTGTGTGTGTGTGTGTGTGTGTGTGTGTGTGTGTGTGTGTGTGTGTGTGTGTGTGTGTGTGTGTGTGTGTGTGATACACACCGGCCCAGTATGTGACAAATATGAATGTTGCAATTAGTATAATGTGAATGGGAAACAATTGTTCTGCTTGTGTTGTTCCTGTATATACTTAAGAGGGATGATGTCAATACACATACTACATTATTCCAATTCTTCACACATAACATCACATCATTCAAGTGCATTTATTTGTATATGTTATCCATGTGCATGAATTGCACCCATTTGTTTACTGATTTTTGCTGTCATGACCTTAATTTTCTAACTTATGTGATATTGTTGGGTCATGCTGTTCCACTGGCATAATGGCCTTGCATGTGCTACATACTTGGCAATTATTGTGCCATGTTGTTTTACAGTATTGTGTCAGGTACATATGAACATGTATCCCTCACATACTGCACTGACATTCAATGCTGATTATACAGAGGTGATATTTTGTTAAGCATGTTTGTGTGTATGCATTTGTAATATATATGCAATTATTTACATAAATGTATATGTGTATGACCATAATATGATTGACATAGAGCCACTCTTATTATATGTAACTGGTTACATGTACTTATTCCATTTTGTTGTGCTGTACCTTTGTACACAGGACTGATTGACCAAATGCAATCAAGCTTCAGAAATGGGCCATGGAACTTGTATTGAGAGAAATTGAAACTACATTGGCAATTCTGCCTTAATCCTACAACATCCCCAGGATTTATTGAATCTGTTTCCATTTCCTCTTTACTTAAATTGAAGGCTTTGGAAAGATAATAAATGAATGGAAGCTGATGATGTTAAGGACAGGTGCCTTCTCCTTAATCAATGGTATTTCTTTAACAAGGGGACGTGTTGGCCACATGAATGAATTTGATTACTTCACTGGCTTATATAAAGGGGTTTGACTGGTGATTATAGCCACCTGAGGAAGTTTTCAACTTACGAAGATGAAAGCACTTATCTGAACATTTTTTGGATTATTTGGATATTTTAATGGAGTACTATCTTTACTCCATGTATTTTATGCTGAGGATTGTTGTGGGTTGTTGGTTTGGTAACTGCAGATCATAGATAGTGGGAGTTAAGAAATGTTAGATTTTTAGGACTGTAAAGGATTCCAGTTTATAACTGCCCATGGAGACAAAATCACTATGAGCTGGAATTTTTATTGTAGTACATGCTGGAAGAATAAACTAGTAAGTTTTACATTTACAAATTCCCTTGGTTTTCCTGTTTTCATTTCTATATAGTTTGTTTTTCTGCTTTCATTTCTGTTGTACTCAGGACTGTCCTTTGATCAGTCTTACACATGTATGGTGATATTTATATCAGTAATGGTGATTCTGCCACCTACTGCATTTTGTTTGCATGGCAGTATATATGGGAATGTGGTATTCAGACCTTCTTTTGTTGTGTACCATGTAATTTCTGTTTAACTGTTGCACATTGCTGTGTTGTTTTGTGTCATTTTATACAGACATGCTTATAGCCATCCTCAATGCACAGTGCACATGTGCCCAACATTGACTATTTGCATCTTGTGTTTTGGGCATGTGCATGTACACTGTCTCCTTAGCTGTGGTTATCCTACTTTATTCTGTACCTAATTTCTCTTGCTGGCATTTCCTCACTGATGTGAGCCTATGTTGTCCATCTCCCTTCCCCCCTTATAACTTTGGTCTCTATGTTTCACATATGTATGGCATATGTCATGTCTGTATTTACCTTCTTGTAAAACATCATCATCACAATGTAGTTTTACTGGAACAATATGACCTTGTGCAACCATGAGGAGTATCATACACATGCAAGGCTTATGAACATAAGGTGTGGCAACTGAATAGAGTCCATCAGTATTTATGTTGTACTTGTTTGTTGTGCATTACCCAGACATTTATGTGCTTTCTGCCTATGCACATGCTTGCATTCCTTATCTTTCATTAATCAGATATATATTACCATTTTCTTACTACTCCATGTCATTGGTGTGGTTATGTATGTGGAGCCATTTTTTTTTTTTGTTTGGCTTATGTATTTGCATGTCACATATCTATGCTGTATACCTGAACACCCATACTGTATATGGTCTCTCTGGCATGACATGTATCTCTGGCATATGGATCCCATTTGTTCTTGTGTTTGTGCTGTATATACTTATATTTTATTGCACAGCCACGTTACTCTTTTGTTGTGGTACTACTGTTTGGTACTGTGCATAGTTGTTTGCATTTCACATGCAGGGTTGGAAGTTCTAGTCTGCTCCTGCATTTCCTTGGCTGAATTTGATCATCCTTGTTGCTTGGCTTACACTTGCACTGCTGATAATCTACTGGATGATTATATTATATATCCATTGGTTACTGCTTGTCAGAACTCCCCATTTTGTGTTCTCCAAAACACATACCTACAATCAGTCATACTCATTCTGGTATACTTGTGTGCAAGATCTTGGCACTGATTTGTGCATTGTGACATATGTATTTTTGTGTTGCACTATTGCTGGTATGTATCCTTAGCTTGTTTGTCATTTTTCCTTCACCTGTGTTGTATAATCTGTATGTGTACTGTCTGTGTAACTTACCATCCCTTTATATGCATTTCTGGCCTTTGTCTGTCATGTCTTGTGGTATTTGTTATATATTTGCACCTACTCATTTTCCCACCTTCTCTTTCTGTTTCTTTAACATTCCGTCTATTCTCAAAAAAAAGGGATTATTCCCACAAAAAAAAAAAAAAAAAAGGAAATGCATTTGTCCCTCCAACTCTCCCTCTGGCCTTCCTATTCCCATCAAACTTCTTCACCATCACTCCTTATCTGCTTTTCTATCACCCTTTTTCCTTGGGTGCATGCATTACTTGCATTCCCCACACATGTACTGCACCCACTCTTAACTACTGTTAGCCGTGATTGGCCTTCACCTTCATTTTTTTATTAGCACTTTTGTGGGTTAAGTCAGATTCTACAGATGGTGATGTGTATAATTATCTATGTCCATCTGCATATTAGAGTGATATCCATAACTATGGATATTTGTCACTTTTCAGATATAATGGCTGATGCATATTTGTCTTAATTTAGTATTTTTTATGTATTACTGAAAGTTCCTTTGGGCTTGTATACCTTCATTAGATGTACATTGGCAACGCACATACATATATTACTTTATGAATGAGTTTTCCTTGAGTGCATATTTGACATGGCTAATTGTGGTTGATCTGTCATTGCTGGTTATGTCTCTGCTGAGGTATTATCCATAGATTGGGCTATATTTGCATATTACTTAGACACAAATCTTACTGTGAACTTGGCAGATTGCACTGCCTTCCGTGAAGTTTATGGAATCTGGCCAAATATGTGCTGTGCTGTTGCTGCTATATTTATGACTCTTATTGTATTTGTAGAGGAGATAAGGTAGAATTAAACGTGATCAACTAAAGTATTCTGAAAAAAATCCTGGGTTTATCAAGAAAAAAATGCAGTACTTACAAAGACAAACAAAAAATATTTATGAAAAAGGCTACAGATTAGGAATACTTTTTAAATGTTGGTACTATTAGTTTAAAACTTTTCAAAATAATTTACAGTTTTAAGAGGCATGTAGCAAAATCCATTATCTAGACAGCTCAAAGTTAGGGTTAAGATTTAATACACAAGAAGATGCCAGTGCTAATTATCATAGCAACAATACTGGTAAGTTTCTATTATAATCAAAAAATTTAAACCCACAGCATAGATGTTTTCAGTAAAACAATGCAGTAGCCAGGTTCTACAGAATATTAAAAAAATATTCTGTATAAGGAAACAGAATGATGAAATCCAGTATCAGTTAACTACTTGTTGCCAATTTTAAATACAGTTTACTGAACAGTAAATAGCAGGGATAGTAGAAGGCAGAATTACTAGATGGAAATTATAATTTAGGAAGGAAAACACCAGAAAATAATTTCAACAAATCTACAGACAGGACATTTTAAATATTAAGTTCTTTTAATAAGTCAATATATTAATATAGGAATTAATGAAAATCAAAATGTATATTCCTATATCTATTTATATATGTATGTATTTACACACACACACACACACACACACACACACACACACACACACACACACACACACACACACACATATATATATATATATATATATATATAGGTCTACTTCATAACATTGAAATTTCATAACATTGAATTTCATAAAGTTGAGACCATAACATCGAAAATTCAAAACACTGAAAATCCAAAACATTGAAAACTCAGAATATTGAAAGTGTGCTTCATAACATTGAAAACTGCATTGCACAAGTAAATAAGATCCCCTCCACCTACAACAACACCTAACTAACAAACGTACTTTTTACTATGTTTATGCAGGGGGGCAAGCCACCCTGCACCCCCATGTACACCTCCCATAAATTAAATATACCAACTCCAAAATCACACTACAGTGGAAAAAAGTTAATTTCCTAACCTCAGTGTGGATACAGTGATGTTGGGAAATTAAGTTTTTTCCAATGTAGTGCAATCTTGGTGTTGGTATATTTAATTTACAGGGAGTGTGGGGTAGAGGCCCCCTCATGGAGGGTGCAGGGGGCTTGCCCCCCCCTGCAGAAACATAGCCAAAAATGTGTTTGTTAGTTAGGTGTTGTAGGTGGAGGGGATGTTATTTACATGTGCATTGTAGTTTTCAATGTTATGAAGCACACTTTCAATGTTCTGAGTTTTAAATGTTTTGGGTTTTCTGTGTTTTGGGATTTAGATGTTTTAGTCTCAATGTTATGAAATTCAACTTTATGAAATTTCAATGTTATGAAGTAGACCCACACACATATATATATATATATATATATATATATATATATATATATATATATATATATATGTGTGTGTGGGGGGGGGTGTCTAATTTGCAATTTTGAAGTTTCAAAACTTTGAAATTCATATGGTAGAGACCATAAGAATGAAGTTTTGAAATTTCATCAGTTTAAATGGAGATCTTTGTACAGCGCAGAATGGGAAATGTACTCTTCTCTTCACTGTAGTGTGATCTCAGAGTTGGTATATTTAATTAGCAGGGGGTATGGGGGATGCGGGGGGGGCTTGCAGGAGCGGCCTTAGGTCAACTGGTGCCTTAGGCAAAAGGGCACCATGGCACCCCTCACCACACCACCCAGTGCCCCCATCCTGGTCTACCTACACTAAATAAATACTGGAAAAGTGCCCCTACTAAGGCGGCGCCCTAGGCGGCTGCCTAGTTGGCCTATGCCTAAGGCCGGCTATGGGGGCTTGACCCCTACATAAATGTAAAAAAAAATGTTTTATGGAAGTTTCGAACTTTCAGAACATCGATGTTATGGTCTCAACTATATGAAGTTGCAAGTTTTGAAAGTTTGAATAGCTATAGATATAGACATGCACACATATACAGATATATATATATATATATATATATATATATATATATATATATATACTCATATAGTCATACACACACACACACACACACACACACACATATATATATATATATATATATATATATATATATATATATATATATATATATATATATATATATATAGGTCTATCTCAAAACGCCGAAAGTGCACAACGCCGACGATGAGAACACTGACACTGGAAGATCGACAATGGAGAAGACCGACAGTTGAGAATCCCAATGCTGAGAACACTGACATGTTAAGGTAAGTGTGCGATAGTGATGGACTTTAGGTTTAGGGGCAGGTTAAGTGAGTTAGGGTTAGGGTGCGGGTAAGGTAAGCGTGCGATAGTGACGGACTTCAGGGTTTGGGGCAGATTAAAGTGAGTTAGGGTTAGGGTGCGGGTAAGGTAAGTGTGTGATAGTGACAGAGTTAAGGGTTAGGGGAGGATTAAGTGAGTTAGGGTTAGGGTGTGGGTAAGGTAAGTGTGCGATAGTGACGGACCTTAGGTTTAGGGTTTGGGTTAAGGTTAGTGCATTGATAGCTGTGTATGTAAGGTTTAGTGTAGGTTTGTAAGGTTTTTGGTGTGCTTGTGTTGTGTGTGCGTTTTTCAGGAAAGGTATTTGTTTTGTTGATTGTCGGGATTTTTGTTTGTCGGGCATGTGAAGTTTCGTGTTTTTGAACTTTCTTTTTTTGTTTGTTTTTTCGTATTGGTTATTTCAGTGTCGGTGTTTTGGTGTGTCAGTGTTATCAGGTAGACCTATATATATATATATATATATATATATATATATATATATATATATATATATATATATATATATATATATATATTATGGGTGTGTGCCTATATACATATATTTTTCCATTGCAATGACAATTGGTTGAAGGTGGTAAAAGCCAGTAAAACTGATCAAAAATCAACTGAACACACATTGCCATCTTTTCCTGAGAGATATTACTAAGCAGCCAGAAATGGAATATTTGCCCTTTCCCCACTGTATTATTGAAAGCATTAGTATATATAGGTTCATAGTTGATTAATAGGCTGTCAGTCCAAAAGCCATTTTAAGCCTTGTCTACCCCAAATTTATCAAAATATTGCTTACATGAGTCATTACTCCATGGAATTTTATGGCTATGATACAGGCTTACACACATCATCCCTTCACAGACTGCCCTCTATCCACTGAGGACATAGGTGACAAACCAGGAGCAAATTTGTGATTTTCTATCCATTGGTCCACATTATATTTGAAAAAAGGTTAAGAATGAGATTTGCTTCACATAAATGGGAGGCCTGTTCTAAGGAATTGGCAATCTTTGGGATACATACCTGTACATTCAACATCTCCTGTTTATTTTGCAGATGACGTTTAATTCCTTTGAACAGGTATTTTTGATGCTATTTCTTTCATGGATGTGCAACAAATCCATTAATGTGGATTCAGTGGATGACATGCAGCTGTCTATAGGAGACTGAATATGGCCACAGGGCTTTGAGCGGTCTGTACAGGATTTGTTGTTTACTCCCTATATTCTTTTTAAGGAACCTCTGTTGTACTCTTTCAAGTTTTTGCAAGTGCTTGATCAGGTACATGTTGAAGGGTGAGTTGTGACTGATGCCTCAACTGATGAGAGCCGACAACAGGGGAACAATGACCTCCTTGGACCCAGATGCCACGTAGTTACATATAAGCTGTGCAGCGCAGCATGATGTTCTCACCTCAGTAAACACATGGTGGTAAAAGATCAGGTTACTGTCAACATACATTCCTAGATTCCTGACCTTGTTGGGCCTACTTGCAGAAGTGGATTATCAATGTGGTAAATTCCATGGGTGGCTGTCTTTCCAAAGCGTACTTTTACACATTTTTTTTCACATTGAGTTTCATTCTATGGCTCTGCAACCAGTTGTTTATCTGCTTCAGGCACTTTTGAAGGGTACCTGTATCTTTAGGGGGGCTCACTGGCCATACCTACTTTGCAGTCATCTGCAAACTTGGTCAGATAAACTCCCTTGATGTTTGCCTTGACTTCTGAGAAGCAGTTGCCAGAAAGGACAGGCACAACACTAATCCATGTGGGACACTGACTGTGACTGGTCCCTTTATGGAGGTGGATTCCTTATCTTAACTTATTGTGTCTTATCAGTGAGCTGGCTGGCTAAACATTTGATAACATTTGGGCTTATGCCTATTTTTGTAACTTTATCTACAACACCCTGAGTGACATATTGTGTCAAATGCCTTTGCCAGATTCAGGTAGGCAGTGTGCACAGTTT
The DNA here is from genome assembly GCF_019279795.1 of Protopterus annectens. Taxonomy (NCBI): domain Eukaryota; kingdom Metazoa; phylum Chordata; order Ceratodontiformes; family Protopteridae; genus Protopterus; species Protopterus annectens. Next base: position 1,181,016,122 of record NC_056732.1, read on the forward strand.
GTTCTTGTCAATAGCTATAGTAAACTTCTCAAAGAAGTCCAGTAGGTTTAGGAGTCCAGTGTGTGTAAGTTTCCTATGTTGTTGTGTATCAGATCCATGATAATTCTTTCCATAGTCTTGCATATGAGACTAGTCAAACTCATGGGTCTATAGATTCCCAGGTTTGTAGAAGGCCCACTCTTGTGTAGATGGATAACCTTTGTAGTCTGCTGTTTGTTTGGCATGAAGCCTATCTGGAAGTTATGGTAAAACAGAGATTCTAATAAGCCTGACAGGTCATGTTTCCCACTATTCAGGAAGCATCCTGGGATATTATCAGAGCCCAGTGAAGCAGTGTTCTTGTACTTAGCTCAACAGCTCAGTGTGGACCTTCTCCCTAGTGATAGTGGGGGAGAAAGGGTAAGGGATATTTCCTGGGTTGATTTTGAAGGTGATAAGACAGTAAAATTAGAGCTAAGTTTATTGTTCAGTAGCTTTGCTATATCTTCTCTTTCTATATCAATGGTTCCATTCACCTTTAGAGGCATCCATTGTTAAGTATTGCTTTTAAGGTTTATGATGATGGAGAGTTTACCTTGCGGTGCAATGTTCATCCTGTTTTTGGACATGATTTTCTTTCTTTCTTTTGCTTTACAACCTATTTATACTGGTATTATACCAGGGTACATCTATCCATCTATCTCTCTGTTTATATATATATGTGTGTGCATGTGTGTGTGTGTGTGTGTGTGTGTGTGTGTGTGTGTGTGTGTGTGTGTGTGTGTATGTGTGTGTGTGTGTGTAAGATGTTCACTCATCCATCTGTCAGTAAGGAAATTGTCAAGCTAGCCTGCTTTGTAACTAAGTTCCAGTCCCCTGCAAGTAACATCATTTCTTGTAGGAGCTCAACTATTTCCCCCCAAGAATTTTTTTTTTTATTTATTTTTATTTTTATTTTACATTTGTTGACCGGCTAGTCAGAAAAGCTCCACACAGTTTCAACTCTTCTCCCTTTATTCTTAGTGGAATATACACACATTTCCTAGCATAATTCTGTTACTCCTCCAATTGCCCCTGACCAGTACATATTTTCCCATTTATCTGTCTTATAACCCACTCTTCTTACCAATGTGACCACTTCTCTTTTCTGTACCTCCCTTGTATCTGCATAATATCACAGTTCAAAACTTCTCTTATTTAGGTCCTCATATGCCTGTTTATTCAAGTGTGTTACCTGCAACATCATTATCTCCTTTGCCAGCGCCTAATGTATTCCAACCCTTGGTTTATTATTCCCCCTGTCAGTTAGACCATTCACATTCAGTGCAAAAAAAAAAAACCTGAGTGCTATAGTCACAATAATCTTATCTACCCTTCTCTTTCCACTTCTTCAGCTGTCACATAGCATGATTTAATTTATATATTCTCTCTGTTTTTCCTTGTACTTTTTACTTTTCCCTGACATCTAGCTCTACTTGCCAGTCTCATCTCCAGCACTAAATAATATTTATTATATAATGTACACAAAAATAAATAAATTAACAAAATGTAATTACCACCTATGAACTCAGACCACCATAGGCTGCATTTAATACAACAATGTAAACCTGAGTGCTTTTGTCTTTTAAGTAAAACTTCATCAGACACTCTTGTGTCTTCCTGTATTCTTTCTTTGAAGTTTTTCATTACCATGATGTTTACTCTTCTGTCCTTATATTCCTCCTGTGTCTGTTACTGCTTACTTTTCACCACTTGCCCTTCTGTCATATTTCACTCATGCTTCATTTGCATAACCCCCCTTTCTTTCATATTCCCAACATTTTATTTATCCCTATGCCTTGTATTAGTTCTCATCCCCCTTTTCAATGTTCTCATATGTTATATGATATTACATTTACTAGACGCTTTTCTTCAAATTGCCACTTTTCAGTGCATTTCTCATTAACATAGCAGATTGGAGCTTTTGACTACCTTCATAAATTGCATTATCTTCATTAAACTGCTTTTCTAATCTTATCCTTTTCTTCCTCTTCTCTCACCTCTTTTCTCTATTTTCATGTATCCTAAAACCTTGCCATCCCTGCAGTCTTTCAATTCCTACACATGTATTTTGGTTTTGCTACTAATCTTTTTTTTTTATTTTTTATTTTTTTATTTATTTAACATTTGTTGACTGGGAAAGTCCGACTAGATTCCACAGATCCTGTTTTCAGCGGAGGCCCGGGGAGAAATGCTCCAGAAGCATGTCTTTAGAATGTCTTTATCTTGGTTTAAAGTTCCTTAAATACCTTCAGTGGAAATTTATTTTATTATTTTATATTCATTTTCACAGTCCCTGTCTGGACATACATGCTTTCTCCCAACTACTTTATACACACTTTCAGGTTAATTCAACTCCACATATCCATACACTCCACCTCCTTGTCTTTCCTCCGAAGTTTATATTTATTACTTGTGTGAACATCTTTATTTCATTTTATTACCTCCCTCCTTCCAGAAATTCAAATTAGCATCCCTTACAGGCCAGAAAATTAAGTGTCCATTTATTAGTTTATTTATAAGTAAACAGGAATATATTTTATATAATTTCTTGTCCTTTAATTTGTTTTTCATTGTATATTTTCTTCCAAATAATATAGAAATAATAGTTTTCATATACAATTAATAAAATAAAAAAACTAAATGGATTTTCAAATTTAGTTTCTTTTGTCCAGATCACTTATTTGTCTTACCATTTTGAAGTCCTAAATGACTATAATCTCCATAGTCTTATCATACATACGGTCAAAGGTTCAAAAGTATATAGTAAGCTAATGACCACTAGGGAATGTGATCCACAGATCTGATTTATATAGAGGTGATTTACTGACTGTATCAGTCCATCAGAGTCATAGGTGCCAGACCAAGGATGAATTTCTGATTATCCTTCCATTGCTTCAAGTTGGCTTAAATAAAGTTATGGAGGATCTCTGCTTCACATGAATGAGGGACTGTTAAAGATAATGGGAATTCTCTGAGAAACATTCTGTGTCTTCAACATGTCCTGTTTATGTCACACACAAATTTTAGGTCTTTTTATCTGGTAGTTCTGATGCTGTTTGTTTTGCAGATGTGCAAAGTGTTCACTAAAATAGTGTCCGGTGATGTTTTGTATGCCAGTCAGTGATCACATTTTGGTAGTATGTATGACACAAAGTGAAGAGACAAGGATTTGAGTTGATCAGCATTGGACCTGCTGGTCATATAACTGCTATGTGGCCACAGTTTCACTTGCTCCCTTAAATGTTTATTGTGACCCTTCTCATGGACCATCATCTTGCTTACACCCTGACAGAATATGTTTTAGTTGTCTTGGTGCTCGTTGTCCTCCTGTAATGTGTTTGCTTTATTTGGTGAATGCTCAGTCATTAGACTGTTTTGTACTCTCCTATGTGGCAGCTCTGCTTCTTTCTGCTTTTTTTTTTCTTGAATGGGGGAAGGGTTTTCATAACCACCTCTCCTCCAGTCTTCTGTTTTGCCACAGATTACTTCCCCCTTCTCAGTCATTCCTTTCCTGCGTTGCCCCTTTGCATATCCTATCTATATTTCTCAGTTTAGCTGCCACTGCCTCTAGTTCCAAAAAATGTTAATTACCTGAGGAAAGAAGATATTTTAAACAGCTGTATAAATCAACTTAAACTATAGATTCATTTGACAGCATAGATTAAAGTATGGTGTGAACTCTTTCCTATCCTATTTCCCAGAGGAAAATCATGCTCTACAAATATTCTCAACAAATCTCTGATTACTAATTGCTAATGTTTTACATTTTTCCATAATAAGCACAGTAATTGTTCTTTGAACAGAAATATCTGCTCTTTAATAAAAGCTAGTATCAGAAATCTGTTGTCAGATCTTGACGATGTGTAGACTCGATGCATATGCCCCCAGATTCAAAAAACACTGTGTAAGAATAAGACTATTCTTTCATGGAGTGGTTCATGTCCCTTTAGAACAACAGTGTGCCTTGCATATTCATGAAGGCATGCTGCTGTTTAATCTACACAGACATGAACCACGAACGAGTGCAGCGGGCATGTCCAAGTAATGCAAGGACACTAAACACGACCCCTGCACTCAGAAAGTGCCATACAGCACTTTCAAAGCTGAACTGGCATAATATTAGAGCTTTGCTCTAATATTATGCCAGTATTTTAATGTCCACAGACACTGAAATAAAACTCGGCAACAAGACAAGAAAGCAATGCAGAGGGTGTGTGACAGGCTGTGTGACACATCCCCTGCATTGCTAAAGTGCCATATGACACTTTTGTAACCTGCTACAGCAGGAAATGTGGCCAAATGCATGCATAACGGGGGATAAATCCCCCAAAAGTGAAAAAGCACAAACATAGCCCCACAAACATAGAATGGTGATAGAGAACAGGTCATGCATTAGCATGAATTATGTAAGGGTAGAAGTCTAAAAGCAAATGTATACCAATATCCACTTACAGCTGTGCATATTAACAAAGGCACAACTGATGGGAGGAATAAATATTGCATTAGGGACACCCCTGAAAATTTGCCCTCACACACTTGGAAAGTTGACAGATAACAGGATATGTTGCAGGAGTCCTTAAAGGATAGAAGCCTGAAAGCCAAATTTCACAATTGCAATCCCAAGTAGTTGTCAGAACATCACAATACAAACCCATATAACCTAATAATATAATAAGAATATATACTTTTTTCACTAGCCTAAGGAACGTTTAAGTGTAGCTAAGTGGGCATGATGTTATGGCCGTCTGCTTAGCATAGCTTAAATATAACATAGGAGCTAAATGCAAATAGACAGGTGAAATTGCCAGGCAGAGGTAGTGTAGTGGTTAGAGTCATGGCTTTGTAGGTAGGTGCCTGTGGTTTGAGTTCTGAAATAGGCAATTTCTTTTCCTATATGAAAATAGTGTTAAAATTATTTTAGTAAACTTAAATTATGTAGCAACTTTTTTGTCAACCAGGGTGGTGTAGCAGCTCCAAAAGTGAGATGTCAGTGTAGAAAAGATGTGAAACCCCCATATAAACATGTGCCCCATACAGTATAGTCACTCAAGAATATAATTTAATAAAAGCACACAGGGGGATGTCATGGTAGGTAAATGTAAAATTATAACGTGTATATAAATATTATTTTATAATATAAAATTATAAGTATAATATGCTTAAACATGCCATAATCACTCTGCATCCAGCAGACCTTGTTCTGCCCAGCAATAAAATAGGCAAATCTGCCAAGTATCAAACCCTGGATGCTGTCCTCTGCAATCACAGCAAAACACCCCTGCACTCTTTGAGCTGTGAAAATCTATAATGCTTTAACAAACATATCATGCATGGTCATTTAACATTAATGAAAAAAAATCAGCAGTACAAAGTGTCAAACCCATGACTCGAAACACTATAGTGAGAGGAATGCACCATTACACCATCACAGCTGCAGTAATTAATGTTACTTTTTCAAACATATCATGCAATAGAGGCATGCAACATTAGAGAGAAAGCTTTGTGGAGTAGTTCATGTGTTGTATATATACATACACACACGCACACTCACACACATATAAATATATATATATATATATATATATATATATATATATATATATATATATATATATATATACATATATAGCTGTCTGATGAAACATATATATGAAAAAGTAGTCATAATATAGATACGCATATATAAAAATATAAAGGAAAAAAAAAAAAATATATATATATATATATATATATATATATATATATATATATATATATATATGTATTTATGCATATAACATGAAGTGCAGTTATACCTCAGAACCATCCCTCTCAACCTATTAGTGCAAGAAACCTGTACAAATACTGTAAAAGGGGGGAGGGGGTAGGCCACATATAGGGACATATTTCAAATATTGCTGTTACAAATGAAGACATTTGCTACAGCAACAGGGTGTGTTTCAGCAGACAATTACTGAAGGATATGAGGATGGAAACTGAAATGTTTTGTCATTATTTACTGGCATAAATCCTTGGATCATCACCATGATTTACCAGACTAATACAAATAAATTGTGGAACTGAACAAAAGTATGGGCCAAACACCTGGTCATTCTATGAAAATCCGGGCAGTTGAGAGGTATGCTCAGAACCTGTTAGTGCAATGAATCCGGACCAGGCCTGACAAAGTGGGGGGACAAAGGCCTGAAAATAGGGACATATCCAAAATACGTCAGTAGATAAGCTGAGAATATTGATGTAGTAATACTGTATGCCCTAACATATATCGACTGAAATATCACAATTCCAGGACACAGTTGCTTCTCATTAGTTAGTGACCTGAATCCCCACATCATCTCACTGATGTGTCAGGAATACACAGCAGTTATGGGGACCAGACCAAAGATATCAGCCAGACAACTGGACATCCTACGAATATGTGGACATAACACAACATTAGGGAAACTATACTGAGCCACCAAGCAATGTCCAAACTACAATCAGACTGACATAACATTACCCAAGTCCAACTCTGGTGCTGTACACATGCATTAGCAAATATAACAGGCACTACAGGGATGTAACACTAGTGGGAAAATAGACACTGGTGTGAAAGTGCATACCCCCAAACAATTGCACCACAGTCACAATGACATACCAGTAAGCAAACTGAACAGTACTGTATAATGACTGAGTGAGCAACAAAATCCTGTTTGCCACTCACACATTACCCCTACATGTACTGCACCAAGTCACAGTGTAGTGGGAATCCTGATGTGTTATGGGACATGTCACAGTCTGCATGTACAGATATAAACAGGTGATAGAAAACCAGAAAGTGGAGCAGCATGCACAGTCAGATAGAAAGGGCCCATGACACTCACATGTACCCCCTCCTTACACAGCCCAAATAACATGTACACACCACACTGCTACACAATCCTGACAGTCTTTTAACAATGGGTAGACATACACAGACCTCTCAAATGTACAGTTTCCCACAGAATGTATAGGCACAGGACTCATATCTATGGCTGCTTTCTTGTTACATGTCTGGGGTCTATGACATCAATGGGATGGTAGTAGGAATGAATGCAATAAATAATGTTGCCACATACCTCTGAACCTCTTAGTGCATGACATCTGCACAAAGCCTGACATAATTGGAGCACAGAGGCCCAAACACAGGGGTATATTGGACATATTGCTGTCATAAATGAAGACAGTTGCAGGTGTTACCGGCTTTGTTGTAACATATCTTTTCTGAGGGATATGAAGTCAGTGACACCAATGGATGTTAGAATTTACTGACTGCGTTCCCCAGAGTATCCTACTTATTAGCCAAGGACAACAACTGTCTGGGGAACAGACCAAATATATGAGCCACACATCTGGACAGTGTCTAGGCCTCTGGACAGTGTAGAGGTCTGACCACAGTGATGTAACAGAATGGAAATCCCCTGACAGTTGCCACACATGTCACTCAGCACCTTATGAAGCACAGTAAGACCAGCATGACACTCCCTCACTTCACCTCTGGGAAATTACCCATGTATATTCAAATATAGCATGCACTACAGGGATGGAACTGTAGTGAAAAGCATAGAGTGGTGCAAAAATGTCCACCCAAAAACATTTGCACCACAGTCATAGCAACATTCCAGTACCCAAAATAAACTCTAGAGTAGAACGACTCACTGAACAAACATATCCTGACTACCAGTCACACACTACACTGACATATACTGGCCCATTTCACAGTGTACTGGGAATCCTGAGGTGTTACAGGACATTGCACAGTCAGCCCCTACAAGCATACAGACCTGATGTCACGCCAGCAGCTGTAGCAGAATGCAGAGTCAGATAGGTAAAGGATGTATGATACTCATATCTGCGACTCTCCCTACCCAGCCCAACAAACATCTACACACAACACTGCTACACAATCTTGGCAGTCTGTTCACAATGACCAGACATACATAACTGTCATATGTACAGATTTCCACAAAATTAATCCTGGCCACCACCACATACCATGGCCAGGAATCTGCCATGTCATTGGCATGATAACTGGAGTGCAGTTCATAGGTTCATAGATTAGTACTAGGTTATTTGCCCTTGTGGACCATTTTAAGCCTAGCCAAGTACCCCATGTGAGAATCAAACCCTGCACCTTGTGTCTGCAAGGTAAACACCTTAACCATTCTGCCATCCTCCCACTTTATTAATGATATACCATACCTCTGCACCTCATTGCATAGGATATCCAGACAATGCATGATGTACTTGTGGGACAGAGGGCTGGAAAGAGGGACATATCACACATAATGGTGTTACAAACTGAAACAGTAGATGGTGTTACACATGTTGTTGCAACATAACATCCCTGAAGGATATGATGCCTGGAACACCAATGGATGTCAACAGTTACTGATTATAGTCCTCACATTATCCTACCAACCCCACAAAAACAGACATTGTTTGAGGAACAGACCAATCATAACAGCAAATATCTGGCCAGTCTGTAGTCAACATGTCAGTTGAGAGGTATATCAGAGGCATATCACTGTCAGATGTTAAGTCACCCAGTAAATGCATGTCCAGATGAACCCTGTCAATATAGCAACCCTCCATGTGTATAACAGCACTAATGACATACAATCTGTAACCAATTCTGAAGCTTTGTCCCCCATGTTGCTGGGCTGTCTCCACATGTCCTGTCCTGTGAGGTATTTTCACCTACTGTCTGTGGAGCTGTAGCCCCCCACACCTCCATAATGTCCCCTGCACAGGCAAGGAAAATGGGCAAGGCCCAATTGAAGGGCACCCCATATGTTGGAAATAGCAGCAGTGTCCAGGCCCACACCCCAATACTATGTGGGCACCTACATAGCTTTATGGCCTCAGAAATACCCAACAGGACAACATCAACCTCCTCAAGGTAGGCTGGATGCCTGTGGTGGACAGCAGCAATACATAACTACCATCATAGATGGAAATAATCACAGGACAGGCCAAGAAGGAACACGTGCCTCATTGGAAGCCATGTGACCTTGTTATGCACAAGCAAATAAGGTCACAGGTGAGGTACCCTAATGTTGTCTTTGAGTGCAAACTGAAGACAACCACCAAGGCCAATCACTAGGCCTTCCAGACATGCATCTGCAATTCCAGAGGCAACACACATATTTCCTCTGTAGTGGTGGTCAGTAACACCATACACTCATATGCCATGGATATAGGCAACCGTCTGCAGTTAGGTGAAGTGTAAACATCACCCCCTGCCCCCCTTAGGTACACATGTGCATGTACAGCACCTGCCCACCTCCCCTCATGATCAGGCAGAAGGTCTGTATTGCCCTCTCAAAGGCAACACACAGAGGACTCCATAGGCCAATACTATTCTTGTCTCATCCAATATGAACACAGGCATGGGCTCTCAGACCCATTCTGCAGTGTAGTCAACCACAGCCTGAGCACCAGTGTCATCCCATCTGCACAGAAGACAGACAGAAAGTTGCTAGAAAGCAGGTTATGCATTAGCATTAATGTTCAGGAGGATACAAGTCTGAAACTGAAATGTATGCCAGTATGTCATGACAGCAGACCTCAATGACTTGGCCAAAAACCTCAATATTCTTCA